>NC_053500.1:14497029-14864578 GCF_905171775.1 Rana temporaria
AACATCAGCGACGACCTACATATTATTGTAACTGATCCTTGGACACCAATAAACTACAGTATGGTTTATTTTAAGGGGGGGGCTCCTTTTCAGTGAAAAAGCGGTACACACGTAAAAAAAAAAAAAAAGGAAGTTGATAAAGTTATGTCCAACCGACCAACAAATCAACTTGCTTTCGTCTCGCCATCCTTTGCAGTAGCGAATGCGCAATTTAGGAGGTCAAACCATCAGAGTCTGGGTGTCTGAGCCCACCCGCCTTACATGAGGCCGACTAAAAGCACAGCCTTAAATGGTTGTAAACCCTTCCATATTCCCTGTGAAGTGACTGGCCTCAGGTGATGCACATAATTTGTACCTGTCTATCTGCAGCCCCCCGTCTACTGTACAGCCAAAGTGGCAAATTCATACACTTTGAGCTTTCAGAAAAAAGGGGGCGGAGAGCTGAAGTCCCACTCTGCAGAGCTCAAAGAAGAGAACTCTGAAAGTGGATTGGAGGGGAGAGACACACCCCCACTTCACACAGGAACAGAGCTGAGGTTGTCAATCAGCTGGAGCATCCACCAGTCACCTATTTTTCTCTTGGTGTCAGGAAAACTTGTTAAAAGTGATTCATGCCGATAGCAGAGGAACAAAGAAAGCTCTCCTCTCCCCAGCAGCTGCAGGAGTCACGTGACTTACCTATTTTCAGCCTGCTCTGGTCCAGTCACGTGACTCCTTGTGTCAGTCAGCCACAGCTGCAGGGAAGAAGAGGAGAGCATTCGACAACGGCTGGGAAATCCGAGAGCAGCGATGTCACCTATAGGCTCTCCCAGCTGTTGTCTGTGATTCCTCTTCTTCCCTGCAGCCACAGGGAACTAGGCCACTTGGCTGGACTAAAAATAGGCAAGTATATAAAAAAAAATGTTTACACAGGTTACAGCATAGGTAGCAGAAGGAGGGAGAGGAACATTTTTAGGGGTAGTTAGTGTTAGGCAGGGATTTTACTTTAAATTTCTGTGGACTACAAGCTCGCTAATAACACTTTAGAGTGTAAGCTCCTGATGTCAATATACAATATGTAAAGCACTGTGTAAATGGTCTGCACATTATAAATGCCTGTAAACCATTAATACATAAATGTGCCTTGTACCAAGCATCGTCTTTCAAGAAAACCCCCAGCCGAGCTCCATACTGTTAAAAAGCAATAGTACAATATCTAAAAACCTCTGAGCATTTGAAGGGTTTTGCCTAAAGCACCCAGAGTAGGAATAGATCCTCTGATCCTAGGAAGGGGAGGCAAGACCACACAGAGAGAAAGATGGGCAGCCCCGTGTTTGACTGGCACAGGCATGGAAGAATAAAAAAAAAAATATATATATATATATATATATATATATATATATATATATATATATATATATATATATATATATATATATATATATATATATATATATATATATATATATATATATATATATATATATATATATATATATTTCTTTTTTTAAAGTAAAGTTTTTAATTTTGGAATCACTTATGCGGTCAGGTCTGAAGTAGTGCCTGGCTGGCTGGGTAGGTACAACAGAGGCGTCAATCAGAGCTGGTAATGAGAAGAAGGGCAGCTGGCAGGAGCACAGTGCGCCCCAGATATCCGTCCCACATGGAGATACTGGCCCAGTTTCCTCTGTTTCTGTGAGCAGATGCCACAATTTACTTATTACACTCCAGAGATTATATATATATATATATATATATATATATATATATATATATATATATATATATATATATATATATATATATATATATATTTTTTTTATTGTCTATATTATATAGATTTATATAATGCACAAGGCCAGGCAACAGCCCTTCCGCTCACAGAGGTCCTGGCTCTGTGCCCCCTTACAGGGAAACTTTAGCGCGTTTCTTCAGTTACTACTATACCCCTTATGCCCCTTTATTTACTTCAATCTTATTTTATTGAGAGATGCAAAAAAGATAGAACACCACCAAGTAGGAACAGATGCAAAAGTCCATTTGGACATACACGGGTACACACAATCGGAAATTCCGACAAGAAAAGTCCGATGTGAGCTTTTGGTCGGAAATTTCGACCGTGTATAGGCTCTGTCGGAAATTTTTCTGTCCGGCAAGAAAAATTGGAGAGCTGGTTCTCAAATTTTCCGACAAGAAAAGTTCTTGGAGGAAATTCCGACGCACCAAAAACCACGCATGCTCGGAATCAAGTCGACGCATTGTCGGAAGCATTGAACTTCATTTTTGTACGTCACGCATTCTTGACGGTCTGAATTTTGTGTGACCGTGTGTATGCAACACAAGTTTGAGCCAACATTCCGTCGTAAAAAAAATCCACGGTTTTCTTGTCGGAATTTCCGATCGCGTGTACGCGGCATTAGCGTATACATGTTCAAAATAGGAAGATCAAAAAATAAATAAAAATGAAAAAAAAGAACAGGTGGTTACATTGAAGTCAAGGGATACATATTAGCACTATAGGCAAGAGACTTCAAAAATAGCTTAGCGAGATACTTCAATGTGGGGAAAAGGGCAACGAAAAAGTGTTATAAGTACAGAAAAAACCTTGGTTTGAGAGCGTTTTGCAAGACAAGTAAACATTTTTAATAAATTTTGCCTTGATATACAAGCGATGTCTTGATATAAGAGTAGCGTCATGTCACAACTGAGTATAAAAAAGAAGAGAGGAGCCTCTTAAAGCGGGAGTTCACCCATTTCTAAAATTTTTTTTTTTCTTCCCCTAGATTCCTGCTCGTTCGGTCTAGGGGAATCGGCTATTTGTATTAAAATAGGTGCAGTACTTACCCGTTTTCGAGCTGCATCTTCTTCCGTCGCTTCCGGGTATGGTCTTCGGGAGCGGGCGTTCCTTCTTGATTGACATTCTTCCGAGAGGCTTCCGACGGTCGCATCCATCGCGTCACTCGTAGCCGAAAGAAGCCGAACGTCGGTGCGGCTCTATACTGCACCTGCGCACCGACGTTCGGCTTCTTTCGGAAAATCGTGACGCGATGGATGCGACCGTCGGAAGCCTCTCGGAAACCTGTCAATCAAGAAGGAACGCCCATTCCCGAAGCCCATACCCGGAAGCGACGGAGAGGATGCGTCTCGTAAACGGGTAAGTACTGCACATATTTTAAAATAAATAGCCGATTCCCCTAGTAATAACGAGCAGGAAGCGAAGGGGGAAAAGTGCCCTCTAAGGGTGAACCCCCGCTTTAAGTGTAGCAACATGGTTACATTTAATGAAGGTACAACATTTAGCAACTTATTGCTACACTAACTACCCTGGCAGCCGCCAGTAAGTGTCCCAAGATGTCTTTCTTCACAGATTTGAAGTATCCAGGAAGCATAGGCAAGAGGACCACTTTAGGTGAGGGTTGGACAGAAGTAGCCATCAGTTTACAGTACAGGTCAAGGATTTGTTGCCATATATACACGCACACACACACCACCAGCTCTAGGATGCCACAAACAGCACGAGGGGGTGACAACTCATTTTAGAAGCCACCAGTGCCACAGACTCCGTGCCACTGCCCCGCCTCCTGCCTGTATTTCAGGCTCCTAGTAAGAAGCACCACAATGGCGATGCCCAGCCTAAACGCTCTTCCTTCTAAAAACAAACCTAAGCATCTTTACTTCCCACTGATTGGCTTGCAGGACTGCCACTCTTGTTAAAAAAACAGATATACATCCCATAGTTTGTAGCCACTAACCAATCAATGTACGCTTATTAGATAAGGGGGATGGAGGGGATTATCACGGTGCCTAGCAAAAAAGAATGCAATACACGAGAAAAAACAATATATAAAAGAAGACAATGTTTTTTTGTATATCAAGCATGTAGTTAGACGGAATTCCTGTGAAGTATACATTAACACTGAGGTATAGCACAATTTCCCCGACATGTTTCGCCGTTTCACGTTTTGGCGAAACATGTTGGGAAATTGTGCTCTACCTCAGTGTTAATGTATACTTCACAGGAATTCCGTCTAACTACATGCTTGATATACAATAAAACATTGTCTTCTTTTATATATTGTTTTTTCTCGTGTATTACATTTTTTTTTGTTTGCTAGGCACCGTAATAATCCCCTCCATCCCCCTTATCTTGTACCAGTTTTAGGGATGAGGTGCCGTATCTAACAGAGGACACACCGAACACCTTCACCTGCCTCAATGTACGCTTATTGTGATTTTTTTTTTTATTTTACCAACAATACGTAGCAGAATTGATAAAGAAATTAGATTTTTTTTTTATTAGACGTTTTATAGCAGAAAGTGAATAATTTTGTTTGTTTTTTTTCTCAAAATTTTCCATCTTTTTTTGTTTATAGCGCAAAAAAATTAAAACCGCAGGAGGTGATCAGAGCTGTAGAGGTTAATGCTTATACATATATAGCCCAAAAATATTTTTTTCAAGGTTTGGAGGGAGTATGGAAGGCCAAGAACCTCTGCCAGGATATTATTGCTTTTTGCGTCCCCTTTTTTGGAAAATGAACCCTCTACATTTATCTTGGCGAGTACTGTAACCATGATAGAAAGTGATCCAAAATATTATGGCCCTTGCCTTTCTTCCTGTTGTATCTCCAGAACAGGAAGTGAAGCTAAATCTCCAGATCAGGTCACAGTCGGCTGACAGCGGCTCTTTAAAAAAAAAAAAAAGTATAAAAAAAAATAGTTTGGCTATAGATGACTTCTGTGATCATGGCTTTAACAGAGGCACTAAAGACAAGAAAAGGGGGTTGCGTGTTTTATGTATGGAAGAAGAATTCAATTTGTCTGCCCTGGATGGCGCCCGGCTGCAGCTGGCACACACGGCTGCTGTACCCGGGCTCAGGTAATGCAGTGATTGGGTTTTTCGCCGGCTGTAGCCTAGATACCTCTGTCAGCGCTCAGCCCTGGGGGAGAACGGTGCAGATGAGCCTCAGCCAATTCCCCATGTGGAGGTTACAGGAAGGAGGAGGAGGAGGGGGGGAGGAAACCGGGAGAGACACAAAAGAAGAAATAAGGGAAAGGTGAAAGTCGGGGGGGGGGGGGGGGAGGAAGGGTGTAATGGGAGGAGGAGGCTTCATGTTGGCACACAACACCTCTCTGCTAAGCTTAGCACTCACCACCCTGCCCCACACCGGCACACCTTAGCAACCCCAAAAAAAAACAACTGTACTGTATACCATCACACCCAACTCTCACCTTCCCCCAGCTACAAACCTGTACTGTATACCAAGACTGCTGGGGAACTACTCATCCCATCAAGCCTCACCCATATTAAAAAAAAAAAATTCTACTTGCCGAAAATCTCTAACAGTCGTTTTGCTACTTAGGTTTCCCCTGATCCTTTGGTAAGTGGTGGAAATAATGTAACAAAATATTAAAAGGAGCAAAAAATGTAATAAAACTCTTTAGACCCCTTTCACACATGCTGTCCGTCTTTCATCCATCCATCCATTGAGGGATGAAGGACGGATATCAATGCATCTACATGGAAAAACGGATATCAATGCATCTACATGGAAAAACGGATATCAAGGCATCTACATGGAAAAACGGATACCAAGGCATCTACATGGAAAAACGGATACCAAGGCATCTACATGGAAAAACGGATACCAAGGCATCTACATGGAAAAACGGATACCAAGGCATCTACATGGAAAAACTGATACCAAGGCATCTACATGGAAAAACGGATATCAATGCATCTACATGGAAAAACGGATACCAAGGCATCTACATGGAAAAACGGATATCAATGCATCTACATGGAAAAACGGATACCAAGGCATCTACATGGAAAACGGATATCAATGCATCTACATGGAAAAACTGATACCAAGGCATCTACATGGAAAAACGGATATCAATGCATCTACATGGAAAAACGGATACCAAGGCATCTACATGGAAAACGGATATCAATGCATCTACATGGAAAAACGGATACCAAGGCATCTACATGGAAAAACTGATACCAAGGCATCTACATGGAAAAACGGATATCAATGCATCTACATGGAAAAACTGATACCAAGGCATCTACATGGAAAAACGGATATCAATGCATCTACATGGAAAAACTGATACCAAGGCATCTACATGGAAAAACGGATATCAATGCATCTACATGGAAAAACGGATACCAAGGCATCTACATGGAAAACGGATATCAATGCATCTACATGGAAAAACGGATACCAAGGCATCTACATGGAAAAACTGATACCAAGGCATCTACATGGAAAAACGGATATCAATGCATCTACATGGAAAAACGGATACCAAGGCATCTACATGGAAAAAACGGATATCAATGCATCTACATGGAAAAACGGATACCAAGGCATCTACATGGAAAACGGATATCAATGCATCTACATGGAAAAACGGATACCAAGGCATCTACATGGAAAAACGGATACCAAGGCATCTACATGGAAAACGGATATCAATGCATCTACATGGAAAAACGGATATCAATGCATCTACATGGAAAAACGGATATCAATGCATCTACATGGAAAAACGGATATCAATGCATCTACATGGAAAAACGGATATCAATGCATCTACATGGAAAAACGGATACCAAGGCATCTACATGGAAAAACGGATACCAAGGCATCTACATGGAAAAACGGATACCAAGGCATCTACATGGAAAAACGGATATCAATGCATCTACATGGAAAAACGGATATCAATGCATCTACTAGGAAAAACGGACATACATGGAGGATCATGTATTCACATGCGCAATCATCCGCATCCCTCATCTTCTGTTTTTTTAAAACTGATCAAAGTGATTTAACTGAACAAATAGTCAGTTTTTCATCTGTTTTTGCATTGGTAGTGGATGTAAACAATAAAAAAAAAAAAATAATATGATGAAAAAAAAAACGCATTAGCACTGATGAGAAACGGACGAGCACTGAAGAGAAAAACGGACGCGCGCTGAAGAGAAAAACGGACGAGCTCTGAAGAGAAAAACGGACGAGCGCTGAAGAGAGAAACGGACGAGCTCTGAAGAGAAAAACGGACGAGCTCTGAAGAGAAAAACGGACGAGCGCTGAAGAGAAAAACGGACTAGCGCTGAAGAGAAAACAGACGAGCGCTGAAGAGAAAACAGACGAGCGCTGAAGAGAAAACAGACGAGCGCTGAAGAGAAAACAGACGAGCGCTGAAGAGAAAACAGACGAGCGCTGAAGAGAAAACAGACGAGCGCTGAAGAGAAAACAGACGAGCGCTGAAGAGAAAACAGACGAGCGCTGAAGAGAAAACAGACGAGCGCTGAAGAGAAAAACGGACGAGCGCTGAAGAGAAAAACGGACGAGCGCTGAAGAGAAAAACGGACGAGTGCTGAAGAGAAACGCACAAGCACTGAAGAGAGAAACTGGATGAGCTACGATGAGAAAACGAATGAGCACCGATGAGAAAACGAATGAGCTCCGATGAGAAAACGAATGAGCTCCGATGAGAAAACGAATGAGCACCGATGAGAGAGCGAATGAGCTCCGATGAGAAAACGAATGAGCTCCGATGAGAAAACGAATGAGCACCGATGAGAAAACGAATGAGCTCCGATGAGAAAACGAATGAGCACCGATGAGAGAGCGAATGAGCTCCGATGAGAGAGCGAATGAGCTCCGATGAGAAAACGAATGAGCTCCGATGAGAAAACGAATGAGCTCCGATGAGAGAACGAATGAGCACCGATGAGAGAGCGAATGAGCTCCGATGAGAGAGCGAATGAGCTCCGATGAGAAAACGAATGAGCTCCGATGAGAAAACGAATGAGCACCGATGAGAAAATAAAAGAGCTCCGATGAGAGAACGAATGAGCTCCGATGAGAGAACGAATGAGCTCCGATGAGAGAACGAATGAGCCCCGATGAGAGAACGAATGAGCTCCGATGAGAGAACGAATGAGCTCCGATGAGAGAACGAATGAGCTCCGATGAGAGAACGAATGAGCTCCGATGAGAGAACGAATGAGCTCCGATGAGAGAACGAATGAGCTCCGATGAGAGAACGAATGAGCTCCGATGAGAAAACGAATGAGCTCCGATGAGAAAACGAATGAGCTCCGATGAGAGAACGAATGAGCTCCGATGAGAAAACGAATGAGCTCCGATGAGAAAACTAATGAGCACCGATGAGAAAACTAATGAGCACCGATGAGAAAACGAATGAGCTCCGATGAGAGAACGAATGAGCACCGATGAGAGAACGAATGAGCACCGATGAGAAAACGAATGAGCACCGATGAGAGAACGAATGAGCTCCGATGAGAGAACGAATGAGCTCCGATGAGAGAACGAATGAGCACCGATTAGAGAGAACGAATGAGCACCGATTAGAGAGAACGAATGAGCACCGATGAGAAAACGAATGAGCTCCGATGAGAAAACGAATGAGCTCCGATGAGAAAACGAATGAGCACCGATTAGAGAGAACGAATGAGCACCGATTAGAGAGAACGAATGAGCACCGATGAGAGAACGAATGAGCACCGATTAGAGAGAACGAATGAGCACCGATGAGAGAACGAATGAGCACCGATTAGAGAGAACGAATGAGCACCGATTAGAGAGAACGAATGAGCACCGATGAGAGAACGAATGAGCACCGATGAGAAAACGAATGAGCTCCGATGAGAAAACGAATGCGCTCCGATGAGAAGACGAATGAGCTCTGATGAGAAAACGAATGAGCTCCGATGAGAAGACGAATGAGCTCCAATGAGAAAACAAATGAGCTCCAATGAGAAAACAAATGAGCTCCGATGAGAAGACGAATGAGCTCCGATGAGAAAACGAATGAGCTCCGATGAGAAGACGAATGAGCTCCAATGAGAAAACAAATGAGCTCCGATGAGAAGACGAATGAGCTCCGATGAGAGAACGAATGAGCTCCAATGAGAAAACGGATGAGCGCCGATGAGAAAACGGATGAGCGCCGATGAGAAAACGAATGAGCTCCGATGAGAAAACGAATGAGCTCCAATGAGAAAACGAATGAGCTCCGATGAGAAAACGAATGAGCACCGATGAGATTTCCGTCGGCAAGTTTGCGCCTGCTCAGTCCTTAAAGGAACTTTCACGATAGCCGGAACCATATCGGCAGATCACCGGTCAAAACTCACCCAGTGAATTCAATGGGACTGGAACCCAACCACATGCCAAATGTGGCTATAGCAGGAGTGGCGCAATATTTCTTTTACTGACGCAACATAGGAAACAGCATTGATACATAACCTACAGCTTGACACCGAGCTAAAATCCATGGTTTCACCCAACCTTCAAAAATAAATAAAAAACACAAGCGATAAACAACTTTTAATAAGGCGCTCTCTCACAAAGCAAGATAGAAAAAAAATCATTCAAGTCGGTCAGTAGAATTGGCAAACGCTGGGCAGGGGTGGCGCAATATTTCAATGCAAAATCCCCACCGAGATAAAATGTTATCTCTCCTGGGAATCAAAAAAACAGGCATGCAGGAGAGACGACAGCATTGCCTAAGGAACGCCTGTAAACTGGCTGTCAACCTCAAATCTGAAAAGCGATTTACCACAGATCGATTTTTAGAGCGTGGTAAAGTCTGCCGCCCATCTCGAAGTGGCCTAAGAGGATATTTTCTCTCACTCCCCCCCCCCCACTTCCTGTTGCATCTCTGTAAAAGGAAGTGAAGGAAAATTCTTCAAAAAGGCACAAAGACGGGGAAAAAACAAAAACAAAACTTTCACTTTTACTTCTAAAAAAAATAGCAGGTAGAGCTGCACAATGCAAGATAAAGCGAGAATCACAATTTTTTTGCTTAAAATAAAGATGCCGATTCTCTCATCTTTCACATTATCCAAAAAAAATTAAATAATAATAATAATAATAATAATTGCATTTGAAAGACTGCTGCACAAAGACAGTGTGAAATATCGCAACGACTGCAATTTTCTTCTCTAGGGTCTCCGCTATTATATATATATATATATATATAACACACACACACACACACACACAATCTTTGGGGGTTCTAAGTAATTTTCTAGCAAAAAATACTGGGCCAGATTCACCGAAGAGATACGACGGCGTTTCTCCTGATACTCCGTCGTATCTCTGTTTCTATCTATGCGGCCAATTCATACGGTAGAATCAGTTACGCATAGATATCCATAAGATCCGACAGGTGTAATTGTTTTACACTGTCGGATCTTAGGATGCAGTACCGCGGCCGCCGCTGGGGGGGAGTTTGCGTCGTAAACCAGCGTCGGGTATGCAAATTAGGAGTTACGGCGATTCCCGACGGATTTTCGCGTTCGCTACGTCGCCGCTAGTCTAGTTTCCCGTCGCAAAGTTAGTCGTTTTTTTTGGTGCCTTAACTTTACGCAGAAATCGTATTGCTGTATAAAGTATGGCCGTCGTTCCCGCGTCGAAATTTAAAAAATAATGTCGTTTGCGTAAGCCGTACGGGAATACGGAATTACGCTACGCGCGTCACCGTTCGGAAAAAATGACGTCTCGGCGCGCAAAGCACGACGGGAATTACGAAACGGAGCATGCGCAGTAGGTCCGGCGCGGGAGCGCGCCTAATTTAAATGGCACACGCCCATTTAAATTGGCCCGCCTTGCGCCGGAGGCCGCCGGCGGAGGATTTCATCGCAAGTGCTTGGTGAATCAGGCACTTGCGATGAAAACTTGCGGCGGTGTAACGTATCTACGATACGTTACGCCGCCGCAGTTATATGTGAATCTGGCCCACTGATTTTAACTTGTAAGCAACAAGTGTCAGAAAAAGGCTTACCCTTTAAGTGGTTAAACTGACCTCATTTGCAGACCACAGTTTATCCCTCTGATATCTAAAAGAACGGAATGATACAGTGGGGGGGGTTATTTACCAAACCGAGTGTGCAAAATCTGGTGCAGCTCTGCATAAAAACCCAATCAGCTTCCAGGTTTCATCGCCAAAGTTTATTGACCAAAGCGGAAGTTAGAAGCCGATTGGCTACCATGCACAGCTGCACCAGATTCTGAGTGCTCCAGTTTTAGTAAATCGCCCCCTAGGTTTGTTATTAATTATTACTTTTCCAGCTTTTTTTTATTTTTATTTTTTGACAGCTGTTAGCAGGAAACTGTTCTGCCTGGTTACATGAATCATGGAAATGCTGGATTAAGATCGTGAGGGGAGTTGAATCAAGATGGCAATTTTTTTTTCTTTTTTTAAAGATTAAAAGGAGTTGTAAAAGTATTTTTTTTTCTAAATCTCTTCCTTTACCTTAGTGCAGTCCACCTTCACTTACCTCATCCTTCCATTTTGCTTTTAAATGTCCTTATTTCTTCTGCGAAATCCTCACTTCCTGTTCTTCTGTCTGTAACTACACACAGTAATGCGAGGCTTTCTCCCTGGTGTGGAGTGTCGTGCTCGCCCCCTCCCCTGGACCTCAGAAGAGTCAGGACACTCTCTATATTGCAGATAGAGAAAGGACCTGTGTGTTAGTGGGCGTCCTGACACTCCTGTAGTCCAAGGGAGGGGGCGAGCACGTCACTCCACACCAGGGAGAAAGCCTCGCATTACTGTGTGGAGTTACATGCAGAAGAACAGGAAGTGAGGATTTCTCAGAAGAAATAAGGACATTTAAAAGCAAAATGGAAGGATGAGGTAAGTGAAGGAGGACTGCACTAAGGTAAAGGAAGATTTTTAGGAAAAACATTTTTTACCTTTACAACCCCTTTAATCATGCAGCTCTACTAGCAGGGTGAACCCTGCCAACTATCGTAGAAAATAGTTTGGGCTATAAATACACTTTCAATTTCCAACTGGAGGATTCTAGTTCCAGGAGACTCATGCAGAAAGATGCCCACATCAGTTTCGCCTACGTATCTTGGTTAGGTCATTGGTGATGTTAGATTATTATTTTATTTTATTTATATTTTTATTTTTTTTAACACTGGCGGGTGTACCAGAGTTGGAAATTCCAGCAGCGAGATCTCAGCATGCAAATTCCCCCAAAATATAAAGCAGCCATTGCATGACTTATCCCAGGGGTAGGCAAGCTGGGGACCTCCAGCTGTTGCAGAACTACAAGCCCCATCATGCCTCTGAGAGTAATTGTAAATGCCAGCCTTGCAATGCCTTATGGGCATCAACAGCTCGAGGGCCCCCCAGTTTGCCTACCCTTAATGTACACTCTGCAGAGCGGACGCGGACAGAGCCTGCTCTGCTTAATGTCCTGCTGAGAAAAGCGGAGGACATGGATGACTGGTCCATGCACAGCAGGGGTAGGCAACCTGGAGCCTACCCCTGATTTATTTTATATATATATATATATATATATATATATATATATATATATATATATATATATATATATATACCGTATTTATCGGCGTATACAGCGCACTTTTTTGCCCTGAAAATCAGGGCAAAATCGTGGGTGTGCGATATACGCCGATACCCACGCCGAGTTTGAATACTGCGCCGACATATACCGAGCGCAGTACACAAGGGGATAGTCGGGCAGTCTCGGCTCCTTCCGCGCTCACGTCCTGGACGTACAGGACGTCAGCGCGAGAGTTGCCAAGCCTGCCCGACAATACACGAGTGTACTGCGCTGTGTATATGTCGGCGCAGTATTCAAAGTCGGCGCGGGAAACGAGCGGGGAGGACGCAAGGACGCCGCACCCGACGAAGAGGACACCCGAAGCCGCAGACGGACCTGACGAAGAGGACACCCGAAGCCGCAGAAGGACGCCGGACCCGACGAAGAGGACACCCGAAGCCGCAGACGGACGCCGGACCCGACGAAGAGGACACCCGAAGCCGCACACGGACGCCGTACCCGACGAAGAGGACACCCGAAGCCGCAGACGGACGCCGGACCCGACGAGGCCGCTGATGGACGCCGCGCAAGACACCAAAACTGTAAGTACAAAAAAAACTTTTTTTCCACAGGATTCGGAGCAACTTTAGGGGTGCGCGGTATACGCGGGAGCGCGTTATACCGCGATAAATACGGTATATATCCACCCAAACTGAAATACAAGTTTTGAGCAGACTAACCCTTTAAACACACTTCCAGTATCAATTCGATTTTTACGACAATTGGACAAACCACAACTCACCTCGTCCCCTCCTACTCCACACACAAGAGCAATAAACGCGGCTTATAAACCCACGCCCAGCAGCGTCATGCAAAACCCCCCCCCCCCCCACCCACGCTGAGTAAGACGCATCTTCAAAATCTGTGATCAGTTTACACAAACGTACGTTTATGAGTGCAATGTCACCTTTGATGGAGATTAGTAAGGAAGCTAATAAAAGGATCCGTTATGTTAGACACCAGGTAAGGTGTGGGAAAATCTGAAGCTGACCCAAAGAGCTTACAATTAGCATCCTTCTGGGCTGTTAAATATCAACGAGTAAAGAGAGGCTTTCTTTAGGTGTAAGTATTTGGTTACTGTCTGATCAAGATTTAAAAAAAAAAAAAAAAAAAATCATTAATTTAAAAAAAGAAAAGAAAAAATAAATAAATAAAAATATTATTAATTATAAAAAAATAAAAGAAAAAGAAGAAAAGAAAAGACAAAAAATTATAATAATAATAAAAAAAATCATTAATTTAAAAAAAAATAAAAGAAAAAAAAAAATAAATAACAATATTATTAATTATAAAAAAAGAATAAAAAAAAAAGAAAAGAAAAGACAAAAAAATTATAATATAATAAAAAAAATCATAAGTTTAAAAAAAGAAAAGGAAAAATAAATAAATAAAAATATTATTAATTATAAAAAAAAGAAAAAAAAAAGAAAAGAAAAGAAAAGACAAAAAATTATAATAATAATAATAATAAAAAAAATCATTATTTAAAAAAAGAAAAGGAAAAAGAAATAAATCAAAATATTATTAATTATAAAAAAAGAAAAGAAAAAAAAAATTAATAAAAAAAAAAGAAAAGAAAAGACAAAAAATTATAATAATAAAAAAAATCATAAATTTAAAAAAAGAAAAGGAAAAATAAATAAATAAAAATATTATTAATTATAAAAAAAAGAAAAAAAATAAAGAATAAAAAAAAAAGAAAAGAAAAGACAAAAAATTATAATAATAATAATAATAAAAAAAAAAATGCATTTTGTGGTCTTGCATATATCCTAAGAAGATAAGATATACTGACCTGTCCCCTTCATATTAAAATTAACGCCCCAAAACAGGAAACACAGACATTACCACCTCTTTTTAGGGGATTCATATTTTAGATTTGCTATACAGAACTGGCATGTACATAAAAAATTCACAGAAACACATTAAAGTGGTTCTAAAGGCCCAAACATTTTTTTTTATCTTAACGCATTCTTTAAAAGTAAAAAAAAACTACTGTATGCAGCTCCTCAATACTTACCTTGTGATGTGCAAGAGGCGCGGCTCTTTGGGGACTCTCCCTCCTTATTGGCTAAAAACAGCAGTGGGAGCCCCTTTGTGTCAATCAAGGCCAGTGAGCCAATGAAAAGAGAGAGGGATGGGGCCATACACAGCTCTACGTTTGAATGGACAGACAGGGCAGTGGCTCTGCTCGGGTGCCCCCACAGCGAGCTGTTTGCTGTGGGGGCACTCGGCAGGAGGGAGGGGCCAGGAGCGCCTGCAGGGAGCCCCCAGAAGAGGAGGATCGGGGCTGCTCTGTGCAAAACCATTACACAGAGCAGGTAAGTATATCAGGTTTGTTATTTTTTTTTTATTTTTATTTTTTAAGAAAAAAAAACTTGCCTTTAATATTGCTACACTTAGAGGCTCCTCTCTTCTCTTTTATACCCAGTTGTGACATGACGCTGCTCTTATATCAAGACATCGCTTGTATATCAAGACAAAATGTATTAAGACATTTTGCTCATCCTGCAAAACGCTCTCAAACCAAGTTACTCTCAAACCAAGGTTTAACTGTATACACATACTGAGCCCCTACAATATACACACAGGGTGAGCCCCTACAATATACACACAGGGTGAGCCCCTACAATATATACACAGGGTGAGCCCCTACAATATATACACATGGTGAGCCCCTACAATATAGACACAGGGTGAGCCCCTACAATATATACACATGGTGAGCCCCTACAATATACACACAGGGTGAGCCCCTACAATATATACACAGGGTGATCCCCTACAATATATACACAGGGTGAGCCCCTACAATATATACACAGGGTGAGCCCCTACAATATATACACATAGTGAGCCCCTACAATATATACACAGGGTGAGCCCCTACAATATATACACATAGTGAGCCCCTACAATATATACACAGGGTGAGCCCCTACAATATAGACACAGGGTGAGCCCCTACAATATATACACAGGGTGAGCCCCTACAATATATACACAGGGTGAGCCCCTACAATATATACACAGGGTGAGCCCCTACAATATACACACAGGGTGAGCCCCTACAATATATACACATGGTGAGCCCCTACAATATATACACAGGGTGAGCCCCTACAATATACACACAGGGTGAGCCCCTACAATATACACACAGGGTGAGCCCCTACAATATATACACAGGGTGAGCCCCTACAATATATACACATGGTGAGCCCCTACAATATACACACAGGGTGAGCCCCTACAATATATACACAGGGTGAGCCCCTACAATATATACACAGGGTGAGCCCCTACAATATAGACACAGGGTGAGCCCCTACAATATAGACACAGGGTGAGCCCCTACAATATAGACACAGGGTGAGCCCCTACAATATATACACAGGGTGAACCCCTACAATATATACACAGGGTGAGCCCCTACAATATATACACAGGGTGAGCCCCTACAATATATACACAGGGTGAGCCCCTACAATATACACACAGGGTGAGCCCCTACAATATATACACATGGTGAGCCCCTACAATATATACACAGGGTGAGCCCCTACAATATACACACAGGGTGAGCCCCTACAATATACACACAGGGTGAGCCCCTACAATATACACACAGGGTGAACCCCTACAATATAGACACAGGGTGAGCCCCTACAATATATACACAGGGTGAGCCCCTACAATATAGACACAGGGTGAGCCCCTACAATATATACACAGGGTGAGCCCCTACAATATATACACAGGGTGAGCCCCTACAATATATACACAGGGTGAGCCCCTACAATATACACACAGGGTGAGCCCCTACAATATACACACAGGGTGAACCCCTACAATATAGACACAGGGTGAGCCCCTACAATATATACACAGGGTGAGCCCCTACAATATATACACAGGGTGAGCCCCTACAATATATACACAGGGTGAGCCCCTACAATATACACACAGGGTGAGCCCCTACAATATACACACAGGGTGAGCCTCTACAATATACACACAGGGTGAGCCCCTACAATATACACACAGGGTGAACCCCTACAATATATACACAGGGTGAGCCCCTACAATATATACACAGGGTGAGCCCCTACAATATACACACAGGGTGAACCCCTACAATATATACACACATGGTGAGCCCCTACAATATATACACAGGGTGAGCCCCTACAATATATACACAGGGTGAGCCCCTACAATATATACACAGGGTGAGCCCCTACAATATAGACACAGGGTGAACCCCTACAATATATACACAGGGTGAGCCCCTACAATATATACACAGGGTGAACCCCTACAATATATACACATAGTGAGCCCCTACAATATATACACAGGGTGAGCCCCTACAATATATACACAGGGTGAGCCCCTACAATATATACATAGGGCGAACCCCTACAATATATACACAGGGTGAGCCCCTACAATATATACACAGGGTGAGCCCCTACAATATATACACAGGGTGAACCCCTACAATATATACACAGGGTGAGCCCCTACAATATATACACAGGGTGAACCCCTACAATATATACACATAGTGAGCCCCTACAATATATACACAGGGTGAGCCCCTACAATATATACATAGGGCGAACCCCTACAATATATACACAGGGTGAGCCCCTACAATATACACACAGGGTGAGCCCCTACAATATATACACAGGGTGAGCCCCTACAATATATACACAGGGTGAGCCCCTACAATATATACACAGGGTGAGCCCCTACAATATATACACAGGGTGAGCCCCTACAATATATACACAGGGTGAACCCCTACAATATACACACAGGGTGAGCCCCTACAATATATACACAGGGTGAACCCCTACAATATATACACAGGGTGAGCCTCTACAATATATACACAGGGTGAGCCCCTACAATATACACACAGGGTGAGCCCCTACAATATATACACAGGGTGAGCCCCTACAATATATACACAGGGTGAGCCCCTACAATATACACACAGGGTGAGCCCCTACAATATATACACAGGGTGAGCCCCTACAATATATACACAGGGTGAACCCCTACAATATATACACAGGGTGAGCCTCTACAATATACACACAGGGTGAGCCCCTACAATATATACACAGGGTGAGCCCCTACAATATATACACAGGGTGAGCCCCTACAATATATACACAGGGTGAGCCCCTACAATATATACACAGGGTGAGCCCCTACAATATACACACAGGGTGAGCCCCTACAATATATACACAGGGTGAACCCCTACATTTTATTTACAATGCCCCTTACACACATACATATAGCATTCTCCATACACTGCTTATAAATCTTATATTAAAAACAAAGTATCCCCCCTCCCTATACATTATACACACAGAGTTCCCTGTACATTATATACATGTAATGATCCCTCCCCCCTCCCTATACATTATACACACAGTGTTCCCTGTACATTATACACATGTTGTAATGATCCCTCCCCCCTCCCTATACATTATACACACAGTGTTCCCTGTACATTATACACATGTTGTAATGATCCCTCCCCCCTCCCTATACATTATACACACAGTGTTCCCTGTACATTATACACATGTTGTAATGATCCCTCCCCCCTCCCTATACATTATACACACAGTGACTCCTTATATCCACATACAGTTCCCATACATTATACAAACTCCACCATACACACATGATGTACCGAGTGTGTGATGTATATATTCCCTGTGTCCTGAATGAGCCCCATAGACACACATATATAAGGGATCAGTGTGGACAGTATACACAGAGATACATTGTATCTATAAGGGATCAGTGTGGACAGTATACACAGAGGGGGGGTATCCCCAGTCATATACACACAGTGCCCCAATCATCTATAATGGATTAGTGTGGACAGTATACACAGAGATCATCCTCCCTGGTCACACACACACACACTTCCCCCTATACATTGTATTGTGGACAGTATACACATATATGATCCCCCAGTCACACACATGCAGTGTATCCATACAGTAGCAGTGCTGACAGTATACACAGAGATACACTGTATCTATAGGAGATCAGCATGGACAGTATACACAGAGATACACTGTATCTATAGGAGATCAGCATGGACAGTATACACAGAGATACACTGTATCTATAGGAGATCAGCATGGACAGTATACACAGAGATACACTGTATCTATAGGAGATCAGCATGGACAGTATACACAGAGATAATGTCCCCAGTCACACATACAATGTACATATAGGGGGTCAGTGCTGACAGTATACACAGAGATACATTGTATCTATAGGAGATCAGCATGGACAGTATACACAGAGATACACTGTATCTATAGGAGATCAGCATGGACAGTATACACAGAGATACACTGTATCTATAGGAGATCAGCATGGACAGTATACACAGAGATACACTGTATCTATAGGAGATCAGCATGGACAGTATACACAGAGATACACTGTATCTATAGGAGATCAGCATGGACAGTATACACAGAGATACACTGTATCTATAGGAGATCAGCATGGACAGTATACACAGAGATACACTGTATCTATAGGAGATCAGCATGGACAGTATACACAGAGATACACTGTATCTATAGGAGATCAGCATGGACAGTATACACAGAGATACATTGTATCTATAGGAGATCAGCATGGACAGTATACACAGAGATACATTGTATCTATAGGAGATCAGCATGGACAGTATACACAGAGATACATTGTATCTATAGGAGATCAGCATGGACAGTATACACAGAGATACACTGTATCTATAGGAGATCAGCATGGACAGTATACACAGAGATACATTGTATCTATAGGGCGGTGGACAGTATACACAGAGATAAAGTCCCCAGTCACACATACAATGTACATATAGGGGGTCAGTGCTGACAGTATACACAGAGATACATTGTATATATAGAAGATCGGTGTGGGAAAAAATACACAGAGATGATCTCCCGAGTCACACACATACATTGTATCTATATATAGGAGATAAGTGCAGACAGTATACATCTATAGGAGATCAGTGTGGACAGTATACAGAGACACATTGTATTTATATATAGGGGATCGGTGTGGACAGTATACATTGTATCTGCATATAGGGGATCAGTGTGGACAGTATACATTGTATCTGCATATAGGGGATCAGTGTGGACAGTATACATTGTATCTATATATAGGGGATCAGTGTGGACGGTATACATTGTATCTATATATAGGGGATCAGTGTGGACAGTATACATTGTATCTACATATAGGGGATCAGTGTGGACGGTATACATTGTATCTACATATAGGGGATCAGTGTGGACGGTATACATTGTATCTACATATAGGGGATCAGTGTGGACAGTATACATTGTATCTGCATATAGGGGATCAGTGTGGACAGTATACATTGTATCTGCATATAGGGGATCAGTGTGGACAGTATACATTGTATCTATATATAGGGGATCAGCGTGGACGGTATACATTGTATCTATATATAGGGGATCAGTGTGGACAGTATACATTGTATCTACATATAGGGGATCAGTGTGGACAGTATACATTGTATCTATATATAGGGGATCAGTGTGGACAGTATACATTGTATCTACATATAGGGGATCAGTGTGGACGGTATACATTGTATCTACATATAGGGGATCAGTGTGGACGGTATACATTGTATCTACATATAGGGGATCAGTGTGGACGGTATACATTGTATCTATATATAGGGGATCAGTGTGGACGGTATACATTGTATCTATATATAGGGGATCAGTGTGGACAGTATACATTGTATCTATATGGAGGGGATCAGTGTGGACGGTATACATTGTATCTACATATAGGGGATCAGTGTGGACAGTATACATTGTATCTATATACAGGGGATCAGTGTGGACGGTATACATTGTATCTATATGGAGGGGATCAGTGTGGACAGTATACATTGTATCTACATATAGGGGATCAGTGTGGACAGTATACATTGTATCTACATATAGGGGATCAGTGTGGACAGTATACATTGTATCTACATATAGGGGATCAGTGTGGACGGTATACATTGTATCTATGTATAGGGGATCAGTGTGGACGGTATACATTGTATCTATATGGAGGGGATCAGTGTGGACAGTATACATTGTATCTACATATAGGGGATCAGTGTGGACAGTATACATTGTATCTATATGGAGGGGATCAGTGTGGACAGTGTGCATTGTATCTATGTATAGGGGATCAGTGTGGACAGTATACATTGTATCTATGTATAGGGGATCAGTGTGGACAGTGTGCATTGTATCTATGTATAGGGGATCAGTGTGGACAGTATACATTGTATCTATGTATATATATAGGGGGATCAGTGTGGACAGTGTGCATTGTATCTATGTATAGGGGATCAGTGTGGACAGTATACATTGTATCTATGTATAGGGGATCAGTGTGGACAGTGTGCATTGTATCTATGTATAGGGGATCAGTGTGGACAGTATACATTGTATCTATAAATATATAGGGGATCAGTGTGGACAGTGTGCATTGTATCTATGTATAGGGGATCAGTGTGGACAGTATACATTGTATCTATCTATATATATATATAGGGGGATCAGTGTGGACAGTGTGCATTGTATCTACATATAGGGGATCAGTGTGGACAGTGTGCATTGTATCTATGTATAGGGGATCAGTGTGGACAGTATACATTGTATCTATGTATAGGGGATCAGTGTGGACAGTATACATTGTATCTATCTATATATATATATATAGGGGGATCAGTGTGGACAGTATACATTGTATCTATGTATAGGGGATCAGTGTGGACAGTGTGCATTGTATCTATGTATAGGGGATCAGTGTGGACAGTGTGCATTGTATCTATATACAGGGGATGAGTGTGGACAGTGTGCATTGTATCTATGTATAGGGGATCAGTGTGGACAGTATACATTGTATCTATATGGAGGGGATCAGTGTGGACAGTATACATTGTATCTATATGGAGGGGATCAGTGTGGACAGTGTGCATTGCACATCTATAGGAGATCGGTACAAATAATGATGACCCCGCCCCCTCCCCGGTGACAGACACGATAATCCACAGCGGAGCCCGGTCCCCCCTCCTCCTCCCGGTTCCTCTACCTGTGTCCAGTCTCCGGCCACTCCGCTGTCTGTCTCCGCTGCGCGTTCCCGACACTGTCAGACGGCGCTGGGGGAGGTGACAAGGCGCAGCACAGCCAGCCGGGGGGCGTGGCGTCTCCAGCCTCAGACAGAGTGAGAGGCCATGCCCCTAAACGCTTCCCATTGGTTCAGAGTAGAGACACGGCCCTTCTTCCCTCCCAACTCGGGCGGGGAAAGGTAAAGAAGGGCGGAAAAGCATCATGGGGGCGGGAAGTTCAAAGAGGCACGCCCACGCTCCCGGGAGTCATTCGTTCGGACATCGGGGTAGTCCCACCCTTCAGATTGAGGCCACGCCCTTATGTCAGCCACCGAGAGGACGAGGCTGTCTGCGATGGGTGGGATTTGGGAATAAGAACCACGTGGGAGAATCAAGGGACACGTGACTAAGGGAAATGCCATTCAGGGTCAGGGCTGCTTCTTACCCCAGTTGGTTATGATGTGTCTGTTCTCCCTGCCACCCCCTCCGTCCTTCACACTGCCCCAGTGCCATCCTCCGACCTACCCCCTCATCTTCTACCCCCAGTGCCATCCTCCTACCCCCTCCACCTTCTACCCCAGTGCCATCCTCCTACACCCTCTACCCCAGTGCCATCCTCCTACCCCTCCACCTTCTACCCCAGTGCCATCCTCCTACCCCTCCACCTTCTACCCCAGTGCCACCCTCCTACCCCTCCACCTTCTACCCCAGTGCCATCCTCCGACCTACCCCCTAATCTTCTACCCCCAGTGCCATCCTCCTACCCCCTCCACCTTCTACCCCAGTGCCATCCTCCTACCCCAGTGCCATCCTCCTACACCCTCTACCCCAGTGCCATCCTCCTACCCCTCCACCTTCTACCCCAGTGCCACCCTCCTACCCCTCCACCTTCTACCCCAGTGCCATCCTCCGACCTACCCCCTCATCTTCTACCCCCAGTGCCACCCTCCTACCCCATCATCTTCTACCCCCAGTGCCACCCTCCTACCCCTCCACCTTCTACCCCAGTGCCATCCTCCGACCTACCCCCTAATCTTCTACCCCCAGTGCCACCCTCCTACCCCTCCACCTTCTACCCCAGTGCCATCCTTCTACCCCCTCTACCCCAGTGCCACCCTCCTACCCCCTCCACCTTCTACCCCAGTGCCACCCTCCTACCCCAGTGCCACCCTCCTACCCCCTCCACCCTCTACCCCAGTGCCATCCTCCTACCCCCTCCACCTTCTACCCAGTGCCACCCTCCTACCCCCTCCACCTTCTACCCCAATGCCACCCTTCTACCCCAGTGCCATCCTTCTACCCCCACACCTACCCCAGTGCCATCCTCCTACCCCAGTGCCACCCTCCTACCCCCTCCACCTTCTACCCCAGTGCCATCCTTCTACCCCCACACCTACCCCAGTGCCATCCTCCTACCCCAGTGCCACCCTCCTACCCCCTCCACCTTCTACCCCCAGTGCCATATTCCTACTCCCTCCACCTTCTACCCCAGTGCCATCCTCCTACTCCCTCCACCTTCTACCCCAGTGCCATCCTCCTACTCCCTCCACCCTCTACCCCAGTGCCACCCTCCTACACCCTCTACCTTCTACCCCAGTGCCATCCTCCTACCCCCTCCACCTTCTACCCCAGTGCCATCCTCCTACCCCTCCACCTTCTACCCCAGTGCCATCCTCCTACCCCCTCCACCTTCTACCCCAGTGCCATCCTCTACCCCAGTGCCATCCTCCTACCCCCTCTACCCCAGTGCCATCCTCCTACCCCTCCATCTTCTACCCCAGTGCCAACCTCTACCCCAGTGCCATCCTCCTACCCCTTCACCTTCTACCCCAGTGCCACCCTCCGACCTACCCCCTCATCTTCTACCCCCAGTGCCACCCTCCTACCCCTCCACCTTCTACCCCAGTGCCATCCTCCTACCCCAGTGCCATCCTCCTACCCCCTCCACCTTCTACCCCAGTGCCATCCTCCTACTCCCTCTACCCCAGTGCCACCCTCCTACACCCTCTACCTTCTACCCCAGTGCCATCCTCCTACCCCCTCCACCTTCTACCCCAGTGCCATCCTCCTACCCCCTCCACCTTCTACCCCAGTGCCATCCTCCTACCCCCTCCACCTTCTACCCCAGTGCCATCCTCCACCCTCTACCCCAGTGCCATCCTCCTACCCCCTCTACCCCAGTGCCATCCTCCTACCCCTTCATCTTCTACCCCAGTGCCACCCTCCACCCTCTACCCCAGTGCCATCCTCCTACCCCTCCACCTTCTACCCCAGTGCCACCCTCCGACCTACCCCCTCATCTTCTACCCCCAGTGCCACCCTCCTACCCCTCCACCTTCTACCCCAGTGCCATCCTCCTACCCCACCACCTTCTACCCCAGTGCCATCCTCCTACCCCCTCCACCTTCTACCCCAGTGCCATCCTCCTACTCCCTCCACCTTCTACCCCAGTGCCATCCTCCTACCCCCCCTATTCTACCCCAGTGCCATCCTCCTACCTCTTCATCTTCTACCCCAGTGCCATCCTTCTACCCCCTCCACCTTCTACCCCAGTGCCATCCTCCTACCCCTTCATCTTCTACCCCAGTGCCATCCTCCTACCCCTCCACCTTCTACCCCAGTGCCATCCTCCTACCCACTCCACCTTCTACCCCAGTGCCATCCTCCTACCCCTCCACCTTCTACCCCAGTGCCATGCTCCTACCCCTCCACCTTCAACCCCAGTGCCATCCTCCTACCCCCTCCACCTTCTACCCCAGTGCCATCCTCCTACCCCCTCCACCTTCTACCCCAGTGCCACCCTCCTACCCCAATGCCACCCTCCTACTCCCTCCACCTTCTACCCCAGTGCCACCTACCCCAGTGCCATCCTCCTACCCCCCTCCACCTTCTACCCCAGTGCCATCCTCCAACCTACCCCCAGTGCCACCCTCCTACCCCCTCCACCTTCTACCCCAGTGCCATCCTCCTACCCCCTCAACCTTCTACCCCAGTGCCATCCTCCTACCCCCTCCACCTTCTACCCCAGTACCACCCTCCTACTCCCTCCACCTTCTACCCCAGTGCCATCCGTCTACCCCCTCCACCTTCTACCCCAGTGCCATGCTCATACCCCTCCACCTTCAACCCCAGTGCCATCCTCCTACCCCTCCACCTTCTACCCCAGTGCCACCCTCCTACCCCCTCCACCTTCTACCCCAGTGCCACCCTCCTACTCCCTCCACCCTCTACCCCAGTGCCACCCTCCTACCCCCTCCACCTTCTACCCCAGTGTCATCCTCCTACCCCCTCCACCTTCTACCCCAGTGCCATCCTCCTACCCCCTCCACCTTCTACCCCAGTGCCACCCTCCTACCCCCTCTACCCCAATGCCACCCTCCTACTCCCTCCACCTTCTACCCCAGTGCCATCCTCCTACCCCCTCCACCTTCTACCCCAGTGCCATCCTCCAACCTACCCCCTCATCTTCTACCCCCAGCGCCACCCTCCTACCCCCTCCACCCTCTACCCCAGTGCCATCCTCCGACCTAACCCCTCATCTTCTACCCCCAGTGCCATCCTCCTACCCCCTCCACCTTCTACCCCAGTGCCATCCTCCTACCCCCTCAACCTTCTACCCCAGTGCCATCCTCCTACCCCCTCCACCTTCTACCCCAGTACCACCCTCCTACTCCCTCCACCTTCTACCCCAGTGCCATCCTTCTACCCCCTCCACCTTCTACCCCAGTGCCATGCTCCTACCCCCTCCACCTTCAACCCCAGTGCCACCCTCCTACTCCCTCCACCTTCTACCCCAGTGCCATCCTCCTACCCCTCCACCTTCTACCCCAGTGCCACCCTCCTACCCCCTCCACCTTCTACCCCAGTGCCACCCTCCTACTCCCTCCACCCTCTACCCCAGTGCCACCCTCCTACCCCCTCCACCTTCTACCCCAGTGCCATCCTCCTACCCCCTCCACCTTCTACCCCAGTGCCATCCTCCTACCCCCTCCACCTTCTACCCCAGTGCAATCCTCCTGCCCTTCATCTTCTACCCCAGTGCCATCCTCCTGCCCCTTCATCTTCTACCCCAGTGCCATCCTCCTGCCCCTTCATCTTCTACCCCAGTGTCATCCTCATTTCCTTTCACCTTCTACCCCAGTGTCATCCTCCTACCCCTTCATTCTCTACCTCAGTGCCATCCTCCTTTCCCTTCACTTTCTACCCCAGAGCCATCCTCATACCCCTTCACCTTCTACCCCAGTGCCACCCTCCTGGCCCTTCATCCTCTACCCCAGTGCCATCCTCATACCCCTTCACCTTCTACCCCAGTGCCATCCTCCTACCCCCTTCACCTTCTACCCCAGTGCCATCCTCCTACCCCTCCACCTTCTACCCCAGTGCCACCCTCCTGCCCCCTCCACCTTCTACCCCAGTGCCACCCTCCTACTCCCTCCACCCTCTACCCCAGTGCCACCCTCCTACCCCCTCCACCTTCTACCCCAGTGCCATCCTCCTACCCCCTCCACCTTCTACCCCAGTGCCATCCTCCTACCCCCTCCACCTTCTACCCCAATGCAATCCTCCTGCCCTTCATCTTCTAGCCCAGTGCCATCCTCCTGCCCCTTCATCTTCTACCCCAGTGCCATCCTCCTGCCCCTTCATCTTCTACCCCAGTGTCATCCTCATTTCCTTTCACCTTCTACCCCAGTGTCATCCTCCTACCCCTTCATTCTCTACCTCAGTGCCATCCTCCTTTCCCTTCACTTTCTACCCCAGAGCCATCCTCATACCCCTTCACCTTCTACCCCAGTGCCACCCTCCTGGCCCTTCATCCTCTACCCCAGTGCCATCCTCATACCCCTTCACCTTCTACCCCAGTGCCATCCTCCTACCCCCTTCACCTTCTACCCCAGTGCCATCCTCCTACCCCTCCACCTTCTACCCTAGTGCCATCCTCCACCTTCTACCCCAGTGTGCAATATTACCGTAGATTTTGCCGTGATTTTTGCAGCGTTTTTTTACCGCGTTTTTGCCACAATTTTGTACAGGTCAAAAGGTCACCAATGTAAAAAGCAGAAAAACGCCCAAATCTGCCTAAAAAAAGTCCACGAACTTGTTTGAGATTCAGGCGTTTTAGAGCTTCTGGCTTCAGGCGTTTTGGAGTGGAGATGTGAACCAT
Source organism: Rana temporaria (assembly GCF_905171775.1). Lineage (NCBI taxonomy): Eukaryota > Metazoa > Chordata > Amphibia > Anura > Ranidae > Rana > Rana temporaria. The sequence goes on from NC_053500.1 coordinate 14,523,793, forward strand.
CTCCATAGAGAATAATGTATTTTTTCCCCTCCAGCGTTTTGTAGCTTCAGGCTACAAAACGCTCAGGTGTGAATGGGGTCTTAAAGTGACAAAAAAAAGCAAAAAAAAAAAAACAGTGTCAAAATAATTTAAATAAATACGTTTTTTTTTTTTAAAAGCACCCCGCCCCGACGTGCTCACGAGCGTAAGCATACGTGAACAGCGCCCGCATATGAAATTGGTGTTCAAATCACACATGTGAGGTATCGTCGCAAGAGCAATAATTCTAGCCCTAGACCTCCTCTGTAACCCCAAACATGAAACCTGTAGAATATTTTAAACGTCGCTTGTGGCGAGTTTTAAGGGTAAAATTTTGTCGCTATTCCACAAGCGGGGCGCAACTTTGAAGCCATGTTGGGTATCAATTTACTCGGCGTATTATTATCTTTCACAGTATAAAAAAAAATTGGGCTAAATTTACTGTTGTCTTATTTCGTAATTCAAAAAAGTGTTTTGTTTTTTTTCAAAAAAAGTGCGCTTTTAAGACCGATGCGCAAATACGGTGTGACAAAATAATTTGGGGTTTTCTAGCAAAAAAAACAGGGCCAGATTCAGGTAGAATTCCGGCGGCGTAACGTATTGCATTTACGTTACACCGCCGTAAGTTTTACGGGCAAGTGCTTGCTTCACAAAGCACTTGCCTGTAAACTTGCGGCGGCGTATCGTAAATCCATCTGGCGCAAGCCCGCCTAATTCAAATGGGGCGTGTACCATTTAAATTAGGCGCGTTCCCGCGCCGAACGTACTGCGCATGCTCCGTTTTGAAATTTCCCGCCGTGCTTTGCGCGAAATGACGTCGCACCGATGTAATTTTTTGAACAGCGACGTGCTTTACGTCCTTTCCTATTCACGGACGACTTACGCAAAAAAAAAAAAATTTAAATTCGACGCGGGAACGACGTCCATACTTTAACATGGCTAGTCTAAAAATAAGCCATGAAATAGAAGCCGTAACTTTACGCCGGGAAAAGCCGACTAGCGACGACGTAAGAGAATGCGACGACCGCGCGTAACTCCGTGGATCGCCGTAAACAGCTAATTAGCGTACCCGACACGGAAAACGACGCAAACTCCACCCAGCGGGCGCCGAAGTATTACACCTACGATCCGAAGGCGTACGAAGCCGTACGCCTGTCGGATCGAAGCCAGAAGCCGTCGTATCTTGGTTTGAGGATTCAAACTAAAGATACGACGCGGCAAATTTGAAAATACGCCGGCGTATCAGTAGATACGCCGGCGTATTTCAGCTGTGAATCTGGCCCACAGTTTTTAACTTGTAAACACCAAATGTCAGAAAGAGGCTCGGGGCTTACGTGGTTAAAAGTTAAATTGTAAAAATAATATAAAATAAAAAACTCACACTGTCCACTCCCCCCAAGAAAAGGAAGCATTGTAAAAAAACAATAAAAATATAAATTGTAAAAAGATAATGAAGAAAATAATTAAGAAAATAAATTGTAAAAAAAAAAAAAAATACTGACACAGTCCACACCTCATCAGTGCCCATCAGTGCTGCATATTAATCACATGACATTAAAAAAAAAAAGTATTGTTATACTTACCTGGCAGGGGGGACCCCATGATCACAAAGGTGGTTCTCCCAGGGCGAGGCTCGGCCATTGCACTCTGACCCCTGTGCTGTGCTGACCCCTGTGATTTCTCTAAATGCAGGAAACTCGACTGCATAATTTGTGGTAGTGGGGGGACTGCGTTCGCGCTTCCCCCTGATTTAAAAAATAAATGAAAAAAAGCATTGTTAATTGGTATCAGCGAGTACTTGAAAAAAAGTATTGGTACTTGTACTCCGTCTTAAAAAAGTGGTATCGGTGCAACCCTAGTTGTCACCTAATTAAAGGAAGAGGCAACTACTGCAAGATCCGCGCAGTTACTTAGGTGCTAATGCTACCACAGTATTAGGAGCCTGTGGTTGGGTTTGCCATCCATTTACAGGAAGAGGCAGGTACTGGCAGGTTCAAAAGTTATTGGAGTGACAACCCTACCACAGCATTAGGAGCCCGTGGTTGGGGTTGTCACCCGTTTTAAGGAAGAGACATCTACTGGCAGGTTTAAGGCCTCATTTCCATGGACGTTTAGCTGTAAAGCTAGGTAGGACTCCTGGAAAAATCAGCGTTAAGAACTCGATTTTTACTGCATTTTGCATTAGCGTTTTTGCGCGTTTTTTAGCGCTAGCGTTAGACAGCGTTTTTTGAAGAAAAACACATCTCTAGGCTATATACACTCCCAAATTTCAGTGAAACATCATAAGACCCTCCCTAAGCTCAAAAAAATGTATAATTTAACCATTTCTGCCATTTTGTGAGACCAGAGTAAGTAGCAGCTGAGAGAGCAGCAGTGTACTTGTATTTAGCGTGTCACTTGCCACATCACCTGCCACAAGCTGTGGATTGTCCACTTGCCACGTCATCTGCCACGTCACCTGGCCACAAGTTGTGGATTGTCCACTGGCCACATCACCTGCCACAAGTTGTGGATTGTCCACTGGCCACGTCCCTGCCACGTCAACTGGCCAACTGGCCACATCACCTGTCACAAGTTGTGGATTGTCCACTTGCCACGTCACCTGGCCACAAGTTGTGGATTGTCCACTGGCCACATCACCTGCCACGTCACCTGTCACAAGTTGTGGATTGTCCACTGGCAACGGCACCTGCCACGTCAACTGGCCACGTCACCTGCCACAAGCTGCGGATTGTCCACTTGCCGCGTCACCTGCCACGTCAACTGGCCACGTCACCTGCCACGTCAACTGGCCACGTCACCTGCCACAAGTTGTGGATTGTCCACTGGCCATGTCACCTGGCCACGTCACCTGCCACAAGTTGTGGATTATCCACATGCCTTCACCTTCCTAATATGACCTCCATGAAGAGCATGTGCCACATCCCACAGTTCAGGATGTGCTTGAACAGCAGTGATTAGAGAAATTTGGGATCCAGAACTTGCCATTGCCATCTTAGTTAGTTCTCTCTTCTCTGTGCTATACCCACAACCACATGACATTTACAAGAAGAGGCAGGTACTGGCAGGTTCAACAGTTACTGGAGTGACAACGCTACCACAGCATTAGGAGCCCGTGGTTGGGGTTGTCACCCGTTTAAAGGAAGAGACAGCTACTGGCTGGTTCAACAGTTACTTAGCTGACAATGCTACCACAGTTCTAGGAGCCGTTGGTTGGGTAGTCATCCATTTACAAGAAGAGGCGGATACTGGCAAGTTCATCATTTACTTATTAACAGATACAAATAACTAAAAAATATTACTGGTGTATTCAGCAGCCAAAAAGGGACACATAACATTCATTTACTGGTTTGGGATTACATACCCTTTAAATAGCATGATGCAATCCCTGCAGATTTTGTTTCCATCTGCGGCACTTAGGGGGTTAACGGAGCTGTTGGGGAGGTGGGGGGTGGGGTGAAGGTTACAGGGTGGGAGCTGGGGGTAGTTTGGAGTCTGGAGGGATCATTGTGGATTCCTGGGGCTGTGGGAGGGCTAGGCTGGAACTGTAATTTTCCAGAGCACTGGGAGAGAAGGCTGACGGGAGGGAGGGAGGGGAGCGTATGGGAGTGTAATGATCAGTTACAGATATATACCGACCCACCTTTACCCTGCACCGTACACGCATGAAGCAGGTGAAGGTTTTTTGCTGGGTGATACACCGGCATCAATAAACTCCTGGGATTCAAAGACGGCTTGGTCCACATACATTTTTCAGGGACATGCAGGGCCAAGACTTTCAAGTGTATTTAAAGTCAAAACCCATCTTTTTATTTAGTTTTGGACGAAGTAGAGAGGGGGGTTTAAACCCCTGTCAGGTTCTTATTACTGCCTGTGAGCAGTGTCGGCTGGGGCGCAAACAGACTGAAAAAAAAACCCATAAATTGCAGCTACTGTGCCATCAAACGCAGCTACTGTGCCATCAAACGCAGCTACTGTGCCATCAAACGCAGCTACTGTGCCATCAAACGCAGCGACTGTGCCTTCAAACGCAGCTACTGTGCCGATCAAACGCAGCTACTGTGCCATAAATTGCAGCTACTGTGCCATCAAACGCAGCTACTGTGCCGATCAAACGCAGCCACCGTGCCATCAAACGCAGCTACCGTGCCATCAAACGCAGCCACCGTGCCATCAAACGCAGCTACTGTACCATCAAACGCAGCTACTGCGCCATCAATTGCAGCTACCGTGCCATCAAACGCAGCTACTGTGCCTTCAAACGCAGCTACTATGCCCATCGAACGCAGCTACTGTGCCATCAAACGCAGCTACTATGCCCATCAAACGCAGCCACTGTGCCCATTAAACGCAGCCATTGTGCCCATCAAACGCAGCCATTGTGCCCATCAAACGCAGCCATTGTGCCCATCAAACGCAGCTACTGTGTTATCATTCGCAGCCACTGTGCCCATTAAACGCAGCCACTGTGCCCATCAAACGCAGCTACTGTGTTATCAATCGCAGCCACTGTGCCCATCAAACGCAGCTACTGTGCCCATCAAACGCAGCCACTGTGCCCATCAAACGTAGCTACTGAGCCCATCAAACTTAAACCCCCTTCCTGCCCATGTTACATGGACTGTAGTGCATTTCTGGAAAACGCACACAAAAAAACGCATAGGTGTGAACTTACACACAATACACTCTATCATGCATTGGGGGCACCTCTTTTTACAACACTGCCTGGCAAATGATTTGATGCTTTAAAGATGGGCTTTTAGTTGTGTGGCCTGTGCCTGCGTTTGCCTCTTTTATGCCGCATTTAAAAATGGCAAGTGCTTACTGGGCACTTAAAGTGGTTGTAAACCCACTTTTGTAAGTTACACCTACAGGTAAGCCTTGATTAAGGCTTACCAGTAGGTGTTAGCAATATCTGCACCTAAACCTACACGGTTTAGGAGATATTCGCCGAATGACAGGCGCCGTAGACAACGGCGCGCTGGCGCGCTGAGAATAGCCAGTGATCTGACGATATGGTTCCGGCTAACGAGATGGTTCCTGTAAGGACGGAAATCTCTGAACTTCGGCCGGCATCCAGGGCGACGTGGAATTTGAGGAAAGTGGCCAGTCGGCCTCACGTCCTCGCTTCGCTCGGACGGCTCGCTCCGCTCGCTCCGCCTCCTGGCTCTTTTTTTTGCATCCTCCAATCCACGGGGATGTTAAGGAATGAGCCTGGATGCCGGTGACTTGTCGTTAAGGTTCCCCTATCGAGATGGTTCCTGTAAGGACTCCGCAGGCGCAATCCTTGCCGACGGAAATCTCCGAACCTCGGCCGGCATCCAGGCTCATTCCTTAACATCCCCGTGGATTGGAGGATGTTAAAAAAAGAGCCAGGAGGCCGAGCGAGCGGTCCGAGCGAAGCGAGGACGTGAGGCCAACTGACCACTTTCCTCAAATTCCACGTCGCAATGGATGCCGGCCGAGGTTCGGAGATTTCCGTCGACAAGGATTGCGCCTGCGCAGTCCTTACAGAAACCATCTCGTTAGCTGGAACCATATCGTCAGATCACCGGCCGAGGTTCGGAGATTTCCGTCGGCAAGGATGGCGCCTGCGCAGTCCTTACAGGAACCATCTCGATAGGGGAACCTTAACGACAAGTCACCGGTCTAAAATCAGCAATGCCGAATTTGACGGCTCCCGTGCGCATGTGTACGGAGTGACGTCATCGCCGCCCCGGCCAATCACAGCGCCGGAAGCGGCGATACCCGGAAGTTACCTCCGGGAGCGAAGGATGCGCCCGGAAGACAGATTCGTGGGCTTCGATCTAAGGTAAGTAATGCATAATGAGCTAGTATGCTAGTCATACTAGCTTATTATGGCTTTGTCTTGCCGTTTTTTTATTTAAAAAAATTTCCCGGGTTTACTTCCACTTTAAGGCCCCTTTCACACGGACGGATAGAATGGTGCTTTTAGCTGCGGATTTTCTATTTTTCTACCGCAGCTAAAAGCACACAATGTTTTACTATGGCCCCATTCACACACAGCGTTTGCGTGCGATTACGTTACATGCGGTTTGGTGCAAATAGAAAAAATAGAATTGAATGCGTCCAGGTGCGATGTAGCGCAGCTATATGCACATAACCGCAGGTAATCGCAGTCTTTTTTGTCAACTGCGGATAGCAGCGTTTTAGAATTCAAGGGACACAAACAAAAACAAAAAAATGAATACCGCAGCTAAACGCGGCCGCAGTTAAACGCACGTAAACGCATGTAATCGCAATGTGCAAATGCAGCTAATCGCAGTGCCTGGAGCCTTGAATTTCAGAAAACATTTGTAGTGCTTTTAACTGCGGCAAAACAGCCGTCCGTCTGAAAGGGGCCTAATCCCCCTTCCCACCCAGGACAATTTTCAGCTTTCAGAGCTGTCACTCTTTGAATGACAAACGCAGTGCCGTATCGCAAAAAAAAGGCCTCATTACGAAGGGGGACAGGGTAAATCATCCGGAGTGGTTAATATCTTAAGATAACAATATCAGTAAAATAGACCTACGGGGTCCAGCGCTATCTTTTTCACCACTTTCCTGAACGACATTATTATCGTGTCACCACCAGGCAAAGGCACATCGGACCTAATTCACAAAGCTAACACACCAACATAAGGATCCTAATTTTTTTTTTTTTTAAAGCGACAGTTCTTTTCAGCCAATGAGGTTTGAGAATTATAGTCACATATCCCTTATTATAAAGCTTTGTGAATTTAAGCCTCGGTCTATATTTTTTTTTCTCGCAGGCTCCCTATAAATAATACAGGTGAGCGGATGACTTGTCTATACCCACCTGTACACACACGCCGTTTGATCCGGGTGCACAGGTGCTACTTTGGAAGGAGTAGTAATTGTATATGCCGCATGCGTGGGGGGGGGGGGGGGATGGGATTTTAAGGGGAGGAGGTGCGGGGGGTTGAGGTTGGTGTGTCTGTATGAAACCAGCTTACGACCTTAGACAAGCTTAGCCAGGTTTTGTGTGCCATATGCTGCAGCCTGTTAAAGGTTGGGATGTGGCAGGAGAAGGGGTTAATGGAGGGACCGCACACGCTGAGTGAAAGAGGAAGCTTGGAGCGAATATCATCTGTTCACTGTACACCGCCATCCTCTCTCTCTCTCTCAGTGCTATAGGTCTCCTCTTGAGCGCGGCCAAGAACTCCAAGGCGCGCTCGCCGACGCTGCACCCTCCCACCTCTACCGCGGCCAAGGCCGAACGGATAAACAGTTATTTTTGGGTTGGCTTGTACAAAGAGGAAAAGACCACCCTTTACCATTTAACCTGCGCCACATGGCGGCGGGCCAGTCTCGCCTCTGCGTTTTTCCTTTTTTTTTTTTTTTTTTCGCCCCCGATCCCAATTTTTTTTTCCCCTGGCCAGCAAAAAAAACTGCAAAAAAAATTGTTGCAGAGAGCTTGTCGCTTCCTATAAACCCCCCCACTCTTCTATTTTTTTCCTGCCCCTCACCCCAGCCTGCCAGCTTCCTCCACTGTCCCCAGGATGTAAAGCAAAGAAGAGGGGGAGGGGGGGGTACTTCCTCACTGCCAAAATTAAAAAGGTGGTTTCTGGCCCGTGAGGCCGGATGAGTAGAACCCTCCCTATTTCCCCGAATTCTCATATGCAGAGGGGAACTCTTGATAGTGACTCCCACATCCCCCAGCCTGTCACATGTTGTTTGTGTGCAGGGGGGGGGGGGGTGGAAGGGTGGGGGTTATCTTTCTGCAAAATGCAATTTTTAAATGCGGCGTAAAAAAAAAAAAAAAAAAGGGAAACGTAGGCACAGGCAACGCAACTAAAAGGCAGTCTTTAAAGCAAATAATTCGCCAGGCGGCGTTGTAAAAATAGGTGCCCGCAATGCGTAATAGGGTGTATTGAACGTAGGTTCACACCGATGCATTTTGCAGTGCGTTTTGCAGTTTTCAGAAACGTGCACTACAGTCCATTAAACGTTGTTTTTCTATTGCACACATTCGCATCTGTGCGTTTTCCAGCTGCTGCGTTTTTGGAAAGGGTCAGGGACTTTTTTTCCTGCAGCGATTGCGTTAAGTGTGACTAATAGACTAATAGAACCGCACCAAAAAATGCAAGTGTTGTGTTTTTGATGTGTTTTTACATACGGGAAAAAAAGTGTAAAAATAAATAAATAAAAACACAACACAAGTTTTTGACAATTACTTTATTATTCCTTTATTTTTTGAGTGACGGGCGTCTTACTTCAGGCGACCAGGGGGGTACAGGCAGTACATCTGTAAGGGGCCCGGAGGTCCCCAGGGGCCCGGATGGCAACCCTCCCTTTTTTTTTTTGTAAGGGGCCCAGAGGTCTCCATGGCCCCGGATGGCAACCCTCAAGGGCAACCCCCCTAATTCGTGGCACCCCCCGCTTCTCAATTCACGCCCCCCCCCGTTCTCAATTTTCTCAATTCACGGCAGCCCCCCGCTTCTTAATTTGAGGCGGCAGCACCGCCCCCCCCCCCCCGATTCTCTGCTTCAGGGGGCCTGAAGCTGAAGCTGTGTAAGGGGCCCCATAATTCCTGATGGCGGCCCTGCAGGCGACAGAATGCTCGTATGTGAACAGGGGCCATTGGAATGAATGGGATTTGGCTTGTTGAGCATTTTAGAGCTCAGGTGTCAACGGGGCCCTAAAAACCGGCTATTCGCAGTTTGTTAAAGAGAAGAAAAAAAAACGCAAAGAGCATGAAAACTGCATGAAAAAACGCGCCAGAAAAGCGCATCAACCGCAGCTGCATAGATGTGAACCTAAGGTGAAGGCTACTGCAATTCTCACCTTCACTCTGACCATAAAGACTCACTTTTGGTTGATCCAGCACTGGTCCTTTTATTTTTATTATTAATTATTATTTATTTTTTATTATTATATTATTTATGTCTCATTCCATGAACATAACACAGAACATACAGCAAAGGAGTACACAGATACACACAATAAAGAAGGCATCAGTAAAAAAATGGCGCCTCTGTAGGTTGAAGCGGTATTACACCCAAAACCAAAAATGTATTATTTCGCAGCTTACCAATCATTTGATGTGGTGGCTGTATTCTTTGGCTTTTTTTCCTCTGTTTCCCCTGCTGATCTGACCAGTAATACACCTCCTGTATTAAAGCGGCAGTAAACTTTAATAAAAAAAAGAAAAAAAAAAACTTTTACCCTGCAAGGCAATGTTATGATGTGCTAGTATGGTATGTATTGCATACTAGCACATTATGTGAAGCCTACTTTGAAACAAAGCCCTCCAGCGACGCGCTGTCACCGCTGACAGGGCTTCCATCTTCTCCCGGTCTCCCTTCCGGGTTCACTGGCTCTGGTCCTTTGAGCCCCAATGACGTCACTCCCGCTGTATACGGCACCATGGGTTACAGGAAAGAAATTTACACAATTCACCCATCAACAACATCAGTGTTGACAGGGGGAATTCCTCCCACAGAGCCATTGTGTTCTCCCAACAGGGGGCGGGGGAAGCCATCCCCACTGGTAGAAGTCAGTGATTATTGCCAGCAGCTATACCAGCCGTTAGTGATAATAGTATGTAGTATCTGGCAGGCTGGTTGTACCCAAGTTGATTGATCGATCGATGCGATGTGGTGCATTCAGCCTGCCCATACATGGTTTGGATCTTGCACAGTTCCTGCATAAAGATCCATATGTAGTGTCCCATCCCCCCCACCCGGAGAAGCCGATGTATTTAACTAGTTCCTTCCCGAACAGTGCAGAGGCTAAAATGTAACACAAGCAACAGTCCATTCACTCCGGCTCCATTAAACAATCTAGGGCCTTAAGGGTTTACAATAGGGTTGTCCCGATACCGATACTAGTATCGGGACCGATTCCGAGTATTTGCGGGAGTACTCGTACTCCCGCAAATACCCCCGATACCGAAATAGAATACTTCCCCCCCCCGCCGCCGTTATGCCGCATCCCGCCGCATCCCCGCTTGGTTAATACGGGCGGGGAACATTACAGCTTTCATTTGAGTAGCTGTAGTGTTTCCCGCCGCGCCGCGTATAGACACTCCCCCTTGCTCGGGTGAACTGTCCAATCCCGAGCAAGGGGGAGTGTCTATACGCAGCGCGGCGCGAAAGACTACAGCTATTCAAATGAAAGCTGTAATGTTCCCCGCCCGTATTAACCAAGCGGCGGCACGGCGCGGCAGCATGTACGGTAAGGGGGACATGGCTGCATATATGGGGGGGACATGGCTGCATATGGGGGGGACATGGCTGCATATGGGGGGGACATGGCTGCATATGGGGGGGACATGACTGCATATGGGGGGACATGGCTGGATATGGGGGGGACATGGCTGGATATGGGGGGGACATGGCTGCATATGGGGGGACATGGCTGCATATGGGGGGACATGGCTGGATATGGGGGGGACATGGCTGCATATGGGGGGACATGGCTGCAAATGGGGGGGACATGGCTGCATATGGGGGGGACATGGCTGCATATGGGGGGACATGGCTGGATATGGTGGGGACATGGCTGGATATGGAGGGACATGGCTGGATATGGGGGGACATGGCTGCATATATTGGGGGACATGGCTGCATATGTGGGGGGAACTGGGTGCATATGTGGGGGGACATGGCTGCATTTGTGGGGGGACATGGCTGCATATATTGGGGGACATGGCTGCATCTGTGGGGGACATGGCTGCATCTGTGGGGGACATGGCTGCATTTGTGGGGGGACATGGCTGCATTTGGGGACACATTTAAAAAAAAGTATCTGTATTCGGTATTCGGTACTTGTACTCAGTCATAAAAAAGTGGTATCGGGACAACCCTAGTTTACAACCCATCTAATGCTACTGAATTGTCTAGCCTGTGGTCCTCCACTAAGTCTGCTTCTTCTAATGTTGTTTCTGCAGAAACTAACTTTAAGGTGCTAACTCGTTGGTCCCCGCTAGAATATCGAAATATGCTTCTGATTACCTTGGAGCTTGTTTTCGCGGCTGTTCAGAGTCTGGCAGTCAACTTCATATTTGGTGGGTTTGCCCAAAAACTCTGGAAATGCAGTTTTTGACTTAGCCTCCAAAATCTTTGATACACCTATATAGCCCAATCCTGCTACAGCCCTATTAACCCTGAAACCTGATGGGATCACACAGAAGGAATTTCACCTTCTTTTACAGCTCCTAACAGCTGCAAAACGTCGTGAGGGTGAAAGAGAGGCATGGAATATTCCGAAATACTTACAAATAATTAGCAGAGGACACTTATCTTGGTAAAGGTAGCTCAGTCTAGCTCTCACAGCTGGGAACCATGAGGTACCCTACAGACCAACCTATTTTCTCTTAGCTGGGGACCATGAGATAGCTCAAGAAGAGTTCAAATCTCATAGCTGAGAACCATAAGATAGCTCCAGAATAGTTAAAGTAGAAGTCCATCCTAAAACTAAAATCCCTGCATCTATAGACATCCACGATCTAACACCAACCAATCTTGCCCTGTAAAGAAAAAAATAAGTATACATACCTTTTTTGAAGCCAATTCAACCCGATCCCACGCTGAGCTGTCAGCCGCGGCAGGTACAGAGGACACATCTGACAAAAGAAGCCCCATAGCTCCAGAATAGGTAAAATCTCATAGCTGAGGACCATGAGATAGCTCCAGAATCATTAAAATCTAATAGCTAAGGACCATGAGGTAGCTCCAGAATAGTTAAAATCTAATTGCTGAGAACTATGAGATAGCTGCAGAATAGTTAAAATCTCTTAACTGAGGACCATGAGATAGCTCCAGAATAGTTAAAATCTAATAGCTGAGGACCATGAGATAGCTGGAGAATGATCAAAATTTAATAGCTAAGGACCATGAGATAGCTGCAGAATCGTTAAAATCTCATAGTTAAGGACCATGAGATAGCTCCAGAATAGTTAAAATCTCATAGTTAAGGACCATGAGATAGCTCCAGAATAGTTAAAATCTCATAGTTAAGGACCATGAGATAGCTCCAGAATAGTTAAAATCTAATAGCTGAGGACCATGAGATAGCTCCAGAATCGTTAAAATTGAATAGCTAAGGACCATGAGATAGCTGCAGAATAATTAAAATCTCTAAACTGAGGACCATGAGATAGCTCCAGAATAGTTAAAATGTTATAGTTAAGGACCATGAGATAGCTCCAGAATAGTTAAAATCTCATATTTAAGGACCATGAGATAGCTCCAGAATAGTTAAAATCTAATAGCTGAGGACCCTGAGATAGCTCCAGAATCGTTAAAATCTAATAGCTAAACGGGTCGGGTGACTTGAGTAATGATTAGCGGGTATCGTCAGGTTCAGTGGGTTTATGTTTTGCTTTTGTTTTGTTTGTTTTTTCTGTTTTACTGTTCTGTATTTTTGCTCCTCCTTTTGGAAGATATAGCGAAGGGCGAGGTGGAAGTTGTACATGGTACCCTTTTTCAGTAATAATTTCGTGGTTGTATTATGTTCCTTGTTTTTAGTGTCAATGTATTATACTTGGCCTTTTCTTTTGGATGCTTAATTGTTAATTGTCTGTGCCCTTTGGCCTCTTTATAATAAACATCTTTTTGATTTTAAAAAAAAAATGAATAGCTAAGGACCATGAGATAGCTGCAGAATAGGTAAAATCTCTTAGCTAAGGACCGTGAGATAGCTGCAGAATAGGTAAAATCTCTTAGCTGAGGACCATGAGATAGCTCCAGAATTGTTAAAATTGAATAGCTAAGGACCATGAGATAGCTGCAGAATAGGTCAAATCTCTTAGCTGAGGACCATGAGATAGCTCCAGAATCATTAAAATGTAATAGCTAAGGACCATGAGATAGCTGCAGAATAGGTAAAATCTCTTAGCTGAGGACCATGAGATAGTTTCAGAATAGGTAACATCTCTTAGCTGAGGACCATGAGATAGCTGCAGAATAGGTAAAATCTCTTAGCTGAGGACCATGAGATAGCTCCAGAATAGTTAAAATCTCTTAGCTGAGGACCATGAGATAGCTCCAGAATCATTAAAATTGAATAGCTAAGGACCATGAGATAGCTGCAGAATAGGTAAAATCTCTTAGCTGAGGACCATGAGATAGCTCCAGAATAGTTAAAATCTCTTAGCTGAGGACCATGAGATAGCTCCAGAATCATTAAAATTGAATAGCTAAGGACCATGAGATAGCTGCAGAATAGGTAACATCTCTTAGCTGAGGACCATGAGATAGCTCCAGAATCGTTAAAATTGAATAGCTAAGGACCATGAGATAGCTGCAGAATATTTAAAATCTCAGCTGAGGACCATGAGATAGCTCCAGAATAGTTAAAATTTAATAGCTAAGGACCATCAGGCAGGTCTCTCTGGTTAAGCTGTTTTAGGGAGTCAGTCAGGATCTCTACTCTCAAGTCCTAGAGCAGCTACATTCTTGAACTAAATCCCTTGATAGAGAGGTCCAGAATTCAGTCCAGACATGCTATAAGAGCAAGCAGGCCCCTGAAGCTCACAGATCCCTGGCAGGGGAAAGACAACCTTCTTGAGGCTTCAGGCTATTTACCACCTCTCAGACCACTTTCTGAGTGCACCTTGCCAGGGATAGTAAATATTCAGGCCAGTCATTTGACTGTCCCACCCTAGGCTCCACAAGCTTCTCCCATAGGCAGGGGGAAGCAATCAAACTCCTAGCCTGTGAAGCCATGAGCAGACCAAGACAAATGATTACTGCTCCTCTGATAAATTTGCTTAGCATCCTGTACTAGGAGGGTGATACAAGTAACACAACGATGAATACAGAGCCGCAAATTATTTTTTTTATTTATACATTTGATCGCAGTAAATGTATGCACTTACGCATGTATATACGGGTATATTGCAATACTGCCAATGTCAAAGAAATTTTACGTCTGTCTACGCGTATGCAAGTTTATGTGCCTTTATGTGGTCTTTACAGAACATTCTACTCAGGATCTTTCAGTCAACAAGTCTATGTGCAAAAGTGGGACTCCTTCCAAATAGTTTTTAGTTTCGGCTACAGCAGTTACATCTACTTTGTCAGGTTTTTATTCATGTCCGTCTCGGTTAGGACACAGCAATGAAAACCTGAAACTTCCTGTTTCCTTTCTCTGGGGTGCATTCTATATCTTCCTATGGAGAATCCACGAGGGAGCATGTGATAATATTACAAGCCACTAAAAGGATTCTACAAAAGATTATTCCACCTATTATCACCTGGGACAGCTCGGTTTTTACTCTCATCAGTAGACACCTCGTAAAACTCACTGTGCAGACAGCCAGAAGGAAGTGTTTTTATAAGGAATAAAAGCATATGTGATAATCTTCCCCATTATTATTATTATTCAGGATTTATATAGTGCCAACAGTTTACGCAGCCCTTTGCAACATGGGGGCAAGACAGTACAGTTACAATACAAATCAATACAGGAGGGATCAGAGGGACCTGCTCGTTAGAGCTTACAATCTGACTTATATATGCCAAATACTGGTAAATGTTGGTAATATAACATCGAAAACTCAGTCATTGACGCTATGTTCACACTGGCGATTCCTGCTGCAGCTCTAAGCAGCTAGGTGCAGCCTAGCTAGGTGCAGCCACAGTCTCCATTCACTATAATGACAGATCACTGGCAGCTGCAGGTATTCCCAGCTGTCCGCATAGCCAGCGATTACCTGCAGCCAACAGCGATCATCGCAGGTAATGCTGACAGCCGCGAATACCTGGGGCCTATAATTATAGTAGTCACCACAGGTAATTGCTGGCTGTGCAGAGAGCTGCAAATAGCTTCGGCCGACAGGAATCTCTCATTATGGTGAATGGAGCCGGCAGCCGCACCTACCCGCTCAAAGCCGCAGTAGGTACAATTCGTACTGGCCTTAATCCTTGGCCTTGAAACTCAATATGAAGGCCCTCTTACACCAGCATGTTGTGATTTGTACTACACATGCCCGTTGGGTGCAGTGGAAAGAGGTGGTGCATCACACTGTTTACGTTTGGTAAGGTTGGTGTTTCTTATAAAGAAGTAGGCACTGTATCTAAATGAAGACCTTCCCTCCAGAGCAGGGGTCCAGAGCAGGGGTCTCCAAACATTTAAAAACAAAGGGCCGGTTTATTGTCCTTCAGACTCTTGGAGGGCCGGATTTTGGCAAGCAGAAGGTGGAAATTTTCCTGGCATTAGTGGGACTTAATATATGGTATTAGGGGGAGAAATAGTGCCCCATCGTTTGTATCATAGGGAGTAATAGTGCCCCATTAGTGGTGTCAGTGAGAGAAATGATGCTCCACTGTCAGTGTCAGATGTCAGAATAGTGTCTTGTATCAGTGGGAGGGATACTGCCCTGAGGGCCGGATAAAGGCAAGTAAAGGGACGCATCCGGCCCTTGGGCCGCAGTTTGGAGACCCCTGCTCCAGAGAATGCTCACAGTGCAACTCTGCTTGTTCTTGAGCCTGAACCTCAAGGCCTGGCTAGCTTAAGATGGTCCCACTGGGTCTGAGCGAATTAAACTGCTTAGAAGTCTGCTGAACAGTTTGGTCAAGAGTATTATTATGGCAGCCCCCCAATGCTGGTGCCATGGCACATGGCGGGTGTGATACATATCAACCAATCTGTGTAGAAGGTACTGCAGCCTCAACTGAGATGAGGTCCAAGTTTTATTGAGCAGTATTCCTCTTGAGTCACAGCCTACACAAACCCTCCAGTCTTATGTGCAGTATGCAAAAGTAAGGTCCAGCCGGCAACTCGGTATCATCCAGATAAAGTAAAGTTTATTTGCTACATGGTCAGTATGGTATATAAATGTTTTGGCTGCCAGGCCTTAATTATTAGTGATAATTAAAGTAGATCGAAACCCAATATTTAAAGCCTCAATATAAATGTTATGGGCCCATTTACACTGTGCTGGTGTGACACATGTCAACCAAACTTGATTGGAGATTGGAGATTTTGAAGGGTAAATGTTTGTCGCCATCCCACGAGCTGGAGCAATTTTGAAGCGTGACATGTCGGGCATCAATTTACTCGGTGTAACATTCTCTTTCACAATATAAAAAAAAAATGGGCTAACTTTGGTGTTGTCTTATTGTCTTATTCCAAAAAAATATGGTGTTTTATTCTTTAGGGTGTTAGAAAACAAAATCTATAATGTTTGGGAGTTTTAAGTAATTTTCTAGCAAAGAAACTTGTTTTTAACTAGTAAACAACAACTCTCAAAAAGAGGCTCAGTCCTTAGCAGCCGCGCTATAGACAAAAGACGTCTACAGCGCGGCGCTCAATTGCCGGGAGGACGTCCTCCTGTTTTCTAGTTCCCTCCGCGCGGCGGATCAGGGAAAATCTGTGCCCGCCACGTGACGCGGGTTGCCGACGATGCGCGTGCCTGGCGGCCGCGATGTCCACTAGGTACCCGCGATCGGCATTTACACAGAGATCCACGTCCTGTCAGGGAGAGGAGACCGATGGTGTGTCCCTTGTACATAGGGACACCGATCGGTCACCTCCCCCAGTCAGTCCCCTCCCCCCGCAGTAAGAATCACTAACAGGGAACACATTTAACCCCTTGATCGCCCCCTAGTGTTAACCCCCTCCCTGCCAGTCACATTTATACAGTAATCAGTGCATATTTATAGCACTGTTCGCTGTATAAATGGGAATGGTCCCAAAATAGTGTCAAAAGTGTCCGATCTGTCCGCCGTAATATCGCAGTCCTGACAAAAATCGCAGATAACCATCATTACTGGTAAAAAAAAAAAAAAAAATCATAAATCTATTCCCTATTTTGTAGACGCTATAACTTTTGCGCAAACCAATCTATATACGCTTATTGCGAAAAAAAATACCAAAAATATGTAGAAGACTACGTATCGGCCAAAACTGAGAAAAAAAAGGTGATTTTTTTTAAAAGATGATCAAATACCTCCAAGAGAAAGCTCTATTTGTGGGGAGAAAAAGGACGTCAGTTTTGTTTGGGAGCCACGTCGCACGAGCATTAAAGTGGTTAAAGGGGTTGTAAGGTTTCATTTTTTTAAATAACAAACATGTTATACTTACCTCCACTGTGCAGTTAGTTTTGAACAGAGTGGCCCCGATCCTCGTCTTTTGGGGTCCCTCGGCGGCTGTCTCGGCTCCTCCCCGCAAAAGCTAACCCCCTTGATGGGAAGCGCTCTCCCAAGGGGGTTAGCTTGTGGGCGCGCTCCCGTGATACAGTTGGCGGCTACGGCCAGGGCCGGATTCCAGACAAGGCCAACAAGGCCAGGCCTCGGGGCGGCAGTGGGTGCAGTGGCGGCACTGCGGCTGAGAGGAGAGGACACTTTCACTTTCATATCAGGAGTTCCCCCCTGTCATGCGGATGGTGACAGGAGAAAAAACAGAGGGAAGAGGAGGCGAGATAGTTCTTGGCAGCAGCAACCCCCCTCCCGGTTCTCAATGTAATTTTGTCATTTTCGGCAGCAGCACCCCCCAATGCTCAATGTCATTTTTGGCAGCAAACCCCCCCCCCACTTCTCAGTGTCCTGCCGAAAAAGTCCCCCCCCGTACTGCGCAGGCGGGGGCGGCATTGAAGGACCCGGCCTTGGGGCGGCAAATGGAGTAAATCCGGGCCTGGCTACGGCCACCAACTGTATCACTCGGCCCCGCCCCCTGGCACGCCGCGTCATTGGATGTAATTGGCAGCAGCGAGAGCCAATGGCTGCGCTGCTATCAATACATCCAATCTAGCCAATCTCCATGGAGAAGAGGACACCGGACACGCGCAGGTGAACCGGCTCAGGTTAGTAAAACTGGGGGGGGGGGGGGGGGGGGCTGTCATTGCATTGCAGCCGTCATTGCAGATGTTTTTTCACCTTAATGCATAGGATGCATTAAAGAGGTGTTCCGGGAAATAAAAAAATTAAAAGCCAGCAGCTACACATATTGGCTTTAATAAATGGAGACTTACCTGTCCTGCAGTCCCTCGATGTCGGCACCGCAGCTGATGTTTCCCATCAGCTGTCGGGTGCTGCCATCGCCATTGCGGGTAAGGGAACCTGGCAATGTAACATTTCGGCTTCACGCCGGGAACCCTACTGCGCATGCGCGAGGCCCGCAAGGCAAGGAGGGAGCCCCGCGGTGACGTCACGGCCAGGGCCGGACTCCCGGAAGTGGGGAAGGACACCTGTCTTTGACAGGTATCCTGTTCCCCCTCCCCCCGAAAGGTGCCAATTGTGGCACCGGAGGGGGGGGGGGAATCCGATGAGCGAAAGTTCCACTTTAGGGTGGAGCTCCGCTTTAAGGTGAAAAAACACGAACCTTTCCAACCCCTTTAAGTGGTTAAAAAAATATAAACAGTATACGCGAAAGTGTTGAAGAAAATACTGCCAGCTGTCACTTTCCAACCCTCTTTAGCAGACGTCATCTCTTCCAACATGTATTCCAGCCACCTTCATACGTCAGAAATGCTTTTTTATAAAAAGTCAGTTTACTGATTCTTCAAATCGCCCGGCGGTTGAATTTTACAGATCTTTATTTGGTTTGTTTTTTGTCTTTTCTGCTAAATATTAATAGAAAGGGGATGCTCTCTAGAAGAGGAACTGCGAAGGACTTTGATGGTGGTATGAGATAAGTTAATAACTTACATACCTGCTAACAAAAAAAAAAAAAAAAAATTCTAGTACTCGCGCTGGAATGTACGTAGTTTACAAAAACCCTGCTCTCGCTTCTTGCAAGTCTGGTCATAGATGAGTCTCTCAAGGATAGCAAATGGTGAAAAATGCGCTCCTCTCCTGTATAGACAGAATCAACTGCTATTCTTGTACAACTTGTCCAATCAGAAGAATCCTATGAATGTTTAATGCAGAACTTCAGAAAGAACTTCTTGTATTAGTTTTAGATAATTAAATACTTATGTATTCAAAGCAGGTTTGCTCAAGGTATACTTGATGGATCCGGGAAAACATTGTATTTATAGCCCAAACTCCTCTTTTTTATTTTAGTCTTGGACAGAGAAGAGAAGGGTTTACATTTCTTGTTAGTTCTCTTTTTTTTTGCTATCTGTGTCCCCGTCGAAGAGATTCAGCCTCTCTATTTGTCCTGGTGATCAGCGTCACCAAAACAGAGAGTAAGGGGAAATCCAAAATGTTACAGTTGTCACCGGATCAAGAGAAGAGGGGAAATCCAATGAGCACACCTGTTCCAATGACAACTGTCAAAGAGATGTCCCCTATCTTTCTAGACACTTCCTGTCATGTTTCCACGACAAAAAATAAAGGGAAATCTTCCTGGTGGAGACAATGAAAGAAATTATTATATAGGATATACACTAGAGGTGCACCGAAATGGAAATTTCAGAACCAAAATAGAAAAAAATGTCAGGCCGAAACCGAAATCGAAAATTACTTTTCTTTTTTTTTAAATAATTGTATGTTAAAACACCACCCCCACCTCCTGCCACCATCACCTCCTGCCCCACAACCTCCTGCCCCAGTGCCACCATAACCTCCTGCCCCAGTGCCACCATCACCTCCTGCCCCACAACCTCCTGCCACAGTGCCACCATCACCTCCTGCCCGACAACCTCCTGCCCCAGTGCCACCATAACCTCCTGCCCCAGTGCCACCATCACCTCCTGCCCCACAACCTCCTGCCACAGTGCCACCATCACCTCCTGCCCCAGTGCCACCATAACCTCCTGCCACAGTGCCACCATCACCTCCTGCCCCACAACCTCCTGCCACAGTGCCACCATAACCTCCTGCCCCAGTGCCACCATCACCTCCTGCCCCACAACCTCCTGCCACAGTGCCACCCTAACCTCCTGCCCGACAACCTCCTGCCCCAGTGCCACCATCACCTCCTGCCCCACAACCTCCTGCCACAGTGCCACCATAACCTCCTGCCCCAATGCCACCATCACCTCCTGCCCCACAACCTCCTGCCACAGTGCCACCATCACCTCCTGCCCCACAACCTCCTGCCACAGTGCCACCATCACCTCCTGCCCCACAACCTCCTGCCCCAGTGCCACCATAACCTCCTGCCCCAGTGCCACCATCACCTCCTGCCCCACAACCTCCTGCCACAGTGCCACCATCACCTCCTGCCCCACAACCTCCTGCCACAGTGCCACCATCACCTCCTGCCCCACAACCTCCTGCCACAGTGCCACCATCACCTCCTGCCCCAATCTTCTTTATTACCTTGAAGCAGGGCTGGACTCTGGGCTGTGCTGTCACGGCTCCATCCTCTGCCTATGGCGAGTGTCACTGCCAAAGTGTCCCTCCTGAGTCCTTCTGACTCGATCGGCTATTCAAAAATGGCGCCGGGTGGTGCCATTACGTATCTGTGCATGCGCCGCCCGGCCGAGCGGATACGAGCTTTCCCAATAGCCGATCGAGTCAGGAGGACTCAGGAGGGACACTTTGTCAGTGACACTCGCCATAGGCAGAGGACGAAGCCGTGACAGCCCAGCAGCCATCATTTTTACGGGCACATAAATCGTCAATTTTTAAGCTGTTTTGGCATATCGGTGCATCCCTAATATACACTATACTGTCAAAGGTATTGGGACGCCTGCCTTTACACGCACATGAACTTTAATGGCATCCCAGTCTTAGTCCGTAGGGTTCAATATTGAGTTGGCCCCACCCTTTGCAGCTATAACAGCTTCAACTCTTCTGGGAAGGTCGTCCACAAGGTTGTAAAATGGAAGTAAAGTGTTTGTTCTATTAAAATTGAGACATTGAAATACTTTATTACTTGAACAAAAAGTCCATGAATGGTTGGAAGAGCAATTTTTATAATTTCCCATCTGAATGTTCGAATGAAATCCTACAGGTGTAAGGCCAGAATTAGGTCTTGGATGCCCAGGTACTACCAATTGAAGGGGAATGGGGACCAAGCACCTACATTGCCTAGTGCCTATCAATCATTGCCTCTGTACAACTGTCAGCTGATGTCCTCTGAAATTAGAGTAAACTCTTGTGCCCCCCCCCCCCCCAATAAAACACAACAAATTATTATATAGGATATACATTATACTGTCAAAAGTATTGGGACACCTGCCTTTACACACACATGAACTTTAAGGGCATTCCAGTCTTAGGGGAAGATCCACAGAGCGAGTACGCCGGCGTACTTTCAAATTACCCGCGTCGTATCTTTGGTTTGAATCCTCAAACCAAGATACAACGGCATCTGGGTTAGATCCGACAGGTGTACGTCCTCGTCGTTGCGACGTCATTTAGCCCAATGTACGGCGGGAAATTTAGAAACGGAGCATGCGCAGTTCATTCGGCGTGGGGACGCGCTTTATTTAAATGAAACACGCCCCCTAATCGCCGATTTGAATTCCGCCGCCAGAGATAGACTACGCCGCCGTAACTTACGGCGCAAATTCTTTGGGGATTCGAGCCGGCCAAAAGTATGTTACAGCGGCTTAGTGTATCTCACATACGCTGCACCCATCTATTTCTATGTGGATCTGCCCCTTAGTCCGTAGGGTTCAGTATTGAGTTGGCCCCGCCCTTTGCAGCTATAACAGCTTCAACTCTTCTGGGAAGGCCGTCCACAAGGTTGTAAAGTGGAAGTAAAGTGTTTGTTCTATTAAAATTGAGACATTGACATATTACTTGAACAAAAAGTCCATGAATGGTTGGAAGAGCAATTTTTATAATTTCCCATCCAAATGTTCGAATGAAATCCTACAGGTGTAAGGCCAGACTTAGGTCTTAGTGGATGCCCAGGGGGCCCAGGTACTACCAATTGAAGGGGAATGGGGACCAAGCGCCTACATTGCCTAGAGCACCGTTCTATCCACCATTGCCTCTGTACAACTGTCAGCTGAAATTAGAGTAAACTCTTGCGGCCCACCCCAAAAAACACAAGCCTGTATATTTTAACAAAAATGACAATATATTTTTCCCCTCAAGGGTTTAGCTCTACTTTAATTCTGTTCTTGCTTTGCAGGCATGTAGGAGATCACGGTGTCCTTGATCTGTGTCCCTATCTCTCTGCTGCTGCCAGAGACACTATACAGGGTCTCTTGTACAGAGGTCTTTTGTTCTGGGTTCTGTTTGCTATACGTGTACATTTCAGGGCTTTGTTTACTATACACATAGCTCCCAAGTGTCCCTAATTTGGAGGAACAGTTCCTCATTTGCAACCGAAGGCCATGTGTCCCTCTTTTCTCCTCAGTTGTTCCACTTTTAGGTCTAATCTACGGACTTCTATTTTTAAAAAAAATGTACCCACCCAAAATGGTATGCTACAAACAACTTCTATACTATAACATTTGTTATTATGTAAAGCCAGTATAAAAGAAAAGCAGCGGTGAAAAAAAGCTATTGTGGGTTCATCCAATCATGTTTTGCATGCTAATTCTCAATGATCCATATAACCGTGGGCATGGAAGGAGTGTACACTTTACTACATATCGTATATACTTGAGTATAAGCCGACCCGAATAAAAGCCGAGGCACCTAATTTTATCACAAAAAAATGGGAAACCTTATTGACTCGAGTATAAGCCTAGGGTGTCCATCTGCATGCCTCACTGTGTCCATGTGCATGCCTCACTGTGTCCATGTGCATGCCTCACTGTGCCCATGCCTCACTTTGTCAATGCCTCACTGTGCCCATGCCTCACTGTGCCCATGACTAGACTGACGTTTAACATAGGAGTCTATGGAAGGGATGTCCGGCTTTGAAAAATCGGTGCTCCCCGGCCGTAGGTCCCCAGACAACAAACTTTGCACACTTGTAGAGGAGAAATGGGGCTACATGTGTGCCATGTTCCGGGTCCAGGGGAGCTACGAGCGGCCGGTAACAGGTCCCCAAAGTCACTGTAGAAATTATCGTTTAACATTGGAGTCTATGGAAGGGATGCCCGACTTTGAAAAATCGATGCTCCCCGGCCATCGGTCCCCCGGACAACAAACTTTGCACACTTGTAGAGGAAGAGTGGGGCTACATGTGTGCCAAGTTTGTACCGGGTCCCCAAAATCTGGGAGATCAGGTGCAAAAAGGTGACTCGAGTATAAGCCGACTGGGGCATTTTCAGCTCAAAAAAATGCGCTGAAAAACTTGGCTTATACTTCAGTATATACAGTACTTTATTCTAAAAAGTATCCCTCTTCTTATCTCACAAAGTTAAGAGATATGTCTACTGGTCAACCAGCTCGCTCATACAGCTCAACCAGCTCGCTACATGTGTGCCAACTTCCGGGTCCAGGGGAGCTACGAGCGGCCGGTACCGGGTCCCCAAAGTCACCATAGAAATTATCGTTTAACATTGGAGTCTATGGAAGGGGTGCCCGGCTTTGAAAAATCGGTGCTCCCCGTCCATAGGTCCCCCGGACAACAAACTTTGCACACTTGTAGAGGAAGAGTGGGGCTACATGTGTGCCAAGTTTGTACCGGGTCCCCAAAATCTGGGAGATCGGGCGCAAAAAGGTGACTCGAGTATAAGCAGAGGGGGGCATTTTCAGCTCAAAAAAATGTGCTGAAAAACTCGGCTTATACTTCAGTATATACAGTACTTTATTCTAAAAAGTGTCCCTCTTCTTTTCTCACAAAGTTAAGAGATATGTCTACTGGTCAACCAGCTCGCTCATAGGAACTCACAGTAAAGGGGCTGAATCAAATTTTTGATTTCCATTCATTTCAGATGTATTACTCTGTATATATTAAAGTAATCTTTGACTTCCTAAAATGTATGTATTGCTCTTAAAGCAAAACCTGTGTAAACTATGACTCCAGCAACTTGCAAAAAAGCAACAGGTTTGCTTTAATAACAATTGCTTAGTACAGGGGTCTCAAAACTTTCTAAACAAAGGGCCAGTTTATTGTCCATCACACTTTATTGGGGCCAGTGTGAAGATGAAATGCCCCTGCGTCATTGGGAGAAGACAATGCTTTAGACTTGGTGGTCAGTAGGATAAAAAAAAAAAAAATACATAGTGCTTGTGGTCAGTATGGGAAGGAATATTGCCCCATTGTTGGCGTCAGGGGGGATGGGGGTGTCGGGGGTGGTGGGGTCGGGGGGAAAGTGCCCCATTGTTGATGTTAGTTGCAGGTATTATGCCAGACTGCTGGTGTCAGTGGAAGGACCGGGTGCCTCATTACTGATTTCAGTTGCAGGTATTATGCCAGACTGCTGGTGTCAGTGGAAGGATTGGTGCCTCATCATTGGTGTCAGTAGGAGGAATAGTTCCTTGTATTAGTGGAAGGAACAGTGCCCCAAGACCTGAAAAAAGGGGGGGGGGGGTATTGCCCCATTGTTGGTGTCAGTTGCAAGTATTATGCCAGACTGCTGGTGTCAGTGGAAGAATTGCTGCCTCATCATTGGTGCCAGTAGGAGAAAAAGTGCCTTGTATTAGTGGAAGGAACAGTGCCCCAAGACCTGAAAAATAGGGGGGGGGGTATTGCCCCATTGTTGGTGTCAGTTGCAAGTATTATGCCAGACTGCTGGTGTCAGTGGAAGAATTGCTGCCTCATCATTGGTGCCAGTAGGAGAAAAAGTGCCTTGTATTAGTGGAAGGAACAGTGCCCCAAGACCTGAGAACGAGGGGGGGGGGGGGGGTATTGGCCAATTGTTGGTGTCAGTTGCAAGTATTATACCAGACTGCTGGTGTCAGTGATTATACTGTCAGGAGCTGGTCAGAAGAAGTGCTGTCCCTCGAAGACCATGCTAATAAGTGTGTAAGGGATGCAATCAGCTTGTCAGGATGCTTCCAATCTCCACAAAGAAATATTTAGAAAAGTGGATACAAACGGAAAGTCTTTGTGGCCTTGGGAGTTTTAAATGGCCCAAGGCTGGAAACAGCACTAGTAGAAGCAATAGGTTGATCATTCCGTTTCAGAGTAGTGTGCACTGCGTTAAAAGGGCCAACATGGTTTGCCTTAAGGGTAAGTCCATCATTCAAGGACTAGAGCGACTTAGAATCATGCAACTGGAAACTGCCATGGCCACGGCCAAATCAGATAGAGAATCTGCAGGAGGGTGCATGGGAGCATGCATGTAGCTCTTGTCATCAGTCAGCAAATAATTGGATAATTTGGGTCATAAAGAAATTGTATGATCATGCTAAAGATGAAAGGGCAGAGAGCCCAGCCACACCTGAGAGAGAGCCAAGGAGGACTCAGAGAACAGAACTGACTCTAAGATCAGAGGATGGGGGATAACATGATTCCAGGCTACAGACGTGAAAACAACGTCAGCAGCTACTGAACCATTAGTAGGGTGTAGGCTGGGGGCATCTAGTGTCTAGAATCAAATTTCAACATGTGACACATGATTATGAATTTTGGATGAAAAATACCACTTTCAAAGCGATCGTACGATAATCTGATCGTCAGTACATGACTCTCCGTCATCCAATTTTCTATCAGAGTAAGGCATTTTTCTAGTCCGAGATAATGATACTTTTTGTTGCTAATGTGAAAGTAGAGCTGGGTGTCATCCGCGTAGGAATGGTAGAGTAAATTCTGGTTGCTGATGATTTCGAGGAGAGGGCGGAGATAAATGTTGAACAATACGGACGACAAGGGAGACCCCTGAGGGACTCCACATGACACCGTGCGTTTTTCACAAGTGAATGGTCCTAGTTTCACTGTTTGTGATCGGTTTTCCAAAAAGGAGGAGAACCATAGTAGACCAGAGTCTGCCACTCTAGCTACGTCGGCTAGGCGAGTCAGCAATAATTTGTGGTCTACTGTATCAAAAGCTGCGCTTAGGTCCAACAGTACACGTAGTGGGCGTCCTGACACTCCTGCTCGCCCCCTCCCCTCGCAAGAGGCTTTCTCCACACCAGGGAGAAAGCCTTGCATTACTGTGTGTAGTTACAGACAGAAGAACAGGAAGTGAGGATTTCTCTAAAAACAAAATGGAAGGATGAGGTAAGTGAAGGAGGACTGCACTAAGGTAAAGTAAGCTATTTAGGATTTTTTTTTTTTTTACCTTTACAACCCCTTTAATGCATCCTATGAGCCCTCAAAAGTCCCACGTCGTAAACGCGCTGACTTCTCGGCTGTTTTCGGCTCTTCATTGGATGATAGCAGCGCAGCTCCCGCTGCTGTCAATCAAATCAATGACACGCTGCGCCAGGGGGCGGGGACAAGTGATACACTTTGCGGCTATGGCTGCCATTGTATTACACGGGAGCGCGCCCGCAAGCTAACCCCGTTGGGAGAGCGCTTCCCAGAAGGGGGTTAGCTCCTGCGGGGAGGAGCTGAGACAGCCGCCAAAGTACCCCAGAAGACGAGGATCGGGGCCACTCTGTGCAAAACGAGCTGCACAGTGGAGGCAAGTATGACATGTTTGTTATTAAAAAAAATAATAATAATTAACCTTTACTAGCCCTTTAAGGCTGAGGGTAAGGGAAAAGGCTTCAGGTATCTACAAAATCTAAACAGCTGGTAGCAGGTGAGGATTTGATGGCCAGAAGTGACGAAAGTCACTGTAGGCAGGCAGCAGGAATGGATTGAAGATCAAAGTTCTATGTGGCTCTTTCCAAATCATGAGCAGCATCTGGGAGATGCTTCCTCAAAGCTATGAAGTGGAAAGGAAGTGCAGCGAGCTGCAGATGATATCAGCGCTCTGTCCCTCAGCATAAATCCCTTCCATTGCAAAACCAGCAGAAAACAAATTACGTTGGCTCCCACTGCTCAGTCCAACCTGCCTACTCACTAGGTCCATCTTATAAAATAGAAGAGCTCTATCGGCTATTTTTTTTTCCAGAACGGAGTCTGGAAAGCGCTCTACTCATAACCCAGTGCCCAAAGGTTACTTCTTGGCTAATCTAGTAGGGTCTGCCTGTGGTACTCTAAACTGTACCAGCAAGCTGCAATCAAAGAGACAAAGCTTCAACAGCAATGTTGAGATGACTCTTGATCGAAGAAAAAAGTGTTAAAAAATAAATATAGTAGAGCTGTAGAAAAGACAGACATCCTCTTAGAACACTAGTAAAAAACTAAGGTATGCTGGTAGTAGGAGGGGTAATCCTCGGCACGCCTACAGTTTTTTTTTTTTTCACCAGTGTCTGATTTTCCAGTAGGCAGCAGTATAACCTGAAGGTTTAAGACTTTCTGTGTTTCTCAATGAATCAGAAAGAAATTCAACGGTGACTGGAATAAGGGACCTAAACAGCAATGTCAACCCGGCAAGAATCACTTTCTTGTTTTTCAGCCTCATCGACAGAAATCCACAGACATGAGATTGTTACCAAATCCAGACACTTTTGCTCACAAGACAGAGGTCACTGGGATTGAATCAAAGTCCTGAATGAGCATTGAGTCGTAGTTTAAATAGAGCTGGATGGTTTCCTTGGCTCGAGATGCTGAATAGGGTGGTGGAGGTGCCAAGGAGAAGTAGTGTATGCGAAGACAGTGGTCTCCGAACTGCAGTCTGTGGGGCTTGTGCTTGTCTTTTTTCAGGCCTTGGGGCACTGTTCCTCCCACAGTTACAAGGCACTATTCCTTCTACTGATACCAACAATGAGGCACCAATGCTTCCACTAACACCAGCAGTCTGGCATAATACCTGCAACTGAAATCAGTAATGAGGCACCGGTCCTTCCACTGACACCAGCAATCTGGTATAATACTTGCAACTGACTCCAACAATGGGGCAATATCCCCCCCTCTTTCTCAGGTCTTGGGGCACTGTTCCTTCCACTAATACAAGGCACTTTTCCTCCTACTGACACCAATGATGAGGCACCAATCCTTCCAATCACTGATGCTACTAATGGCAAGATCACCTATCTTCTTCAGTGGAAGAAACTTAAAGTGTAAGTAAACCCCACTCTCAATTTCAGCCAAGAAGGCTGCCATCTTGGCCTCTGTTTAATCTATAACTGCCATGATGCTGCACATGTGATCAGTTATGACACCAGCCATTGGATGGTTTGACAGTTTGGTTGAGAGCACAACCAATGGGAGTGTTACATTTCTGGCACGTGCCGGAAATTAAACAGTTTTATAAATGGGTTTACTTCCGCTTTAAGGGACAGATGCTAAGTCGTCTCCCTCTATATCTCTTGTTTTTCTATTCCTCAACCTCCACATTGGAGCTTGGCTCTCTGTCCACTTGCTAGGTCAGGCACTCAAAGTCTGCCAAATACTCAGACGAGCCTTCCTCTGCATGATGGTGTGCCCCTGTTTCTAGACAGGGGGCACACTGTTTACCTTTGCAGAGACTTGGACAGCTTGCACCCCAGAAACTTGTGTGTGGGAGATGGTAGCCCAGGGCTACAAACTGGAATTTTGCCCCCTCCTCAGTTTCTCAACATTTCCATGTCACCAAACAGATTAAGTCCACAAATTCTGCACGGAACCTTTCAAATCATCATCTCCCACTAGCTTCTTTGGGCATCAAAGATGTTTACTTACATATCTCTATCTTTCCGGCGCATCAGCAAGTCCTACACTTTGCCATGGGGCCCCATCACCAGTTTGTGGCCCTGCCTTTTGAACTCTCTACTGTACCTCTGTATTCATCAAGGCCCCTGTCCTAGCCCTGCTGCATTCTCATGGCATCTCCATTGTGTGGTACTTCAATGACCTCCTTTTGAAGGAGCAGTTGACGTAAGCTTTTCGAACCACGTCAAGTTGACCCTCAAGATGTTACAAAGATTCGGATGGATACAGAACTTTCAGAAATCTTCGCTGGAACCAACACACTGTTTGGCATAGTGTTCTATCCACAGGAGAAACTTTGAGACGTTCTAGTCTCAGATTCTCAGCTTTGGCATGAGTCCTAAGTCTGATGGTAGCCTCCTTCGAGACAACTACAATGCAACGTATGACGGCAGGGTGCTATGATCCCACGTTGACCAGGTCTTTGGACAGACCAGTTTATCAATCACCAAGGACCAGGTTGTCCCTGACCTGGTGGCTCAGAAATCTGGCTCTGAAGTTGGAAAGTCTATTATCCAAGATTATGGTTTCAAGGACAGATTTCTCCATTTCCAAACAGGGCACACTCTACTAGATCTCTGATTGATTCTTTTTTTTGCCATTAAGCAATTGTTTTGCAGAATTACAGGGCTACCACCTGGTCTTCTGTTCACATGTTCTCTTTTATCGGCTGGATGTTGCGACTCCATTTAATGCCCAGCTTCTGACATTGGCCCGGATTCACAAAGCACTTACGCCAACGTATCTAGTTATACGCCGCGTAAGTGTAACTATACGCCGTCGTATCTGTGCGCCGTGCCCACAATCTGAGATATGCCTAAAAATAGGCTTCCTACGACCGACGTAACTTGCCTACGCCGTCGTATCGTGGGCGCATATTTACGCTGGGCGCATTTTACGCTCCCATTGATTTGCTATGCACATATGCAAATGAGGGAGATTCGCCGATTCACGAACGTACTTGCGCCCGGCACATAATATACGCGGTTTGCGTAAGTCGTACGTCCGGCGTAAAGTTATTCCCCATATAGGAGGCGCAACCCATGCAAAGGTATGGACCAGGGAACACAGCCGTCGTATTTTACTTATGCCGGGTACACACGAGAGGATTTATCCGCGGAAACGGTCCTCCGGACCGTATCCGCGGATAAATCCTCTGGCGGATTTTGATCTCCTGGTTGTACTAATTTTGAATTTTGAATTTTTTATGTCGTTTGCGTAAGTCGTTCGCGAATAGGGCAGGACGTAATTTACGTTCACGTCAAAACCAATGACGTCCTTGCGGCGTACTTTGGAGCAATGCACACTGGGAGATTCCACGGACGGCACATGCGCCGTTCGGGAAAAACGTCAACCACGTCGGGTCACCATCCATTTACATAAAACACGCCCCCCTCATACTAATTTGAATTAGGCGCGCTTACGCCGGACCCATTTACGCTACGCCTGCCGCAACTTACGGAGCAAGTGCTTTGTGAATACTGCACTTGCCCGTGTAAGTTGCGGCGGCGTAGCGTAAATAACATACGCTACGCCCGCACAAACTTACGGCGGGGCTACTTGAATCTAGCCCATTCTTTTTACCTACAGGTAAGCTTTATTATAGGCATACCTGTAGGTAAAAGTGGTAGTACAGAGTTTACTACCACTTTAAAGCGGAGTTCCACCAATATAAATGTCAGCAGCTACAAAAAGTGTAGCTGCTGACTTTTATTAAATCGGACACTCACCTGTCGCAGGTTCCAGTGATGCGGGCGTAGAAAGCCCCGCTCTTCTCCCCCTCCACTCTGCGGCGCCGGCATAGTGACTGTGGGCGCCTGGCTGTGGCTTCAGAGCTGGGCAGGCACTTCGCGCGTGCCGCGCTGCACGCCGTAATGGCCGGGCAATCATCTGAGACCTGTGACGTGATTGCCGAGAAGGAAGGGGGGAGAGGTGAACTTCTTTCCGGCGCCCCCGGAGAAAGTGGGAGCTGGAACCCTCTAAAAAGAGGGTTTCCGCCCCACCCCCAAAAGAATTACAAGCCAAATGTGGCATGTCAGGGGGTCACTTTCCCTTAAAGCGGAAGTAACATTTTTGGGTGGAACTCCGCTTTAAATAATGTATTAATTAGTACAGAGATGCATTCATTTATGTAGCTTCTATCTGCCTGGAGTTCAATCTACCCGGATTTGCTCTCCATTGGGGACTTTGGGCCAGATTCACAAAAGAGATACGACGGCGTTTCTCCTGATACGCCGTCGTATCTCCTGATACTCCGTCGTATCTCCTGATACTCCGTCGTATCTCCTGATACTCCGTTGTATCTCTGTTTCTATCTATGAGGCTGATTCATAGAATCAGTTACGCATAGATAGCCCTAAGATCCGACAGGTGTAATTGTTTTACACTGTCGGATCTTAGGATGCAATACCGCGGCCGCCGCTGGGGGGAGTTCGCGTCGTAAACCAGCGTCTGGTATGCAAATTAGGAGTTACGGCGATCCACGAAGTTTTTTTCGCGTTCGCTACGTCGCCGCTAGTCTAGTTTCCCGTCGCAAAGTTAGTCGTTTTTTTTTGGTGCCTTAACTTTACGCAGCAATCGTATTGCTGTATAAAGTATGGCCGTCGTTCCCGCATCGAAATTTAAAAAATAACGTCGTTTGCGTAAGCCGTCCGGGAATACGGAATTACGCTACGCGCGGCGCCGTTCGAAAAAATTACGTCACTTGGCGCAAAGCACGGCGGGAGTTAGGAAACGGTAGGTCCGGCGTGGGAGCCCGCCTAATTTAAATGGCGCACGCCCATTTGAATTGGCCCGCCTTGCGCCGGCATAGGTTTTCATCGCAAGTGCTTGGTGAATCAGGCACTTGCGATGAAAACTTGCGGCGGTGTAACGTATCTACGATACGTTACGCCGCCGCTCACCTACGTGAATCTGGCCCTTTAGCAGCAAGCTCTAACAGGTTGCTACAGATTTACGCACGGCGTATAGCCATATTTTTCCCTGCCCCCCGCCGCAAACACATGACTGGTATATACGTTGCCTTAATGAATGACCCCCGTATACAGTATATGTAAAAATAAAAGAAAAAATTCTTCTGTGTAAAGCAAGGACATATTTTAAAGCTTCTTCACCTAGCTCAGACGGGCACACCGGGTGAACGCTCGCCGTATGGGCGAAGTACGTGTCGGCTGCAGCTTCCCAGTGCCAACTCCTTCCCCCCCCCATCCACCACCAGTATCCCCCACCTGGTCCATCCTGCCCCCCTCCCCCTCTCCCAAGTAAACTGCGGGTTTGGCTGACAAGGGAAGGGGGTCAGCTCTGCGAGCAAGACCAGGAATAGAAAGGAAAGGCGTGAGGATGGGAGGGAGGCAGGCGAGGAGGTGGGGAAGGAAGAGGGGGAAAAACAGCCCCAGGGAGAGATAAGAAGGGGGGAGGAGGAGGGAGAGGAGAAGAGATATTAGTGGAAAGGTCAGAGAGGGGAAGAGAATGGGGGAAGGTAGAATGGAAAATAGATTAACCCTTGAAATGCCAACCGTCTCCGCTCTGTCTGTTGAAGATTTGAGGGGGGGGGGGTAATACAATTAGCTGGTGTCTGTCACCGGCGTGTGGAGGGAGGGGTGGGGGGGGGGGGTATAAGCCAGCACAGGGGATTTTAGCACAAAAGAAGGCGAGAGATAATAATATCCACATAGAGATAGGTGAGAAGACAAAGACAGCAGACAGCCAAGAGCAGGCTTCCTGTTCTGTCCACTTAGAAAAAAAAATGGACGCCCTTCGGCTGCTGTCTGTGTGTGGGGGGGTTTACTGCGCTCTACTCCAATTCAAATCAAAATCAG
The DNA here is from genome assembly GCF_905171775.1 of Rana temporaria. Lineage (NCBI taxonomy): Eukaryota > Metazoa > Chordata > Amphibia > Anura > Ranidae > Rana > Rana temporaria. The sequence continues at coordinate 14,556,024 of NC_053500.1, forward strand.
CTTTATTTGTGTGACGACAATGACATTCAGTGCTGGCGAAGCTATGAGACAATTAGACACGGAGATGCGTTCTTATATATCTATAAGAGAGACTTACGACCGCGTCGTAAGTCCGAATGAGCGCCGTCGTATCCTTGCGCGCATTCTTAAAATGAGATACACCTCACTATTGCTAAGATACGACCGACGTAAGTCTCCTACGCCGTCGTATCTTATGTGCATATTTACGCTGGGCGCTAGGGGGCGTGTACGTGGATTTACGCCTCGAATATGTAAACGAGCAAGATACGCCAATTCACGAACGTACGTACGCCCGTCGCAGTAATCTACGCCGTTTACGTAAGACATGCGCCGGCGTAAAGATAAACCACCAAAAAGATGGCGCAGCCCATGCAAGGTATGGACGACGGAACAGCCGTCGTATTTTACGTCGTTTGCGTAAGCGTACGTGAATGGGGCTGAGCGTAGGTTACGTTTACGTAGAAAGCATTGAGCCGAGGTCGTTACGTAGGGAGTATTTGCGACGTGATTGTGAGCATGCGCGCACATGCGCCTTCACAAGCGGCCCTCATTTACATGGGGTCACGGGTAATTTAAATGAAGCCCGCCCACTACATGCCTACTTTGAATTAGGCAGGGTTACGCCGGCCCATTTGCGCTACGCCGACGTAACTTAGGGAGCAAGTGCGTATTCTGGAAACCAGATACGCTTAAATTTGGCAAAGGTACGGCCGACGTAAGTCTCCTACGCCGTCGAATCTTATGTGCATATTTACGCTGGCCGCTAGGGGCGTGTACGTGGATTTACACCTGTCGAATATGTAAATGAGCAAGATACGCCGATTCACGAACGTACGTACGCCCGTCGCGACGCGGTTTACGTAAGACATACGCCGGCGTAATGATAAACCACAAAAAGATGGCGCAGCCCATGCAAGGTATGGACGACGGAACAGCCGTCGTATTTTAGGTCGTTTGCGTAAGCCGTACGTGAATGGGGCCGGGCGTAGGTGACGTTCACGTCGAAAGCATTGAGTATTTGCGACGTGATTCTGATCATGCGCGCGCATGCGTCGTACGAACGGCCCTCATTTACATGGGGTCACGGTTACTTTACATGTAGCACGCCCACTACCTGCCAAATATGAATTAGGCGGGGTTACACCGGGCCATTTGCGCTACGCCGACATAACTTAGGGAGCAAGTGCTTTGTGAATACTGGCCTTGCCTCTCTATTTTACGTCGGCGTAGCACAAATGAGCTCCGCTACGCCAGCTTAAACATACGCCGATGTATGTGAATCTGGCTATTACTGTCCAGACTGACATGGAAGGTTAACGTAAACAAGTCCATCAAGTCCAACCTATGTGTGTGATTATAGGTCAGTATTACATTGTATATCCCTGTATGTTGTGGTCGTTCAGGTGCTTATCTAATATTTTTTTTAAGATATTGATGCCCCCCCCCCCCTCCGTTGAAACCACCATCTGTGGAAGGGAATTCCTCATCCTTGCCGCTCTTACAGTAAAGAACTCTCTACGTAGTTTAAGGTTAAACCTCTTTTCTTCTAATTTTAATGTGTGGCCACGTGTCTTGTTAAACTCCCTTCCGCGAAAACGTTTTGTCCCTTTTGTGGGGTCACCAGTACGGTTAGGGTTGCCACCTTTCCTTCAAGCCAAACCCGAACACTTTAGCGGCACAGGGCACGTTTTTTTCCGTAGTATACACAATCGGATAATAAAAGACCTGGGGCACCTTTGGGTGCCTCAAGGACAGTGGTATTGCAGCGCGCTGCGGCAAACAGTGGGTGTGGCCAAACTGCTCTTGCTGACATCGTGACTCCCCCTCAGTGATGCCAAACCTGCCCCCAGACAGCGGCCCGCATCTCCCGAATGGCAACAGATTTATGTGACTACCTCAGTTACTTGGGGAGCCACAGCCCAGTCTAAATAATGTGTCCGGGTTTCAGGCAGACTGAAACCCGGACACAAGATCCCAAACCCGAACTGTCCGGGTGAATCCTGGACAGGTGGCAACCCTAAGTACGGTATAGTATCGTTTTTTTTTTTTTGGGGGGGGGATTTGTGCTAGGGTGAGGCCGCGTACACACGGTCGGTCCAAACCGATGAAAACGGACTGAAGTTCAGTTTCATCGGTCCAAAACGACCGTGTTTATGGCCCTTCGGTCAGTTGTCCTTTGGTCCAAAAAAAGAGAACTTGCTTTAAAATCGAACTGATGGATGCCTGACCGATCAGTCCAAACCGATGGTTAGTACACAAAAACATCGGTTTAAAACCCACGCATGCTCAGAATCAAGTCGACGCATGCTTGGAAGCATTGAACTTCGTTTTTTTCAGCACGTCGCGTGTTTTACGTCACCGCGTTCTGACACGATCAGTTTTGGAAACATCAGACCGTCGGACCATTCTCATCGGATGGATCCACTGTGTGTACGTGGCCTGAAAGGTCGGGAAGTTGAGCTTGTGCTTGGAGGGGGGGTTTGGAGTGGGTGTGGGGTGGTGGAGATTTTTGCTTGCATTGGAAATTTGTAGAGGATTTCTGCTAGGAAGGGGGATTTTAATTTTTTTTTTGGGGGGGGGGGGGGGTGCTGGGAGCATATGGGGAATGAGAGGATTTGAGCTGGGGGGAGGGGATGATTTGTACTGGGAGTGGGATTTTCAGCAGGGGGTGGATTAATACTGGAAGGAGGGGGGGATTTATGCTTAGGGGGTAAGCATGCAGATTAGTGCTCAATTTTTTGGGGGGGAGGGATTTTTGCTGACACATAATGCTCTTACACTGGGGGGGGGGGGGTTGCCCTGGGCTATAGATGGCCCCTTCTCCCGCCACTGGTCATTCAAGTTTTGCTATTTAAGCACGTTATCAGGGACTGAAAAAATCATGCATGGCACATTATTTTTATTATTATTATTATTATACAGGATTTATATAGCGCCAACAGTTTACGCAGCGCTTTACAATATTAAAAGGGAGACAATACAGTTCTAATACAATAAAATACAAGAGGGTTAAGAGGGCCCTGCTCAGAAGAGCTTACAATCTAATAATAGATTTTCATGCAATAGTTTTGCTTTCTATGGGCCTTAAAGGGCAACGCATTGCATCCCGGCGCTTACTGTGACTGCTTTCTACACCCTCTTCTACTAGTTTACTTTTCATTTTTTAAGAACTGTATAATGACATTGGCCCGGATTCAAGTAGCAATTGCGCCTGTGTAACCATAGGTTACACAGCGCAATTGCTTACTTGCTCCGGCGTTACGAATATTCCTGATTCAGGAACATCGTAACGCCGACTGCAGCCTAAAATCTGCGTGGCATAAGGCTCTTATGCCGCGCATATTTTAGGCTGCATTCTTGCGATGCCCGCTAGGGGGCGCTCCCATTGTGCTCAGTGTATAGTATGCAAATTGCATACTAACGCCGATTCACAATGTTGCGCGAGCCCTGCGTACGCAAGTTACGTCGTTTCCGTACGGCGTGTTTAGCGTAAGGCTGCCCCTTCTAATAGTAGGGGCAGCCAATGCTAAAGGATACCCGTCGTTCCCGCGTCGCGATATTTGAATGTTACGTCGTTTGCGTAAGTGATTCGTGAATGGCGCTGGACGCCATTCACGTTCACTCTGAAGCAAATGACGTCCTTGCGACGTCATTTGCCGCAATGCACGTCGGGAAAGTTTCCCGACGGAGCATGCGCTCTACACTCCGCGCGCCTAATTTAAATGATTCCCGCCCCCTACGGGATCATTTAAAATGCGTGCTCTAGCGCCGGGCAATTTTGCCGGCGCGCCCTCGCAATTTACGGAGCTACTGCTCCGTGAATCGAGGGCAGCGGAGCAAATTTGCGGGGGCGCAGGGCAAAATCGTTGCCCTGCGCCTCCGCAAAAAAAAGCGCAATTCTCTTTGAATCCGATTTTTTGGGCTAAATGTGGGCTCGACAATCAAAATCCCCATTTTTTTCTTTTTTTTTTGTAGTAATGATTACTTTAATCTTAGTCAAGATTGTATACTTTATTTGACAAAAAATGTTTGTAATCATTCTTCTTATCAAAGTTAATAAACTATATTTGAAAAAAAAAGAAAAAAACATTTGCAAGGCAAATACAAATAAAAATAAATAATAAAAAAAAACATTTGGCAAATAAAAAATAAATAAAAAAAAAAAATAATAAAAAAAAAAGTGCCAGGAAAAAAAAAAAAAAAAATCAACAATTCACAATTTGAACGGCGCTACGCGATGTGAGAAAACACATTTGTTTTTTTTTCTTTCTACAACTAGATTGTACAATCAGACTTGTTACATGTGTGGCCCGCATTTACGTTTTCTAAACAGGCGAGCTCAGCCTTGCATCGTCCACGCAGCTGTTCGTTTCCACAGCCCTCCATGAGACATATATAGAATATATCACCTACTGTATGTACCAAGAGACCACAGTGTGGGCGAGAAGACAGCGGCCAAACGCGCAGAAAAAAAAGGGCGATATTTAACTTCATGTGCACATAAAAAACAACATAGACTGTAGGTATAAAAGGGCAGCTATGACTCGGTTTATCTCACCCCCCCTTCCCCCCCCCCCTTCCCCTTCCTCTAGTCTTTTGGCTAACCCCCTCCTTCAGATTACACCGTCTCCCCCTAAAGGGACCTTCCCAGTTGTCACACACTGGTGACGATAAGATGTGGGGGTGGGTGGAGGGTCATTTTATCATCAAAATCCCCCTTCTTGCTATGTGACAGGGTGAAACCACCTTTTTCGCCACTGTCTTCATGCTGCCTGCTAAAAAAAAAATGGAAATGGCGACAAATTTTTTAACTCTTTCCATACACAGGCATTACCTAAGTATTGTTTTTTTTTGTTTTTTTAGCAGGCAGTTTATACGTTTGGCCTCCTTTGCTTTTTTTACTGTAAAAAAAAACAAACAAAAAAAAAATGGAAACGGCGACAAATATTTTAACTCTTTCCATACACAGGCATTACCTAAGTATTGTTTTTTTTTTTTTCTTTTTTTTTAGCAGGCAGTTTATACGTTTGGCCTCCTTTGCTTTTTTACTGTAAAAAAACAAAAATATGGAAACGGCGAAAAAATATTTTAACTCTTTCCATACACAGGCATTACCTAAGTATTGTTTGTTAGTTTTTTTTGTTTTTTTTTTAGCAGGCAGTTTATACGTTTGGCCTCCTTTGCTTTTTTACTGTAAAAAAAAACAAAAACAAAAAAATGGAAACGGCGACAAATTTCTTAACTCTTTCCATACACAGGCATTACCTAAGTATTGTTTTTTGTTTTTTTGCAGGCAGTTTATACGTTTGGCCTCCTTTGCTTTTTTTACTGTAAAAAAAAAAAAAAAAAAAAATGGAAACGGCGACAAATATTTTAACTCTTTCCATACACAGGCATTACCTAAGTATTGTTTTTTTTTTTTCTTTTTTTTTTGCAGGCAGTTTATACGTTTGGCCTCCTTTGCTTTTTTACTGTAAAAAAACAAAAATATGGAAACGGCGAAAAAATATTTTAACTCTTTCCATACACAGGAATTACGTTTGGCCTCCTTTGCTTTTTTACTGTAAAAAAACAAAAACAAAAAAAAATGGAAATGGCATTGCCTAAATATTATTAATTTTTTAATTTTTTTTTAGCAGGCAGTTTATTTGTTTGGCCTCCTTTGCTTTTTTACAGTAAAAAAAAAATATGGAAACGGCGACAAATTTTTTAACTCTTTCCATACACAGGCATTACCTAAGTATTGTTTTTTTTATTTTTTATACAGTAAAAAAGCAAAGAAGGCCAAACGTATAAACAGAACACAGTCCATCCATTAACGAGGATCCTGCTGGCCCTATAAGACTTGTGTGTTGTGGCACCCCAGTCTCAAGCCTTTTGCAGACTCTAAGGCCCAATACACACGAGAGGATTTATCCGCGGATAAATCCTCTCGAGGATTTGCGCGGATTTCCATGCGATGGAGTGTACTCACCATCGAATCGAAATCCGCGCCGAAATCCTCTGGCGATGACGTGTCGCGCCGTCGCCGCGATTATGACGCGGCGACGTGCGCGACGCTGTCATATAAGGAATACCACGCATGCGTCTAATCATTACGACACATGCGGGGGATCCATTCGGACGGATGGATCCGGTGAGTCTGTACAGACCAGCGGATCCATCCGTTGGGATGGATTCCAGCGGATAGATTTGATAGCATGTCATCAAATATTTATCCGCTGGAAATCCATCCCAGGGGATAAATATCCGCGGAAACAGATCCGCTGGAGTGTACACACCATAGGATCTATCCGCTGAAACCCATTCGCTGGGATTTTTCAGCGGATGGATTCTATCGTGTGTATGGGGCCTAACAGGTTTTCTTCTAAGATTGCCCTGTATTTGGCTCCATCCATCTTCCCATCAACTCTGACCAGCTTCCCTGTCCCTGCTGAAGAAAAGCATCCCCACATTATGCTGCCACCACCATGTTTCACGGTGGGGATGGTGTGTTCAGGGTTATGTGCAGTGTTAGTTTTACACCACACATAGCGTTTTTGCTTTTAGGCCAAAAAGTAAAATTTTGGTGTCATGTGTCCAGAGCAACTTCTTCCACATGTTTGCTGTGTCCCCTCCCCCACATGGTTTCTCGCAAACTGCAAATGGGACTTCTTATGTCTTTCTTTCACCAATGTCTTTCTTCTTGTCACTCTTCCATAAAGGGCAGATTTGTGGAGAACACGACTAATAGTTGTCCTGTGGACAGATTCTCCCACCTGAGCTGTGGATCTCTGCAGCTCCTCCAGAGTTACCATGGGCCTCTTGGCTGCTTCTCTGATTAATGTTCTCCATGCCCGGCCTGGTCAGTTTAGGTGGACGGCCATGTCTTGGTAAGTTTGCAGTTGTGCCATACTCTTTCCATTTTCAGATGATAGATTGAACAGAGTTCCGTGAGATGTTCAAAGCTTGGGATATTTTTTTATAACCCAAACCCGGCTTTATACTTCTCCACAACTTTATCCCTGACCTGTCTGGTGTGTTCCTCGGCCTTCATGATGCTGTTTGTGCACTAAGGTTCTCTAACAAACCTCTGAAGGCTTCACAGAACAGCTGTATTTATACTGAGATTCAATTACACGAATGTGGCTTGCCTACTGGTCCACAATCACTGACTTTGTTAGCACAGTCCTCCAAGCTCCTAATATTTGTAATCCCCTACGTTGTCTATCAGGATATGTTGAGGAAGATACTCTTCCTGCAGGGAATTCAATTCGCATAGCAAGACAATGTGATTGTCTGTCTATGGAGCCGGTTCACATATCTCCACAGCGGGTCCGGTGCGGTGTGCCGGAAAAATGCATGCTTTTTTGGTGCGTTTCAGGTTTGATTTCGGGCTGAAATCAGACCTGAACCTGTGAACCAGCACGCACCGGACTCCTGCTGTGAGCCGCATGCGGGGACACGTGAACGCGGCCTTACGGTTATTATCCGTCTATGTAAAAAAAAGCTATACTTTTAAATTGGAAGTCATTGACTCCCTTTCCTTTTAGCTCACTTTAGTCCATAAGACCCCTTTCACACCGAAGCATTTTTACAGCGTTTTAGCGTTAAAAATAGCGCTATTAAAACGCTCATAAAACGCTCTCCATGCATCTCAATGGACCCTTTAACACTGAGTGCTGCAAGCAGCATCTTTGGAGCAGCTTTTGGGTGCTGAAATCAACGCTGTAAAAACGCCTTACCCTTTCACACTTCGCAGGGCTTTACCAGCGTTTTTCGGGCGCTGGCAGTGTGAAAGGGCTCTGAAAGCACTCGGGGGCAGATCCACGTAGCGCGGCGCATTCTTACGCTACGCCGCCGTAACTTACAGTTTTTTTTTTGTATCCTGAAAGAAGTTCCGCCATAAGTTACGGCGGCGTAGTGTAACTTAGGCGGCGTAAGGGCGCGCAATTCAAATGTATGTGATGGGGGCGTGTTTTATGTTAATACGTCTTGACCCGACGTTTTTTTTTAACTGCGCATGCGCCGTCCGTGGGGGTATCCCAGTGCGCATGCTCGAAAATTAACCCGCAACAAGCCAATGCTTATGACGTTGACGCCATTCTACGCAAAGCCCTATTCGTGAAAGAAAAAAGGGAGTTGCGCTGCTCTGTTTTCCACCCACAGGGAGCTTGAGCGGTGACTACAACTCCTGGGATGCAACAGCTAGTGGTCGGCCCGACTTCCAAGACCATAATAAAAAATAAGATGGTAGCAGGCATTTTGAACATAAGTTAGGGCGGCCTGGGAGGCAATTGCCACCCGGCCCAGCCCTCCCCTGGCCTTAACCCTCTTGGGCATGGAGGTCACCAGAGCTTCACATTAAAGGGAACCATGAATGCCAACATAAAATGGCCCACCCTTTTGAAAATTGCACTTATTGATTTGCAGAAAAATAAATAAATAAATAGCCCAGATAAGGGGGGAAAAAAAACCTATAAGGTTTTACAGAAATAACATAAAATTGCCCACTTTTCTGAAAATTGCGCGAATTAATTTGCATATTTAAAATAGCCCATGTAAGGGGGAAAAAATGGCTAGAAGTTTTTACAGAAATAACATAAAATTGCCCACCCTTCTGAAAATTGTACGTATTAATTTGCATATATAAAATAATCCATGCAAGGGTAAAAAATGTATATAAGGTATAATGGAAATAACATAAAATTGCCCGCCTTTCTGAAAATTGCATGAATTAATTTGCATATGTAAAATAGCCCATATAAAAGGAAAAAAAAAATCCTATAAGGTCTTACAGAAATAAAAATAAAATTGCCCACCCTTTTGGAAATTGCACTTATTAATTTGCATATAAAACATAGCCCATATTAAAGGAAAAAATAAATACCTATAAGGTTTTTCAGAATTAACATAAAATTGCCCGCCTTTCTGAAAATTGTGTGAATTAATTTGCATATGTAAAATAGCCCATATTAAAGAAAAAATATATCTATAAGGTTTTACAGAAATAAAATAAAATTGCCCACCCTTTTGGAAATTGCACTTATTAATTTGCAAAAAAAATAGCCCAGATAAGGGGAAAAAATGGCTATAAGGTTTTATAGAAATAATAGAAAAGTGGCCACCTTTCTGAAAAATTTAGCATAATAATTTGCATATATAAAATAGCCCATATAGGGGGGAAAATGGCTATAAGGTTTTACAAAAATAACATAAAATGGCCCACTTTTCTGAAAATTGCGCATATTAATTTGCATATATAAAATAGCCCATATAAGGGAAAAAAATGTCTATAAGGTTTTACAGAAATAACATAAAATTGCCCACCCTTTTGAAAATTGCACTTATTAATTTTCAAAAAATAAAATAAAAAATAGCCCAGATAAGGGGAAAAAAATGCCTATAAGGTTTTTCAGGAATAACATAAAATTGCCCCCCTTTCTGAAAATTGCGTGAATTAATTTGCATATGTAAAATAGCCCATATTAAAGAAAAAATATATCTATAAGGTTTTACAGAAATAAAATAAAATTGCCCACCCTTTTTGAAATTTCACTTATTAATTTGCAAAAGAAAAAAAAATAGCCCAGATAAGGGGGAAAAAAATGGCTATAAGGTTTTATAGAAATAATAGAAAAGTGGCCACCTTTCTGAAAATTTGCGCATAATAATTTGCATATATAAAATAGCCCATATAGGGGGAAAAATGGCTATAAGGTTTTACAGAAATAACATAAAATGGCCAACTTTTCTGAAAATTGCGCATATTAATTTGCATATATAAAATAGCCCATATAAGGGAAAAAAATGTCTATAAGGTTTTACAGAAATAACATAAATTTGCCCACTTTTCTGAAAATAAATAAATAAATAAAAATAAAAAATAAAAAATTGCCTACGTAAAATAGCCCATATAAAAGAAAAAAATACCTATAAGGTTTTTCAGAAATAACATAAAATTGCCCACCCCTTTTAAAAATTGCACTTATTAATTTACAAAAATAAATAAATAAAAAATAGCCCAGATAAGGGGGAAAAAATGCCTATAAGGTTTTACAGAATAACATAAAATTGCCCACCTTTCTGAAAATTGGTGAATAAAAATTTGCATATATAAATAAAGCCCATATAAGGGTAAAGAAAAATACCTATAAGGTTTTACAAAAATAACATAAAATGGCCCACTTTTCGGAAAATTGCGCATATTAATTTGCATATATAAAATAGCCCATATAAGGGGGAAAAAAATGTCTATAAGGTTTTACAGAAATAACATAAAATTTCCCACCCTTTTGAAAATTGCACTTATTAATTTGCAAAAAAATTAAATAAAAAATAGCCCAGATAGGGGGGAAAAAAAATGCCTATAAGGTTTTACAAAAATAACATAAAATTGCCCACTTTTCTGAAAATTTGCGCATAATAATTTGCATATATAAAAAAGCCCATATAAGGGTAAAGAAAAATACCTATAAGGTTTTACAGAATAACATAAAATTGCCCTCCGTTTTGAAAATTGCACTTATTAATTTGCATATATAAAAATAATCTATATAAGTGAGAAAAAAAAAAACACCTATAAGGTTTTGCAGAAATAATATAAAATTACCCACCTTTCTGAAAATTACACGTCTTAATGTGCATATATAAAAATAGCCTATATAAGGAAAAAAATGCCTATAAGGTGTTATGGAAGTAACTTAACATTGCCCACCTTTCTGAAAATTGCGCACATTGATTTGCATACATTTTTTTATTTTAAAAAGGAAACTGATACTTGAGCAATTTAGTTTTTTTTTTTTAAACAAAGGATGTGTATTTTTTTTATAACGCAAAACTTCACACTTTTTTGTTAATTACATAGCAGCACACGGCATTGTCTTAATAAGTATGACCCTTTTTTTTTTTTTTTGCTTATGCAAATTTGCGACCTCAAGTGCAAAACTGCTTGACCGCCTTGACACTATACAACAGTGTGAGGAGAGGCTTTAATTCAGCAGCGAGGGGGTTACTGGGTTTCAGTCCCCTCCATCTGGTGACAGGAAGGTCTACCCACTTCTCCTTCCAGAAGGGGGTTAGTCTCCTCTTCCCCCCCACCCCATCTCTCTATGACCATCTGTTCTGTACAGCATCCTTCTAATCTGCCCTCATGCTGCCACCCTCTCTCAGTTGCGGGCGGTTAACCCTTCCCTTGCAGTTGGGGGGTAGGACAGCCAATTAAGGCTGAGCGATCCGTCACAAATCCATGCAATGCCCACATCTGAATCTCCTACTTTCTTCAATTCTGAAGCGCTGCAAGCACGACGGAAAAAGACCGCCATGAAAGGTTCTACTGCTATTATTTATGTACCACATTCCAGGGCTGGACTGGGACAAACATTTGGCCCTGGACTTCATCCAGAGCGGCCCACTTCAATTCAATAAAAATAGCGCCTGAAAAACGCCTCCGCTGCAGTGCCAGTGTGAAAGCCTGGGTGCTTCCACACTGGGGCTCTGCCAGGGCGTTAAAAAAAGTCCTCCAAGCAGCATCTTTGGGGCGGTGGAAGAGCGGCATACAAACCGCTCCTGCCCATTGAAATGAATGGCAACTGCTGCTGAAGCGCCTGCAAAGCACTTCGGCAGCAGCGCTACACGGGTGCATTTTAACCTTGAATTTGCCTGCTAGCGGGGGTTAAAAGCGCCTGCTAGACGCCGAATAGTGCAACTAAAACAACAGTAAAGTGCTGCTAAAACTAGCAGTGTTTTACCATCAATGACCGACCCAGCGTGAAAGCAGCCTAAGAGTTAGGGAGTGAATGAGATAGAGAAGGGAGCTGAGAGACAGAGGGGGGAGCTGAGAGACAGAGAGAGGGAGCTGAGAGACAAGGGAGCTAAGAGACAGAGGGGGGGGTCAGAGAGACAGAGGGGGGGTCAGAGAGACAGAGGGGGGTCTGAGAGATAGAAGGGGGTTTGAGAAATAGAGGGGGGTCTGAGAGATAGAGGAGGGGGCTAAAAGAGGGGGGTACTGAGAGACAGAGAGGGGACTGAAAGACAGAGGGAGGGAGCTGAGAGACAGAGGGGGGGGAGCTGAGAGACAGAGGGGGGGTCAGAGAGACAGAGGGGGGTCTGAGAGATAGAAGGTGGTTTGAGAAATAGAGGGGGGTCTGAGAGATAGAGGAGGGGGCTAAAAGAGGGGGGTACTGAGAGACAGAGAGGGGACTGAAAGACAGAGGGAGGGAGCTGAGAGACAGAGGGGGGGGAGCTGAGAGACAGAGGGGGGTCTGAGAGATAGAAGGTGGTTTGAGAAATAGAGGGGGGTCTGAGAGATAGAGGAGGGGGCTAAAAGAGGGGGGTACTGAGAGACAGAGAGGGGACTGAAAGACAGAGGGAGGGAGCTGAGAGACAGAGGGGGGAAGCTGAGAGACAGAGGGGGGGAGCTGAGAGACAGAGGGGGGAAGCTGAGAGACAGAGGGGGGGTCAGAGAGACAGAGGGGGGGTCAGAGAGACAGAGGGGGGGTCAGAGAGGCAGAGGGGGGTCTGAGAGATAGAGGGGGGGTCAGAGAGATAGAGGGGGGGTCTGAGAGACAGAGGGGGGTCTGAGAGATAGAGGGGGGGTCAGAGAGATAGAGGGGGGGGTCTGAGAGACAGAGGGGGGTCTGAGAGATAGAGGGGGGGTCTGAGAGATAGAGGGGGATCTGAGAGACAGAGGGGGGTCTGAGAGACAGAGGGGGGGGCCAAAACAGGGGGGGGGGACTGAGAGACAGGGGGGTCTGAGAGAGTCTCTGTTTAAAAAAATAAAATAAAAATTAGAACAGCCCACTGAGCCATCGGCCCACCGGGAAACTCCCTGTAGTCCCTATGGCCTGTCCATCCCTGCCACATTCACATTACACAGGCTGAGCCCAAGACGCATGTACGCATTATAGGAACCGTTCACATCGCTCAGCGACAGAGATCCATATTTCATGTACCTAAATGGCTAACCGCTTGGCAGCTTTTTAATTTCGAGGCGGGAGCGCCATTTTTTGTTTTTTAACCGCTTCAATACTGAGCACTTTTACCCCCTTCCTGCCCAGGCCAATTTCCAGCGCTGTCGCACTTTGAATGACAGTTGCGCGGTCATGCAGCGCTGTACCCAAATACATTTTTATCATTTTTTTCCCACACAAATCGAGCTTTCTTTTGGTGGTATTTAAATACCACAGTTTTTTTTTTATTTTTTTGCAAAAAAAAAATGAAAAAAAAAGACTGAAAAATGTAAAAGAAAAAAAAAAATTTCTTAGTTTCTATTAGAACATTTTGTAAATAAGTATTTTTTTTTCCTTCACTGATGTGCGTTGATGAGGCTGCATGGGTGGGCACTGATAGGGAGGCACTAATATGCAGCACTGACATGCAGCACTGATGGGCACTGATAGGTGGCACTGATGGGCACGGATGAGAAGGCACTAATATGCAGCACTGATAGGCGGCACTGATATACAGCACTTATGGCCACGGAGGAGGAGGCACTAATATGCAGCACTGATGGGCCCTGTGATAGGTGGCACTGATGGGCACTAAGAGGCGGCACTTATGGGCAATGATAGGCAGAACAGATAGGCGGCACTAATATGCAGGGCCGCCATCAGGAATTATGAGGCCCCTTACACAGCTTCAGGCATGGGCCCCCTGGAGCAGAGAACGGGGGGTGGTGCTGCCACCTCAAATTGAGAAGCGGGGGGCTGCCGCGAATCGAGAGAATTGAGAAGCGGGGGGGGGGGGGGGCTTGAATTGAAATATATATATATATATAAAAAAAAAAAAAAAAAAAGAGATTATAAAAAATATTTTAAAAAATTACATTTTTTTTATAAAAAAAAAGGGGGGGGTTGCCATCTGGGCCCCTGGGGACCTCTGGGCCCTTTAATAAAATATATATATATATAAAAAAATATATAAAAAAAAAGGTGGGTTGCCATCCAAGGCCCTGGGGACCTCCGGGCCCCTTACAGGTGTACTGCCTGTACCGCCCTGATGGCCGCCCTGCTGATATGCAGCAGTGCAGCACCGATGGGCACTGATAGGTGGCACTGATGGGCATGGATGAGGAGGCACTAATATGCAGGTCTGATAGGCGGCACTGATATACAGCACTGATGGGCACGGAGGAGGAGGCACTAATATGCAGCACTGGCATGCAGCACTGATAGGTGGCACTTATGGGCAATGATTGTCACTGATGGGCACTGAAAGGATCGTACTATAATCTGATCGTTAGCTTTCTATAGCCGATCATCCAATATGATAAGGGACAAACACGAAAATGTTTCTCGTACTTTACCAGAACGCACAATTTTCGTTTGATCAGTACAGTTTTTGTCTTAAAAAAATTGGAAGAGCAGGACCACGCATGCTCGGAAATGAAAGAATACAATACAATACAATACATGACATCACTTCTGAAGTCGTATTCTGTCGTACGAGAATTTTCCTAAGTTGTGTTACCTTTTATTTTATTTTATATGAGACTAGCATGCAAAAAAAAAAAGCGGACGATCATTCGTCTGATATTCTCATTGTGTGTACCAAGCTTAAAAGTGGAAGTGATCCAAAGATAACAGATCGCCAACCTGCCAAGTGCCTTGAAAATTGAAGTGCTGCAGCTCTTAAAGGGGGAGGGGGGGGAGAGGGGGGCAGGTGGTGAGCTTAAAAGCTGGCAGAGAGAGGCTGAGGGCGAAAGATTAGGAAGAAGGTGACCTACAAATAAGGAGACAGGCAGTGAGGTGACACTGAAAGACAATGACAGGGGGAGGAGTTAGCGTTAGAGGTTTGTAAGTGGCATTTACCATTCTCTGCCGGTATGAATGTAGCCGATGATCCCGGCAATAACGGAATACAGCAACAGATGGACAAAACTACACAACTATAAAATGTAGCCCTTGTTTTATTATTGAAGTGAACCTCTGCCCTGTGCATGTAGGGCAAAGTGACATGTGAACCCTAAAGCAATATTAAACCCTTGTTTTAAAACAACAAACATCTTATACTTACCTGCTCTGTGCGACGCTTTTGCACAGAGCAGCTCCCGATCCTCTTCTTCTGGATCCCCCACTGACACTCCAGGCTCCTCCTCTTCGGTGGGTGCCCCCAAGAAAAGTCGCTTTCCCTGGATGGGCACCAATGAATCTATGTATTGTTGCTGCCGCCCACTATTCAGATGGCCGGCCCCCTGGTGGCACAGTGGCTGCGTTTGATGGCATGGCACAGTGGCTGCGTTTGGCATGGCACAGTGGCGACAATTGATGGCACAGTGGCGACAATTGATGGCACAGTGGCTGCATTTGATGGCACAGTGGAGACAATTGATGGCACAGTGGCTGCATTTGATGGCACAGTGGCTGCATTTGATGGCACAGTGGCTGCATTTGATGGGCACAGTGGCTGCCTTTAATGGGCACAGTGGCTGCCTTTAATGGGCACAGTGGCTGCAATTGATGGGCACAGTAGATGTGTATGATGGGCACAGTGAGGCTGCAATTGTTTTTTTTGTTTGCACCCACCCCAAAAAATTTCAGCACCAGGCACCACTGGTTCCTACTCTCTTCTCTCTGCAGCAAGCAACTAAAAGTCTCAGCATCAGCAGGCACATAGTGTCAGAGGCGCAGCAGCGGCGGAGGACTGTGTCTGTGTCTGTGTCAGAGGCGCAGCGGTGGCGACGGAGGACTGTGTCTGTGTCATAGTGTCAGAGGCGCAGCAGCGGCAGGGGACTGTGTCTGTGTCATAGTGTCAGAGGCGCAGCAGCGGCGGAGGACTGTGTCTGTGTCATAGTGTCAGAGGCACAGCAGCGGCGGCGGAGGACTGTGTCTGTGTCATAGTGTCAGAGGCGCAGCGGCGGCGGAGGACTGTGTCTGTGTCATAGTGTCAGAGGCACAGCAGCGGCGGCGGAGGACTGTGTCTGTGTCATAGTGTCAGAGGCGCAGCGGTGGCGGAGGACTGTGTCTGTGTCATAGTGTCAGAGGCGCAGCAGCGGCGGCGGAGGACTGTGTCTGTGTCATAGTGTCAGAGGCGCAGCGGCGGCTGAGGACTGTGTCTGTCTCATAGTGTCAGAGGCACAGCGGCGGCGGAGGACTGTGTCTGTGTCATAGTGTCAGAGGCACAGCGGCGGCGGAGGACTGTGTCTGTGTCATAGTGTCAGAGGCGCAGCGGCGGCGGAGGACTGTGTCTGTGTCATAGTGTCAGAGGCACAGCAGCGGCGGCGGAGGACTGTGTCTGTGTCATAGTGTCAGAGGCGCAGCGGCGGCGGAGGACTGTGTCTGTGTCATAGTGTCAGAGGCACAGCAGCGGCGGCGGAGGACTGTGTCTGTGTCATAGTGTCAGAGGCGCAGCGGTGGCGGAGGACTGTGTCTGTGTCATAGTGTCAGAGGCGCAGCAGCGGCGGCGGAGGACTGTGTCTGTGTCATAGTGTCAGAGGCGCAGCGGCGGCTGAGGACTGTGTCTGTCTCATAGTGTCAGAGGCACAGCGGCGGCGGAGGACTGTGTCTGTGTCATAGTGTCAGAGGCACAGCGGCGGCGGAGGACTGTGTCTGTGTCATAGTGTCAGAGGCGCAGCGGCGGCAGAGGACTGTGTCTGTGTCATAGTGTCAGAGGCACAGCGGCGGCGGAGGACTGTGTCTTGAATGGAAGCTAGCAAACATTTATTGATGGGTACTGGTAGGCTGCATTTGATGGGCAGGTGTTCTCACCCCTGCCCCTCCTTTCAGACACCAGGAGCAAAGGAAAGTCACGTGTGAGTCATAGGCGTGCGCAAAGGGTGTGCCCAAGCACACCCTAATAACCCTGTGAAGCACAGATTCGCCTTATGGCCTTGGCTCCCTCCCCCCCTTTCCCCCCAGAGCGCTACTGGGGTGTTTTAGGATGAATGGGGGAAGGGGCCATTAAATATGTAATTTACCGGTCCCTTCCCTTTCTGAATGAACATTGACAGTGATCAGTAGGGTGTGTTTGAGCTTTGGGGTGCACACCCTAATGCAGGGATCTTCAAACTATGGCCCTCCAGTTGTTCAGGAACTACAATTCCCATCATGCCATTGCCTAGTCATGTCTGTGAATGTCAGATATTTACAATGCCTCATGGGAAGTGTAGTTCCACCACAGCTGGAGGGCCGTAGTTTGAAGATCCCTGCCCTAATGCAATAGTGTGAGTTATGGGTCGCTAGAGCTTACACAAAATGATGGTCCAACTAAGTAAAATGTTACATGCTCCTCCATACCTGGAGGTACCAAATACAGTGGAACCTCGGATTGCGAGTAACGTGGTTAACGAGCGTTTCGCAATACGAGCAATCATTTTTTTTAAATCCTGACTCGGTTTGGGAGTGTTGTCTTGCAAAACAAGCAGGCTTCAAGCCTCTGCGGTGTACAGTACCGCATTCGGCCAGAGGTGCGGCGGTGCCGGAGCCGTTCGGAAACACTCAGGGCCAGATCCACAAAAGGGATACGACGGCGTATCTACAGATTCCGAGATCTACTGATACGCTGGCCTAACTCTCTATGAATCCACCTAATAATCTTATGGAAAGTTTGATGTTGAAATAAATGGTGTGGCGACAGAGTCTCCTTCGAGGCCTACGCTAGACCTGTGTGCCTCAATATTTTGTTCCCCTCGCTGTTACCATGACAACACAGCAGGAATAGTTGATGGGAAGGTTAAGTGTGACAACTGTCATTTAGCTTCTGGGAACATCAAAGAAAGTGACACCAAATCTAACCCCTTTACAGGAGCCATTTAAAGTCTGACTAGAGCTTAATGCTACACGGGTGGGGAATAAACAGTATGGACGGGGGAGCTTAAAGTGACCCTGTCACTAAACTATAATTCCCCAGGACACCGACACCTGTAAAGACAAGACTGTAAATACTTACCTCTTCTTCCACTTGTAGGTATATACACTGCATTGTCAAAAGTATTGGGACACCTGCCTTTACACGCACATGATAGGGTGATCACATTTCCAAACTGCCATTAAATGGAGCGTTTATCAATGGCAGCCTCCATGATCCTCTAATAAGGGTGTCCCTTTTGCATAGTTAGTATAGCGGCTCTGACCGGAGCTGACAGGTTTTTTGCGTTCAATCTGCTGGGTTGAACGAGAAAAAACGAATAGTGTGTATCAGGCTTAAGGCCGGCCATAGACAGTTCAAATCTTGGCCGGGTTCAGCAGGAACCGACACGTGGGTAGATTCACATAGGTTGGCCTAAATTTAGGACGGCCTAGCCTAGTCTTTTTAGGCTACACCGCCGAAAATTATTTAGGCTATTAGTGATTCTCAAACCACTTACCTTCAAATTTTCAGCGGCGTAGCCTAAAACGAGCGGGCATAAGCGCACCTAATTCAAATGACTTGGAGGGGGGCGTGTAGTATGGAAATGAGGCTTGACCTCACGTTTTTTGACGTTTTATACACTGCGCATGCGCCGGGCGACTACATTTCCCAGTGCGCATTGCGGCTAAGTAGGCCATATGGGCCTATTGATTTCGACGCGTACGTAAACAACGTAAATCCCGATTCGCGGACGACTTGCGCAAACAACATAAAAAAATTCGAACCTCGCGGCGGGAACGGCGGCCATACTTAACATTGTTATTCCACCTCATAGGTGGAATAACTTTAGGCAGCCTATCGTGTACGGAAACGACGTAACTCGACGGTGTAGGCCCGGCGTACGCTCGTAAATCGTCGGGAATCGGCGTATCCCCTCATTTACATAATCTAGGCCGGCCGCAATGGAAGCGCCATCTAGCTGCCAAAAGAAACATTGCAACCTAAGATAGAATGGCGCAAGCCAGCCTATCTTAGGTATGTTTAAGTGTATCTCTGTTAGAGAATACACTTAAACATAGGCCGGCTTAGATTCAGAGTTAGGTCGGCTTATCTGTAGATAAGCCGGCCTAACTCTTTGTGAATCTACCTACAAGATTCTAACCATTAATGGGCAGGCTGAATGTACCAGGTTGATCGATCAACTTGGGTACAACCAGTACAAATCGATTTGTTCTCAGAGCTCCCTGAGCAGAGAACTGGTGTTTATCAGTCACCAGCTCTCTACTCTGACCCCCCCCCCCCCCTCGCTCACTGGAGAACTGGTCTGTGGAGTATCCGGCTCAGGCTCTCAGCGGCTCGCTGAAAGGTGGAGCCGGGTGCCGTCCAGGCTTGTGGGCAGATCCTGACCATATGGTCACGATATTTTCTGAGCCTGGACCGGCTCTGTGACGTCAGCCGACAGTGGGCTTCAGCTGCACTGAGATGTGGACATGACACATGACAAGCTGCGGCGCCTCCTCAGCAGCACCCTTAAGGGTTGTGTACTGGCAGTATGGGCTCACAGGAATGGGGTCGATTGATGTCGGGCGTCATTCAACCTGGGAGCTGACTGGTGCTGAATGACGGAGCAGGACTCGAAGGGTAGCGCTGGAGCACCAAGGGGGCTGAGTTTTTCGTCTACAGCAAATTGCGGGCCGGGGGCCAGATTCGGCCCCTTGCATGCTTTTATCTGGCCCTTGGGGCAATATTCTCATCCACCGATACCAACAATGGGACGTAATTCCCCCCACTGACACCAATGATGGGGCACAATTCCTCCTAATGGCACCAATAATGGGGCACAATTCCTCCCACTATAACCAATGATGGGGCGCTATTCCTTCCACTGACACCAAGGATGGGGTATTGTTTATTCCTACTGATGTTGGGACCTCTTCTACTCCCATTGGCCACAGTCCAGTGGGAGTAGAAGAGCGTTCCATCTAATCACTGTGTAACTCCATGTAGGTTGTGTCTGAGCATACACATGGTAAATGAACGTGCCCCCACACGCACACATGACAGTGTTCAGACCTGGGAATTGGCCGCTCAGTCCAAGCACCGCATCCTGGGAGGATGGTCAAGTGCTTCCTCATACCTTGAAGTACTGGGTATTTCAAGCCATAAAAACAGAGTACGGAAGGGGTGAGTATTAGCTGGTGGTTGAAGGGGGCCTATCACTTTACCCTGACTGTGGAAAGTGACAGATTCCCTTTAAGCCTGGGTTCGCACTATAGCGATGCAGGAACCAGCGCGATTCCAGTGACAGTTCCCGCATTGCATCTCTCCCGCAGGCACTTCTGCGAACCGCTGTGGGAGTCAATACAATGTTAATGACACCCCCAGATCGGTTCACGGATGCAAACTGTGGATTCGGACAGCAATCACATGGGTGCAATCCGATTCCAGTGCAGAAAAAAAAGTCCCTGTGCTTTTTGGGCCAGATTCAGAAAGACTTACGACGGGCGTATCTGTAGATACGCCGTCGTAAGTCCGAATCCGTGCCGTCGCAACTTTAAGCGTATGCTCAAAGTTTCCTACGCCGTTGTATCTTAACTGCATATTTACGCTGGCTGCTAGGGGCGTGTACGCTGATTTACGCCTAGAATATGTAAATCAGCTAGATACGCCTATTCATGAACGTACGCCCAGCCGACGCAGTACAGATACGCCGTTTACGTTAGGCTTTTTCCGACGTAAAGTTACCCCTGCTATATGAGGCGCAGCCAATGTTAAGTATGGACGTCGGGCCAGCGTCGAATTTTCCGTCGATTACGTCGTTTGCGTAAGTCGTTCGCGAATAAGGCTGGACATAATTTACGTTCACGTCGAAAGCATTGGCTTTTTGCGGGTTAATTTGGAGCATGCCCACTGGGATACTTTCACTGACGCGAATGTGCCGTTCGGAAAAAACTTCATTTACGCGGGGTCACAATACATTTACATAATACACGCCCACATCTTCCACATTTGAAGATTACGCCGGCCTATTTACGCTACTTTGCTTGGTGAATACTGAACTTGCCTGTCAAAGCTGCGGAGGCGTAACGTAAATAGGATACGTTACGCCCGCACAAAAAAACGTGGTCAGTACCAGAATCTACCCCTTTTTGTGCAAATCCAATGCAAGTTCAGCCATACAACGCTATGGCTAAACTTGCATTGCACATGTAGCGCCCTGCACCCATTGATCATGCTAAATTTAGTGGGTGTCTGGGCCAATAGTTTGGATCAGACTTTAATGATTATTGCTAAATCAGCCTGTGCTCTGGCTGTGGCTGTGCCTGAAAGGATTTTCCCACTATTGCCTGTAGCAATACCACCACAGGTCAATGTTGGAACATGGGCAGTCTATGGTGTATTGGGTGCTATTTCCCAGGAACAGCCGAGTGGGAGTGGTCATCCCGCTGGGCATGCCGGGGAAGGGTACTTAAGGGGCAGACGCCAATTTTCGGGGGTCCTTCGCCTCGTGGCCCTCCTGGCGTGAGGTACGCGTCGTTGTGATTTTCAGTCTCGGGGCCAGGGCTCAAGTCCTGCGGGAACGCGTGGGAACGGAGTTCCTGCACTTTTTTTACAGCAGGAACCCAGTTCCCTTTGCAGGACTAGAGCAGCCGAGAGCAGCCGAGCCGCCCGAGCCAATCCTTCACTAAGCGGCGATGCCCAGCTCGAGTCACTGTCAGGGGCAGGTGAACCTTAGTAATCCTTTATGTTACTGGCCGCTTTCTGTATATAGATTTATCAGGTAGTGTGCGGGTATTCCGTCAAAGAACTTACTTCTTTCTAAATCCCGCGATAACCCGCAGCAGACCTCCGCAATGTCTCCTGGGAACAATGACAAAAGAGTAAAGAAAAAATATTGCGCTTATTTGAAGTGAAAAAAGCAGCGATCAAAAGTGTAATACCACACAAACAATATGCAAAGGAAAAGAGATCGCGCTAATGACAAAAGCTCCCAGGAGACATTGCGGCATCGAGGAAGTGACGGAATATCCGCACACTACCCGATGAATCCATATACAAGAAGCGGCCAGTAACATAAAGGATTACTAAGGTACAGTGGATCTTGACCCCTGCTCGGGGCCACGTTTGCCTGAGGCTGCCTTGCTACCAAGTAGGCCCAGCTATCCTGGCTGAGACCTACCACTGCAAAGAGATCCCAAGCTGTCCGTCTACTAGAGGAAGCTGCTTAATGGAGGAAACCAGGGGAGGACCTGCCCAGGAGGAGACCAAGCAGAAGGCTAATGTCTCGGGATAGGCCTGGTGATGCCATTAAGGGGGATCTACAGCTCAAGTTACCTTACAGTTTAGCCAGGTTGGCTTATAGGCTCTTTAACTGTATGTCTGGAAGTTCGGGTGTTAAAATCCTTTGGCAGAGGATTCCGGACTGTTCGTTTTGCTCATAACCAGTCTGTGGCAGAGACTGTTGCTGATCATTGTTCGTGCATCATTCCGGCTGCTAGGGCAGGTGAGAGGGGCCTACCCGGGTGAGCAATACCCACTTGAGAGGAAGTGGTGAATGACTTTTGGGACTTAGAAGTTTTTTTTCTTCAGTGTTCTGTACTGCGCACCTGAGCCTTCCCCTTTCCTCCTTCATCCTTCTACCTTCCTGCATTTAAAAGAAAAATAAAACCGCTAAAGGTTTTACATCTCGTGAGGACATTGGAGTTCTTTACACACTTTCTTCCCCTAGACAACGAATATTGAGGTAACGCGCAAGACCCAAAAACAAACCAGCAGCTCCTTCGGGGGGTAGTGCTACACACAGACATCGCATGCGATCGGCACAGCAATGCGGCATATGCGTGAACCCAGGCTAAACCATAGAGAGGAAGAGTTGGAAACCCCTATGAATATACGTTGTTTGTTGTCTGAACCCAGGTGAAGAGACGGTTGGTTTAAAAGCCGAGGAACGCACAGTTCCTCTTTATAGCCGAGCTTTAGATGTTCACAATGTTCCCCTTTCGAACTCCCAAGAAAGAGACCCTCGTAACTAGTGGGGGGGTTGGCGGGTTCCTCTTCTCTCTTCCTGCACTTCTCCAATTAGGAACAACTGACGTCGTTACCTGCGTTAACCCCTTCTGATCTGTAGGCTTGTATACAAAACAGTCAGGGCTGTCTGACCTGCTCACAATCCACCTGGAACTGGTTGGTCCTGTCCCGACCATCTGCAGCAAGCAGGCGTGTCGAACTGACTAAGATAACTCAATGCCTGTTGCCTTATTTGCAAAAAAAAAAAGGAAAAATACTCCTGCACTTTGGCGATTAACATATAATTCCTAAAATGCACAGACATTTTTTTTCTCAGTGTTTTTCTTAAGGAAAAAAGGTCTTTCGGATTTTCGAAAAAACCCCATTGGGTGGGGCACCTGGCATAAAAGCCATGCAAATGTTCCCAGAAGCCATTTCTTTGTTTGGAAAAGGCTTATTTGCATGCATTACCCGAACTTTCCCTACATGTGTTCTCTATGGTTGAAGTGATGTGTGCGACGGTTAATAAAAACTAGGGCCCATCCTCCTACAGCATGCAGGTATATTTTTCCGAAAAGGCAAGTCACGTGACCTTCAAGTCGGCACTTGGCAAGCAGTTGTTTTCCCCATGTATGGAGCATCTTGACTCTTGAGGCTGACTGCCAAGGCATGCTAGGACTTGTAGTCCTTCGCAGCTGCCCACAGTAGACCATGAACAGGCATTAGTTACGTCCGTGTGGTCAGGTGGGCTCTAGATACACACACACACATGTGTTTATACAGCACAGTCACACCAGTCCAGTTTACTTTCTGGTTTTAAATATGGCTGAATAGGCTCTTTATTTCTTGCGTGTTAAAGCATGGAGTCCCCCTCCTCCCCCCTTACTTCACGTCCCCGAGGTACAAATCCTCCTTTGACCCTGAGAATTCCTGACCTAACCCCCTTCCCCCTTTCAGGTGTGCCCCCCTCCCCATCCAGAACAAAGGGCAAAAGACGGCACCCCCCCCTCCCCTCTAATTCTGGCTTCACCCACGCCTTCACACTGCTGTGTGTGCATACCTGGAGCAAGAGGTGTTACAATGCATTCTTCTAGAAGACTGGCAACTTGTACTTGTGGGGTATAGATTACACAGACAGTCTAGAAGTTCACAAAACAATGATAACAAAGGAATGAGGGACAGAGGGTGCAATATACCGCGCCCTTTCTTGTTTTCGAGACCAAGGACATCTTTTATAGGTGAAACTATTAAGCCAAAGACACACCCTAACCCCCCCCCCCCCCCACTTGGTATTCCTATTGTCATTTCGGATAGAAAAAGAAAAAAAAGCATCAATATGGGAGAAAAAAAAAACAGTAAAAAACAAATAATAAAAACCCGGAAGATGCAAAAAATATGCTGGTTGAATAGCACGCTGCTTGTCTTGCCTCTGGGGTTTTTTTTTTTACCTCCTGGGACCTGCATGGAGTTTACCTGTTTGTAGGTTTTGTAACACAGGCCAAAATTCTGGTAGCAAGGTAAATGGCTTCTTCCAAAAAAATTGACCCTAAAGCCGTTGGGTTCTCGGAAGCGGGTCACGTGAATAACGCCCCACCGGATCATTAGGCGGTATCATTTATGGTCGGAACCTAATCCTCCTTCAGCCTCCGATTTTTGTTTTTGATGAATTAAAACATTCTTGGCAAATGCTTTCACGTTAATGGAAAATAATTGCAATCCCCGATCCTTATCATAAGCAATGTTTAGCAGGTTACCTGCACCTGTTGGTGAAGGGTAGACACTGGGTTACTGCACCTGTTGGTGAAGGGTAGACACTGGGTTACCCAAACCTGTTGGTGAAGGGTAGACACTGGGTTACCCTACCTGTTGGTGAAGGGTAGACACAGGGTTACCCTACCTGTTGGTGAAGGGTAGACACTGGGTTACCCTACCTGTTGGCGAAGGGTAGACACTGGCTTACACTCACCTATTGGCAAAGGGTAGACACTGGGTTACCCTACCTGTAGGTGAAGGGTAGACACTGGGTTACCCGCACCTGTTGGTGAAGGGTAGACACTGGGTTACCCTACCTGTTGGTGAAGGGTAGACACTGGGTTACCCTACCTGTAGGTGAAGGGTAGACACTGGGTTACCCGCACCTGTTGGTGAAGGGTAGACACTGGGTTACCCTACCTGTTGGTGAAGGGTAGACACTGGCTTACCCTACCTGTTGGCGAAGGGTAGACACTGGGTTACCCTACCTGTTGGCGAAGGGTAGACACTGGCTTACACTCACCTATTGGCAAAGGGTAGACACTGGGTTACCCTACCTGTAGGTGAAGGGTAGACACTGGGTTACCCGCACCTGTTGGTGAAGGGTAGACACTGGGTTACCCTACCTGTTGGTGAAGGATAGACACTGGGTTACCCTACCTGTTGGTGAAGGGTAGACACTGGGTTACCCTACCTGTTGGTGAAGGGTAGACACTGGGTTACCCTACCTGTTGGTGAAGGGTAGACACTGGGTTACCCTACCTGTTGGTGAAGGGTAGACACTGGGTTACCCTACCTGTTGGTGAAGGTTATACACTGGCTTACCCTACCTGTTGGTAAAGGGTAGACACTGGGTTACCCTACCTGTTGGTAAAGGGTAGACACTGGGTTACCCTACCTGTTGGTAAAGGGTAGACACTGGGTTACCCTACCTGTTGGTGAAGGGTAGACACTGGGTTACCCTACCTGTTGGTGAAGGGTAGACACTGGGTTACACGCACCTGTTGGTGAAGAGTAGACACTGGGTTACTGCACCTGTTGGCGAAGAGTAGACACTGGCTTGCCCTACCTGTTGGTGAAGGGTAGACACTGGGCTACACTCACCTGTTGGTGAAGGGTAGACACTGGGTTACCCTACCTGTTTAATCTCCAAATATAGAAAGGCTTTTTCCCAGTAAGAGCTGTGAAAATGTGGAATAAACTCCCTCAAGAGGTGGTTCTCTCCAGCTCAGTAGATTTTAGTTTTAAAAGGCCTGTATTCTTTCTTAGATACACATAATATACCTGGATACTAATATTTATAGGTAACGTTTATCCAGGGAATATCAGATTGCATCTCGGGGGATCAGGAAGGAATTTTGTCCCCCTGCTGAAGCAAACTGGATCATGTTTGTTGCTGTTTTTTTTTACCTTCCTCTGGATCAACTGTGTATTGTGTATATGGGGGTTTTCGATGTGTGTGTGTGTGTGTTTTTTTTCCCTGTGGATTGAACTGGATGGACTTGTGTCCTTTTCCAACCAGATTAACTATGTAACTACTGTATGAAACTATGTTAATGTCATTTCAAGAGTTGTTTTCAATCTTTATAAACCCACAGCTTTCATTAAAATAATACCTGGTGATCCTTCCGTGAGGGTCCCTGATCAGGCACTTTCTTGTATGGGTTTTCCTGGGTTGTCACCCTATCACATGCACCCCTGATGAAGACTCCACACGATTGTGCTGTCACGCAATGCACAGGCAGTGCCCACCGTTGCAACTATCAGCAACCCAGTCCAGAGCAATGATGTTCAGCCGATGTTGAAGAAATCAGCTGTACTGAAATAAAGAAAAGGATTTAGGAAAGGTGACATTTTTTATAAAAAATAAAATAATAAATAAAAATTGTATTTTTGTTTTATATTATACGGTACTTTAGCAAACAAAATGTCATCAAGTTTCAAATGTAAAAAAAAAATGTCATCAAGTTTGTTTCTCTGTTTTTTTTATAAAAATAAATCTTGGTTCAGTAGGGGAGGGATAGAATTGCTGGTGGTTGTCTCGGGGAAAACTTTCCCTCTCTTGCTATCCTGATGACAACAGTCACCAAGACACAAGGGGAAGGGAAATTCCACCGCTGATCTGATACCAGGACAGAAGGTGAGGGGAAATCTCCCAAAAGGGCAACAGTCCCAGCAGAAAATGTGATTTCCCTTTTCAAAACACATAGGGCCAGATTCTGGTACATCGTGCGTATCTCTGCGGCGGCGTAACGTATGTCATTTACGTTACGCCGCTGCAAGTTTTTTCAGGCAAGTGCCTTATTCACAAAGCACTTGCCTGTAAAGTTGCGGTGGCGTAGCGTAAAACACCCGGCGGAATTCAAATTCGGCGGGTAGGGGGCGTGTTTCATTTAAATGAAGCGCAGGGTCAACTTTACGCCGGGAAAAGCCTAACGTAAACATGGTAACTTTACTGCGTCGGCCGCGCGTACGTTCGGGAATTCGCGTATCTAGCTAATTTGCATACTCTACGCGGAAATCGACGGAAGCGCCACCTAGCGGGGAAAAAAAATGCAGTTACGATCCGACGGTGTAAGAGACTTACGCCTGTCGGATCTAATGGATATCTATGCGTAACTGATTCTAAGGCCCCATACACACGATAGAATCCATCCGCTGAAAAATCCCAGCGAATGGGTTTCAGCGGATAGATCCTATGGTGTGTACACTCCAGCGGATCTGTTTCCGCGGATATTTATCCCCTGGGATGGATTCCAGCAGATAAATATTTGATGACATGCTATCAAATCTATCCGCTGGAATCCATCCCAACGGATGGATCCGCTGGTCTGTACAGACTCACCGGATCCATCCGTCCGAAGGGATCCCCCGCATGCGTCGTAATGATTCGACGCATGCGTGGAATTCCTTATATGACAGTGTCGCGCACGTCGCCGCGTCATAATCGCGGCGACGGCGCGACACGTCATCGCCAGAGGATTTCGGCGCGGATTTCGATTCGATGGTGAGTACACTCCATCGCATGGAAATCCGCGCAAATCCTCGAGAGGATTTATCCGCGGATACGGTCCGCTGGACCGTATCCGCGGATAAATCCTCTCGTGTGTATGGGGCCTTAGAATCAGTCGCATAGATACGACGGGCCAGATTAGGACTTACGACGGCGTACATGGCGATGCGCTGTCGTAAGTCCTTTGAGAATCCGGGCCATAGTTTGTTATGCTGCACCCTCTGGGGCGGCTGGGAGGAGGAGGACACTATTCTCTCTCTCCCTATACCCTCATATCCTTCGATTTACCCTCAGTCCCGCTAAAGCCCGGTACACACTATCAGTTTTCTTTCGTGAACAAAAAAAAACTGAAGAGCTCGGGAGGAGCCGCTGCACTAACAATTCAATGTTAATACAGGGATCTCCCAGAACACACCGGTCAGCGCTCGCAGCCATTGGCTTAGAGAGGCTGATCAGATGCTGATTGGCAGACCCTTTTCGGTCATGCCCCTTCGACAGAAGCCGGACGTTCGGCCAACTTCTGTCAGAGCAGGTGCTGTACACACGGGACAAAAAAACGTCCGATACCGCCTGATATACCGTGACTCTCCGAATTCTTCCCCGTCTTTTTCTTTCTCCTCTCTCTTCTGCTGCACCCTCCAGTGCAGTGGTCTCTAAACTGCGGCCCTGGGGCCGGATGTGCCCATTTGCTTACCTTTATCTGGCCCTTGGGGCATCATTCCATCCACTGACACCAACAAAGGGGCATATGGAGCATTATCAAAAGGGCACAGTACCTTAAATTGACACCAACGATGGGCCACTATTCCTACCACTGACACCAACGATGGGTTACTCTTCCTCCCACTGAAACCAAAGATGGGACACTATTCCTCCCACTGACACCAACGATGGGCCACTCTTCCTCCCACTGAAACCAAAGATGGGACACTATTCCTCCCACTGACACCAACGATGGGCCACTCTTCCTCCCACTGAAACCAAAGATGGGACACTATTCCTCCCACTGACACCAATGATGGGACACTATTCCTTCCACTGACACCAACGATGGGCCACTATTCCTCCCACTAACACCAAAGATGGGCCACTATTCCTCTCACTGACACCAACGCTGGGTTACTCTTCCTCCCACTGACACCAACGATGGGCCACTATTCCTCCCACTGACACCAAAGATGGGCCACTATTCCTCCCACTGACCCCAACGATGGGCCACTATTCCTCTCACTGACATCAACGCTGGGTTACTCTTCCTCCCACTGACACCAACGATGGGCCACTATTCCTCCCACTGACACCAAAGATGGGCCACTATTCCTCCCACTGACACCAACAATGGGGCAGATTTTTCTATTAACACCAACAATGGGGCACTATTCCGTCAGAGAACGGATCCACCGGCCCCCGGGTGTTCACCATAGAGGTTTCCGGAGGACCAGATGGTCGCCGGAGTCTCTATGATCGTTCGGAGGCTGGGCACGATGTTATGACGTCACGCCCGGCCTCTGCATTAAAAAAAACGGCACCGCCTCGACTGGGAAGCCAAGATCGTTTTTTTTTCAGGCTTCACAGCCTAGAGGTGATATTGACCTCATATCTCACTGTAAAGGGGACCTGTCATGTCATATTCCTATTACAAGGGATGTTTACATTCCTTGTAATAGAAATAAAAAGTGATCAAAATTTGTATTTATTGTTTAAAAGTGTCAAAGTAAAAAGTTAAAAGTAGAATTAACAATCATTTTTTTTTTAAAGTGCCCCTGTCCCCGTGTGCTCGCACGCAGAAGCGAATCGAAAAATTGCTGCGCAAATATCGTGCGAGATAAAAAGGCAACAAACGCCATTGTATTCTCTGCAAAAAAAAAACATTCATAATGTTTGGGGGTTCTATGTAATTTTGTTTTACATGTAGGTGCGAAGTGCCAGAATTGGCCCAGAGGCAAAGTGGTGAAGTACAGTTATCCACGTCTGTACCATTTTCTCTTTCACAATTTCTCCTCCTGCACCAGGAGCTAAAGACGTATAGCTGGATTCAGGTAGGGTTACGCCGGCATATTAGTAGATACGCCGTCGTAACTCTGAATCTACGCTGGCGTAAATTTAAGCGTATTCTGGAAACCAGATACGCTTAAATTAGGCTAAGATACGAGCGGCGAGCGGCGTAGTCTCCTACGCCGTCGTATCTGGCGTAAATTTAAGCGTATTCTGGAAACCAGATACGCTTAAATTAGGCTAAGATACGAGCAGCGAGCGGCGTAGTCTCCTTTGCCGTCGTATCTTAGGGTGCAATTTTTCCGCTGGCCGCTAGGTGGCGCTTCCGTTGAGTTCGGCGTAGAATATGTAAATGACTAGATACGCCGATTCACGAACGTACGTGCGCCCGGCGCATTTTTTTTACGTCGTTTACGTATGGCTTTTTCCGGCGTAAAGTTAGTTGAACAAATAGCTGGCCTAGTCAATGTTAAGTATGGCCGTCGTTCCCGCGTCTAAATTTGAAAATTTTACATTGTTTGCGTAACTCGTCCGTGAATAGGGCTGGACGTAATTTACGTTCACGTCGAAACCAATACGTCCTTGCGGCGTACTTTGGAGCAATGCACACTGGGATATGTCCACGGACGGCGCATGCGCCGTTCGTAAAAAACAGCAATCACGTCAGGTCACATAACATTTACATAAAACACGCCCCCCTCATCCTCATTTGAATTAGGCGCGCTTACGCCGGCCCCATTTACGCTACGCCGCCGTAACTTAGGAGGCAAGTGCTTTGTGAATACAGCACTTGCCTCTCTGACTTACGGCGGGGTAGCGTAAATACGATATGCTGCGCCGCCGTAACTATGCGCGCCCCTACCTGAATCTAGCCCGTAGATTTCTTTTTGTACTTCTGTTGTTCTTCTATGAAGCAAAATATCAATAAAAAGACTCAACCAAAAAAAGAAAAAAAGAAGGGATTTCCCCCTCCTCCGGGTAAGGAAGTGAGCGAAGATCTTCCATAGGGGAAGGCATACAGCAATAAAAACAGAGGTTTTAACCCTTTGCCAATCTGTCCAAAACAAGTATAGATCACCTTTAACTAAAAGGTGATCTGTAACTGAAGACTGCCTATTCTCATATAAATTCTAATATTACTGCTTTACCTGAACAGCCATTGTCAGGAATCTGTAGGGTTATGTAGACAGGCCCCATCAATGCTCATTTACAGTTTTGTAAAAACAATGTTTCCATGGTATAATCTGTATATAAAAAAAGAAAAAAAGAAAAAGAAGATTCAAGAGTCTGCAGTACAGTGCTGTCAGTAAGTGCACTTCCTTTTACCACCAGTGTACAAGTATTAAATTAGCCATCTAATTATGTTTAATTGAAGCACGCCATTCTCTTTGTTGTGTCCCCCTCTAGTGGTCAATATAGGTATAACTATTGTCAGCACTTCTCTTTTTCGTGAGCATCCATATGTATGCCTAGCTGCTGAAATAAAGTGATACGATTAGGTAGATTCAGTAAGAGTTAGGCCGACTTATCAGTAGATAAGCTGACCTAACTCAGAATCTACGCCGACCTATGTTTAAGCGTATGCTCACACAGAGATACGCTTAAACATATCTAAGATAGGACGGCGCAAGCCGTCGTATCTTAGATTGCAATTTTTCGGATGGCCACAAGGTGGCGCTTCTATTGAGGTCAGCGTAGAATATGTAAATGAGTTGATACGCCGATTCACGAACGTACGCCCGTCCGCCGCAGTCGATTTACGCAGTTTCCGTAAGGCATTAGCAGGCATAAAGTTATTCCACCTATTAGGTGGAATAACAATGTTAAGTATGGCCGCCGTTCCCGCCGCGAGATTCGAAATTTTTACGTCGTTTGCATAAGTCGTCCGCGAATCGGGATTTACGTCAATTACGTCCACGTCGAAATCAATAGGCCCAAGCAGCGTACGTAGCCGCAATGCACACTGGGAAATGTAGGCGCCCGGCGCAATGCGCATTACAAGAAAAACTTAAAAAACGTGAGGTCAAGCCTCATTACCATCAAACACGCCCCCCTCCAAGACATTTGAATTAGGCGCCCTTACGCCCGCCGCATTTACGCTACGCCGCCCTAAGTAAGGAGGCAAGTACTTTGAGAATACAGTACTTGCCTCTCTTACTTAAGGCGGCGTAGTGTAAACACGCTAGGCTACGCCGCCTTAGTTTTGCACGCCCCTACCCGAATCTACCTATTTAGGTTTGATAAAAAAAAAAAAAAATAACAAACATGTTATACTTACCTCCACTGTGCAGTTCGTTTTGCACAGAGTGGCCCCGAACATCCTCTTCTGGGGTCCCAGGGCGGCTCTCTTGGCTCCTCCCCGTATCAAACAACCCCCTCTGGCGCGCTCCCGTGTCCAGCATTCAGCATCCGTAGCCGTCTAATGCAGGACTCGGTGCCACCCGCGTCATTGGATTTGATTGACAGCAGCGGGAGCCAATGGATGCGCTGCTATCAACCTATCCAGTGAAGAGCCGAGAAGCCGCGGAGAGAGCGACGGCGGGATCGCGCCCATGGAAATTCAGGGCTCAGGTAAGTAAAACGGGATGGCTGGGGGGGACCGGACACTGCAAGGTGTTTTTTCACCTTAATGCATAGGATGCATTAAGGTGAAAAAACACAAAGGTTTACAACCCCTTTAAAGCGGTATTAAACCTAAAGCAAACATATTGCAGCTTACCAGTTCTTAGATGTGAGGCCTGCATTCATTTTCTTTTTTCTTTTTAGGTTTTCTTTCCTTTATTTTCATCTGGCGATCCAGCCAGGAAGTCTGCGGCCC
The DNA here is from genome assembly GCF_905171775.1 of Rana temporaria. Lineage (NCBI taxonomy): Eukaryota > Metazoa > Chordata > Amphibia > Anura > Ranidae > Rana > Rana temporaria. The sequence continues at coordinate 14,588,396 of NC_053500.1, forward strand.
ACTTTAATTTTGAGTGTCCTCCTTGCATCAGAGTCCCCCTTGCATCCGTGTCCCCCTTACATCAGTGTCCCCATCAGAGCCCCCCTTGCATCATAGAGTCCCCCTTGCATCAGAGTCCCCCTTGTGTCAGAGTATCCCCCATCAGAGTGTCCACCATCAGAGTGTCCACCATCAGAGTGTCCACCATCAGAGCCCCCCTTGTATCAGAGTGTCCCCCATCAGAGTCTCCCTTGCATCGGAGTGTTCCCCCTTGCATCAGAGATCCCCCTTCCATCGAGTCCTCCTTGCATCAGAGTGTTCCCCTTCAGTGTCCCCCCTTACATCAGAGTTTCCCCATTGCATCAGAGTGTCCCCCATTGCATCAGAGTGTCCCCCATCAGATTTCCCCCCTTGTTTTAGAGTGTCCCCCACTGCATCAGAGTGTCCCCCACCAGTGTCCCACATTGCACCAGAGTATCCCCCATCAAAGTGTCCCCCATCAGTGTGTCCCCCCTTGAATCAGAGTGCCCCCCCCTCCCACATGTACTCATTCACAGCTCTCCAGAAAGGCAGCATCTTTCCTCTCTCCAGTCATGTGATAAGTGACAAGTGATAAGGGGAGAGAGGAAGGAAAGTCTACCGTCTGTCTATCTCCCCCTATAGGGAGCAGAAAGGCCAATACTCACTCCAGCAAGTGGCGGCTGCTGCTTCTCCTGACAGGAGTGAAATCGAGATCGCTCACTGTCAGAGAGGAGTGGCTCCAGGACTGCACCTGACCGACCCACTGAGCCATCGGCCCACCGGGAAACTCCCGGTAGTCCCAATGGCCAGTCCATGGCTGCCTCTAGCTGCAGGCATCATTCGGATATCCTCCCACAAAGCCCAGGATATGACGTCCACCTAGGGTGGTAGATCCCATCTGTGGACGTCATATTACTATGGCTGGCTGGTATTGAAGTGGTTAAATATTTTGGAATCTGCAGCTTTCTTTATAACAATACCTTGCGATCCGTTTACAATAATCGTCTGAGGTGTGTGCGATGACCACTGACAAATGCAATTTAGAAAATGGAAGAAATGTGCTGGAAGACAAAAAAAAAAAAAAACGATCAAGCTTTATTTAAAAGGAAGAATACCAAGACGAGAAAGGATTAAAATGCAATTAGCCAAATTAACTCTAAATTAAGCTGTGATTTAAATGTACTTACAGCCTTTTTTTTCAATGTGTCCTTTATGGCAATGGGGCATATTCTTAAATATCTGAGGCGGCGGAACGTATGTCCTTTACGTTACGCCGCCGCAAGTTTAAGTGGCAAGTGCCTGATTCCCAAACCACTTACCTGTAAACTTGCGGCGGCGTCGCGTAAAGTCCACCCGCGCAAGCACTCCTAATTCAAATGATCCTGGTAGGGGGCGTGGATCATTTAAATTAGGCGTGCTCCCGCGCCGATCGTAATGCGCATGCTCCGTCGGGTAAATTACCCGACGTGCATTGCGCTAAATTACATCTCAAGGACGTCATTTGTTTTGACTGTAACGTAAATGGCGTCCAGCGCCATTCACGGACGACTTACGCAAACGACGTTAAATTATCAAATTTCGACGCGGGATCGACGGCCATACTTAACATTGAGTACGCCACCTAGGGGGCATCTTTATCTTTACGCCGCGTATCGCTTACAGAAACGACGTTAAAACACTACGGCGGGCAAGCGTACGTTAGAGAATCGGCGTGACTAGTCATTTGCATATTCTACGCTGACCGCCACCTAGCGGTCAGCGTAAATATTGCAGCCTAAGATACAACGGCGCAGGCCGTCGTATCTTAGGCATGTTTAAGTGTATCTCAGTTTGAGAATACACTTAAACATAGGATCGGACTTACGTCGGCGTATCTGCTGATACGCAGGCGTAAAGTATTTGAGAATATGGCCCAATATGTACAATTGTAATTGTATTCCCATTTTCTGAAAACTCCATAAAAAAGAGCTGAAATGAAACGAAGCGTTGAATTCATGTACATAGGTAGGAGGTGTGTGACTAAAAAGGAAATTACACATCATTTAAAACCTATGCGCTTTCCCAGCGCTTTTCTCCGCAGTGTTTGTAATTAGGAAGCGCAGTGAGGCTCCCAGCATGCAAAGCGATTTCCCAGAATGCAAAATAATAAAAATATTTGCACATGCAAAATACATTACCCTGATAGGCGACATTTTATAGTCACTTCTATGCAGTTTTATTGGACACATTGGGCCAGATTCTGAAAGGACTTACAACGGCGTAGCGCCATGTACGCCGCCGTCCTAATCCGACCCGTCGTATCTATGCACCTGATTCTTAGAATCAGTTACGCATAGATATCCATTAGATCCAACAGGCGTAAGTCTCCTACGCCGTCGGATCTTAACTGCTTTTTTTTTTGACCGCTAGGTGGCGCTTCCGTCGCATTCCGCGTCGAGTAGGCAAATTAGCTAGATACACGAATTCCCGAACGTACGCGCGGCCGACGCAGTAAAGTTACGACGTTTACGTTAGGCTTTTCGTGGCCTAAACTTGCCCCTGCTATATGAGGCATAAGTGCGGCGTAGCAATGTTAAGTATGGCCGTCGTTCCCGCGTCGAAATTTGAAAAAGATACGTCGTTTGCGTAAGTCGTCCGTGAATGGGGCTGGACGTCATTTACGTTCACGTCGAAACCAATGACGTCCTTGCGGCATACTTTGGAGCAATGCACACTGGGAAATTCCACGGACGGGTCCGCAAAAACGTCAATCACGTCGGGTCACAGTAGTTTTAAATAAAACACGCCCCCCCTCATCCAAATTTGAATCAGGCGGGCTTACGCCGGCCGATTTACGCTACGCCGCCGAAACTTACGGAGCAAGTGCTTTGAGAATACAGCACTTGCCCGTGTAAGTTGCGGAGGCGTAACGTAAATCAGATGCGTTACGCCCGCACAATTTTACGCGGCTGTACAAGAATCTGGCCCATTGTTATCACATCTATTCACCCCGCAGGGGGAAGTACCTGGGAAAAAAAAAAACAGAATGTAACGCATAAAGGCAATTTTAGAAGTTACATTTTAGAAACGCTAACATTAAAGTGGAACGTTAGTCAGAAAATTAGGTGGCTTTAGGCTACATAGCAGGTATAGCTATTTAAAACATTACCTGTCCTTGGGCGCGTCCCAAAGCCCATTTGTCCCTCTGCTCTCGGGTTCTGCCGCCTCCATCTTCGCCTTGCGGTTTCACAGCCTGGTTCCCTACTGCGCATGCGCAAAAAAGTAGCGATGCGCGATCCCGCTGGTCCCTGTCTTCTGGGACCTGTATGTCTCCCAGACAGGGCCGCTATCAGGAATTATGGGGCCCCTTACACAGCTTCAGGCATGGGCCCCCTGGAGCAGAGAACCGGGGGGGGGAGTGCTGCCGCCTGAAATTAAGAAGCGGGGGGCTGCTGCGAAAAAAAGAAGAAATAAAGAAATATATATATATAAAAAAAGGGGCCCTGGGGACCTCTGGGCCCTTTAATAATAAAAAAAAAATATATAAACACAAATAAAAAGGGGGGTTTGCCACATGGGGCCCTGGGGACCTCTGAGCCCTTTAATAATAATATATATATATATATATATATATATATATAAAAAATATATAAAAAACAATTATAAAAAAGGGGGGTATATATATATATATATATGAAATAAAAATATATATTAAAACATTTTTTTTTTTTATAAAAAAAGGGGGGTTGTCATCCGGGCCCTGGGGATCTCCTGGCCCATGGGGACCCCCGTACCCCTAAAAAAATAAAATATTGGCCCTTTAATAAAAAGTAAAATAAAAATATATTAGAAAAAATATATTTTTTTTATAGAAAATAAATAATAAAAAAGGAGGGGTTGCCATCCGGGGCCCTGGGGCCTTCAGGCGCCTGGGGACCTCCTGACCTCTATAAAAAAAAATATTGTCCCTTTAATAAAAAATAAAATAAAAATATATATATTTTTTTTTTATATATATATATAAAAAAAGGGGAGTTGCTATCTGGGGCCCTGTGGGCCTCCGGGCCCCTTACAGGTGTACTGCCTGTACCCCCTGATGGCGGCCCTGCTCCCAGAAGACAGCAGGAGGGGGATGAAGTAGGCGTCGGACGTGGCGTAAGTCACTGCGATGATCTATGCCCAGAAGTGGGAGCAAATACCTGTATTATACAGGTATCTGGTCCCTCCTTCCCCCTGAAAGGTGCCAAATGTGACACCGGAGGGGAGGGGGATTCCAAAAAGCGGAAGTTCCATTTTTGGGTAGAACTCTTCTTTAACCACTTAAGGACCGCCTAACGCCGATAGACGTCGGCAGAATGGCACGGCTGGGCACAATCACATACCTGTACGTCCTCGTTAAGTGCCCAGCCGCGGGTCGCGCGCGTGTCCGAAGCTCCGTGGCCGCGGGACTCGCGGACCCGATCGCTGCAGGAGTCCCGCCATCGGTCAGAGGAGCTGAAGAACGGGGAGAGGTGAGTGTAAACAAACCTTCCCCGTTCTTCACAGTGGCGCTGTCATTGATCGTCTGTTCCCTGATATAGGGAAAGACGATCAGTGATGTCACAAGTCCAGCCCCGCCTCCCTACAGTTAGAAACACACATGAGGTCACACTTAACCCCTACAGCACCCCCTAGTGGTTAACTCCCAAACTGCAATTGTCATTTTCACAGTAATCAGTGCATTTTTATAGCACTTGTTGCTGTGAAAATGACAATGGTCCTAAAAATGTGTAAAAATTGTCCGATGCGTCCGAAAAAAATCGCTAGTTATTAATAAAAATGCCATAAAACTATCCCCTTTTTTGTAAACGCTATAAATTTTGCGCAAACCAAACACTTATTTTTTTTACAAGAAATAGGTAGAAGAATACGTATCGGCCTAAACTGAGGAAAAAAATCATTTTCGATCTTTTTTGGGGATATTTATTATAGCAAAAAGTTAAAAATATTTAATTTTTTAATTTTTTTTTCAAAATTGTCGCTCTATTTTTGTTTATAGCGCAAAAAATAAAAACCGCAGAGGTGATCAAATACCACCAAAAGAAAGCTCTATTTGTGGGAAAAAAAGGACGCTAATTTTATTTGGGAGCCACGTCGCACGACCGCGCAATTGTCAGTTAAAGCGACGCAGTGCCGAATCGCAAAAAGGGGCCTGGTCCTTTACCTGCATAATGGTCCGGGTCTTAAGTGGTTAAGGCCCATACACACGATCGGATTTTCTGACGGGAATTGTATGATGACAGGCTGTTGTCAGAAAATCCGACCGGTTGTACGCTCCATCGGCGCTTTGGCAGTGCTGCCCATTCATTTCAATGGGCAGGTGCGTTTTGGGAGAGCTGTATACACCGCTCCTGCATCGCCCCAGAATTTTTTCCTGTCCTGCAAGCGCACCGCCCCAGTGTGAAGGCATACAAGGTTTCATACTGGGGAGGCTTAAGAGGCACTTTACAGGTTCCTTTTTTTAGTGCTAAAATGCCTGAAAAGTGCCTCAGTGTGAAAGGGGTTTTACTGCTGTTCAGGGGCTCTGGGCTCCAGGAAAATGGCAGCCTCCGTCAAGAAGAAACAGGAAAAATGCTAGAAGCAATTTACAGCACACACTCATTTTGGTAGCATAATTATTAATGTGGAATGTTCATTCCTTGCTAAAGAACATTATTTTTTATCAAGTTGTTATGCCGCGTACACACGACTGTTTTTCATGACGTGATGGTCAATGGTCATTAAAACGATCGTGTGTGGGCTCCAGAGCATTTTTCTCAACGTGAAAAATGGGCATTAAAAATTTAGAACCTGCCTAATTTTTCTCGTCGTGAAAAACGGTCGTGTGTGGGCTTTAACGGGAAAAAACGTGCATGCTCAGATGCAAGCTATGAGATGGCAGCGCTCATTCTGGTAAAATTAGCGTTTGCAATGGAGATAGCACATTCGTCACGCTGTAACAGACTGAAAATCACAAAGACTGAAAAGCGCGAATCGTCTCTCACCAAACTTTTACTAACACGAAATCAGCAAAAGCACCCCAAAGGGTGGCGCTATCCGAATGGAACTTCCCCTTTATAGTGCCGTCGTGCGTGTTGTACGTCACCGCGCTTTGCTCAAGCATTTTTTTTTCACGATCGTGTGTAGGCAAGGTAGGCTTGACAAGAATCACATTGAAAAAAACATTGTTTTTTCTAAGACATTAAAAATGGTCGTGTGTACGCGGCTTAATGGGTAAAGCTCCGCTTTAAGGCCACCCCCTGACTCTGAATACGCTGCCAACGCACAGGAATAGATATGCTGCATTGTGGTGCACTGCATGTGCAATGGAGCTGTGTTGCCTTAGTGCCTCCAAGCTTTTCAGTATAAGGGTCATGCTGTATACTGTACAAATATCCACCAGCTGAAAAAAAAATCAGCTTTATAAATACATTTAAATGAATGAGTAAGCTTTATTCTTTGTTAATAACATGATATGATTCAGAAAACAGAACTTCAGTAACACAAAGCAAAGAAATTCTTAATAATCTTGAGCCTTTAAAAAAGAGTGACCAAAAATAAATTCAGTCTGCACCTTTCTCATTAGCACCCCCCCCCCTTGCATCAGATCCCCCCTTACATCAGACTCCCCATTACAGCCCTACTTTACATTGGGGTCCCCATCAGAGTTGGCCCTTAAGTCAGGCTCCCCATCACAGCCCTACTTTACATTGGGGTCCCCATCAGAGTTGGCCCTTAAGTCAGGCTCCCCATCACAGCCCTACTTTACATTGGGGTCCCCATCAGAGTTAACCCTTACACCAGGGTCCCCATCAAACCCCCCCTTACGTCAGGCTCCCCATCACAGCCCTACTTTACATTGGGGTCCCCATCAGAGTTGGCCCTTAAACCAGGGTCCCCATCAGATCCCCCCCTACATCATGCTCCCCATCACAGACATCCTTTACATTGGGGTCCCCATCAGAGTTGGCCCTTACACCATGGTCCCCATCAGATCCCCCCTTACATCAGACTCCCCATCACAGCCCTACTTTACATTGGGGTCCCCATCAGAGTTGGCCCTTACGCCACAGTAGCAGGGTGAGAGCCATGAATCGGAAGCGTGACTGTAGTTGCTGAAGTGAGTGCCGGGGCAAGCAGTTAATTGGTTGCTAGGACGCTGGCAGTCCTAGCAACCAACTATGGGGACAATGACAGCACGATAGTGAGAACCTGAACTGGAGAATTGGTGGGGTAGAAGCGGACCTCTGCTGACCTAAAGTGAGAGCACAATGGGCCCACATTGGGGGTACACCTCTGACCCCCCCCCATGGGATAGATTTGTCCTGTGGGTTGTAGTTCGGAGACCCCGCCATGATGTATTAGGGTGCTATGAAGAATGAGTGGTATGACAACACAGCCATTCTTCCCTCACTTCTATGAGGCCATATTTACCTCACAGGCCTACCAAGTCTATCACATTTCTCCTCATATCATCACATTTCTCCTCATATCACTCCTATGACTGACAGACCTGGTATAAATCCTGTCACAGCTCAGAGAGCTTTCATGAATGTCATTATTTCTCCTCACATATTCACCATACACTCTGTTATTACTGTGAGGCCTGTAAATCCTCTCACCATTCTGAGGCCCACTATGGCCTCCGAATAAAAGAATATTACTTTAGTTTCCTGGAGCCTATTATGATTTTAATGTCACTTACACACCTATTATTTGTTTTAGAGGCCTGTACTAATAGTGTAATACAGCTTTTTGCCTCCCACCAAAAACATGGCCGACCTGGCCCCCTGCACGGCGACGCCGCTCTTTCCTGACGTCGCGACGCAAGCGCTCAACGTGACAGCTCAGCTGCTGCAGGAGCGTTCCGTGTGGAAGCTCCGCCTAGCGAGTTGCGACAACTTCCGGTCAGCAAAGCGATGGAACCCGGCGGACAGGGTGAGCTGGAATCGGGGTGGTGTCAGTCGTGTGTGTGCCCCCCTTTTGTGTCTATGTGTTCCCCCGCAGCTAGGTGTACTAACATGGCGGCCCTGGTCACTGTGTCCCCCCCATTATACTGAGTGGTGGGGTGAGGAGGTGGCTGTGTCATGTGAGGAGGACCTGTCATGGTGTCCTTGTCCTGTAGGGAGGTGACAGGGCTGGCAGGACTTTTGTTTCCTCCGATTACGTACTTGTTTATGTTTTCAAAGGGCACCTGTCACCACCTTACTGGGCTCAGGCTTCTGCTGAGGCCTGCAGGTCACCATGGCAACCCCATTGGTGAAAAGTCAGGCCTACAGGTCACCATGAGAACCCCATTGGTGAAAAGTCAGGCCTACAGGTCACCATGAGAACCCCATTGGTGGTAAGAGGGGTGCCATGGCCGACACCTATCCAATACGATGCAGTGATTGGTGATGAGCTCCTCTGATCTCCTCTCCATCCAGACATCGGAGCCTCACTTTGTTTTACTCCAATCGGCTGTGAGCTGGTCATTCCCCGCCCCACAGCGCATGTACACAAAGGGGTGGGTTGCTGGTGATGTCTTCTTTCCTATAGGGACCCATGCCCGTATTTAGTGGCATAGGTGATTGTACGGCCCCCTTTAAGATGGATGTGCCCGCTACAACCTGATTGTACAGCCCCCTTTGAGATGGACGTACCCGCTACAACCTGATTTTACGCCCCCCTTTGAGATGGACGTACCCACTACAACCTGATTGTACGGCCCCCTTTAAGATGGATGTGCCCGCTACAACCTGATTGAACGGCCCCCTTTAAGATGGATGTGCCCGCTACAACCTGATTGTACGGCCCCCTTTAAGAGGGATGTGCCCGCTACAACCTGATTGTACGCCCCCTTTAAGATGGATGTGCCCGCTACAACCTGATTGTACGGCCCCCTTTAAGATGGATGTGCACGCTACTACCCGATTGTACGGCCCCCTTTAAGATGGATGTGCCCGCTACAACCCGATTGTACGGCCCCCTTTAAAATGGATGTGCCCGCTACAATCTGATTGTACGGCTCCCTTTAAGATGGATGTGCCCGCTACAACCTGATTGTACGGCCCCCTTTAAGATGGATGTGCCCGCTACAACCCGATTGTACGGCCCCCTGATGGACGTACATGTTACAACCTAATTGTAGAGCCTACTTTAGGATGGGCGATCACGTTGCAGTCTGATTGTACAAGCCTATTTAAGATTGGTGTACCCGTTACTGATTGTATGACCAGTGTAAAGGAGATTGTACAATCATAATGTAACGTGTGTGACCAATGACGTGCTACACCTACGTCCATCTTAAAGGGTGCTGTAGAGTCAGATTGTTATGTGTACATCCATTGTGAAGGGCTGTGCAATCAGATTGTGTGTGTGTGGCCAGAAAATAGGACATTGTAAAATCTGGTTGTACAGCCCCCTTTAAGATGTACATTACAATCTGATTGCACAATCGGGCATAGTCCAGCGTTTTGCAGACATGTAACAAATGCCAGCACAAGTGCTGTGACATCACCTCCATGCTGACGGGGTGATCTGTAATTTCCTCTGCCCCAGTTACAGATGGGACATGTAGTCCGCCCAGTCACAGGAATCTGTGGGGAGATTTCCCTTCACCTCCTCTTCTGATAACAACTGTAACCGTTCTGATTTGCCATCACTTTCTGTAACGGAGACAGAGGAGGTGACTCTTCCTAGCAGGGACACAGATGGCAAGTAAAACCTAAAGGAGGTGGCGAGGCGCGGTGCTGGACTCAAGTGCCACATGGACACATTGCGTTCCTCAACTGCCACATTGCGTTCCTCAAGTGCCACACGGACACATTGCGTTCCTCAAGTGCCACACGGACACATTGCGTTCCTCAAGTGCCACACGGACACATTGCGTTCCTCAACTGCCACATTGCGCTCCACAAGTGCCACACGGACACATTGCGTTCCTCAACTGCCACATTGCACTCCTCAAGTGCCACACGGACACATTGCGTTCCTCAACTGCCACATTGCACTCCTCAAGTGCCACACGGACACATTGCGTTCCTCAACTGCCACATTGCACTCCTCAAGTGCCACACGGACACATTGCGTTCCTCAACTGCCACATTGCGCTCCTCAAGTGCCACACGGACACATTGCGTTCCTCAACTGCCACATTGCGCTCCACAAGTGCCACACGGACAGATTGCGTTCCTCAACTGCCACATTGCGCTCCACAAGTGCCACACGGACACATTGCGTTCCTCAACTGCCACATTGCGCTCCTCAAGTGCCACACGGACACATTGTGTTCCTCAACTGCCACATTGCACTCCTCAAGTGCCACATTGCACTCCTCAAGTGCCACACGGACACATTGCGTTCCTCAACTGCCACATTGCACTCCTCAAGTGCCACACGGACACATTGCGTTCCTCAACTGCCACACAGACGCATTGCGTTCCTCAACTGCCACATTGCGCTCCTCAAGTGCCACACGGACGCTTTGCGCTCCTCAAGTGCCACACGGACGCTTTGCGCTCCTCAAGTGCCACACGGACGCTTTGCGCTCCTCAAGTGCCACACGGACGCTTTGCGCTCCTCAAGTGCCACACGGACGCTTTGCGCTCCTCAAGTGCCACACGGACGCTTTGCGCTCCTCAAGTGGCGCACGGCTCTCCTCAAGTGGCGCACGGCTCTCCTCAAGTGGCGCACGGCTCTCCTCAAGTGGCGCACGGCTCTCCTCAAGTGGCGCACGGCTCTCCTCAAGTGGCGCACGGCGCTCCTCAAGTGCCGCATTGCACTCCTCAACTGCCACACGGGCACACTGCGCTTCTTTAAAATCTAAACTGCGCACAGATCCCCTGCTGATCGGAGCAGAGCGGGCGGATGGCAGGTCTGTGTCTGCTCAGTATTGGTAGAGCAGACACAGATGGACAGGCTCTGCTCTATGGGAGTAAACAGACTCTTCTGTCAGTTTAAGCCGGGCTGCCTCCGAAGCGGTATGCCCAAATGGAGGAGGGCACAGTGGTCGTCCTCGGATCGCCTGTGTGAAAGGACCCTCAAACTTTCCTTGTTTACAGTGAACTCCAACCAGAAATATTAAAGCTGCCATTCCTGAATTGGTTCTATAGGCACCGTCATGGCTGCCAGGCTTGTGATTTCGCATAGGACTGTACGGGTGGCTTTCTTCAGCCGTTGAGTTTCAGCCTCAGGGCAATAAATAGTTGACAGACCAGCCATGTGTCTTGTGCTCAGTCTAGCAGGGTGTCACTATTTTCTTGTCACCCAAGGGTGTGTCTCGCTCTTCAGGCTTTCTCTGTGCTGTCCAAATACAGGATGGTTTAGATAGCATATCGATCTGGAACCAGACAAGGGGCAGCCCTGAAGATTAGACCCGGGTGGGGCAAGAAACAAGGTAGCCACTGAAGAAAAAATAAATAAAAAGCGGTGGACTTGGGTCTTTAAAAAAAAAAAAAAGCAACGATGATGTGTCTTCTTCATCAGCACTAGACCTGCAAATGAACAAGAAAAGATAAACATGTATCTAAACCTCGAAACATAATATATTGCAGCTTACCAGTCCCTATATGTGGTGGCTGCATTTGTTTTCCTTTATTCTTCTTTTTTATTATCTTTCGTTTGAACCTTGTGATCCTTCTAGCAGCACATTTCATAGAGTGAGATGGGCAATGGGGATATTAACAGATTTGGACATGGCGGATCTTATTCCCCTCATCAGGTTGCATGGCTGGTTTTTGCCCACCAGACAAAAAGATTATAAGGATTCATCTCTGCAATGTTTTTGTCTGGTGGGCAAAAACCAGGATCAGTCTTCAGAACTCTTTGGCTTGGACTCTCCGATAAACAGAGCTTGCAGCTTCACCATTTGCCCTTCCCAGGTCCCTCCTGGGAAAATTCTGTTACTGTTAGCCTGGGTTCCGTCACACTTGTGCGATGTAGACAACCCATACGATTCACACAGGAATCGCACCGCATTCGTGTGCGCATCACATGCGATGTCTGTGCAGTGCAATTTTAGTCATTCATATTATGTATGTCTGTAATCGCATTCGCATTAAAACGGTGCAGGGCCCTTTTTTTCTCTCACCTTAATCGCATAACATGGTGGCAATCTCACTGCATTTGCCGTCTGTTTTGGGGTGTCGTTAAGATAACATTGACACCCGCAGCAGATCGCATGGACGCCGTGTGATTGAATGCAGTGCAGGAAACGCACAGGAATCGCTGCATTTCCCACATCGCATAAGTGTGAACCAGGGCTCGCGTGTTTCTTCCTTCTTTTTTTATTTTTTTTTTATTTATTTTTCTTCTCTTCTTTTTTTTTTTTTTTTTTTCTTCCTTTTTTTTTTTTGTTTTTTTCTTCTCCTTCTTTTTTTTTTTTTTTTTTTTTCTTCCTTTTTTTTTTTCTTTCTTCCTTCTTTCTTTTTTTTTTTCTTTTGCCCCCATAGCAAGCTGCACTCATGCATGCTCGCTCCTGAGCCTCTTCTGTGTGTCTATGGGACACAGCATGGCATAGTCCCTCCCCCAGAAAAAAAAAGGAAGAAAGGAAAAGAAGGAAGAATTTTTTTTTTTCTTCCTTCTTTCTTTTTTTTTCTTCCTTCCTTCTTTTTTTTTCTGGGGGCGGGACTATGCCATGCTGTGTCCCATAGACACACAGAAGAGGCTCAGGAGCGAGCATGCATGAGTGCAGCTTGCTATGGGGGCAGAAGGAGAAAAAAGAAAGGGAGAAAAAAAAATCTTTCTTTCTTTTTTTTTTTCTTCCTTCTTTCTTTTTTTTTCTTTCTTCCTTCCGTCTTTTTTTTCTGGGGGCGGGACTATGCCATGCTGTGTCCCATAGACACACAGAAGAGGCTCAGGAGCAAGCATGCATGAGTGCAGCTTGCTATGGGGGCAGAATAAAACAGGAAGGAAGAAAAAAGAAAGAAAGAAAGAAAGAAAGAAAGAAAGAAAGAAAGAAAGAAAGAAAGAAAGAAAGAAAGAAAGAAGGAAGGAAGAAAAAAGAAAGAAGGAAGTAAAAAGAAGGGGGGAAGAAGAAAGAAAGAAGGGGGGAAAAAGAAAGAAAGCAGGGAGGAAGAAGAAAGAAAGAAGGGAGGAAGAAGAAAGAAAGAAGGGGGGAAGAAGAAAGAAAGAAGGGGGGAAGAAGAAAGAAAGAAGAGGGGAAGAAGAAAGAAAGAAGGGGGGAAGAAGAAAGAAAGAAGAGGGGAAGAAGAAAGAAAGAAGGGGGAAGAAGAAAGAAAGCAGGGAGGAAGAAGAAAGAAAGCAGGGGGGGGGGAAGAAGAAAGAAAGAAGGGGGGAAGAAGAAAGAAGGAGGAAAGAAAGAAGGGGAGGAGGAAGAAGAAAGAAAGAAGGGGAGGAGGAAGAAGGGAGGAGGAAGGAAAAAAAATTCTACCTTCTTTCTTTTTTTTTTCTTCCTTCCGTCTTTCCCTTCTTCCCGTGGTTGTGAAGGGTGAAGGTTTTTTTTACCTTCATGCATTCAATGCCTCAGTGTGCTGCTCGCCCCCCTGATACTTACCCGAGCCCGATCCAGCGATGTGCATGAGAGCTGCGGCTCTTCCTCCTCCGCCATTGGCTCCCACTGCTGTCAATCACAACCAGTATGGAGGGAGCTGGGGGCGGGACTATGCCATGCTGTGTCCCATAGACACACAGAAGAGGCTCAGGAGCGAGCATGCATGAGTGCAGCTTGCTATGGGGGCACTTGGCAAGGGGGAGGGGCCAGAAGCACCGGTGGGGGACCCAAGAAGAGGAGGATCATGGCTGCAGTGTGCAAAAAAAAGTTACATAGAGCAGCTAAGTATAATATTTATTTTTATAAAAAGTCTACCCAGTGTAATATTTTAGTCGTAAGAGGAGCTTGGTGGAGATAGTTCCTGACTTATAAAGCCAAAACCTGCATAGAGCGTCCCCCGACTCCAGCCAAAACCTGCATAGAGCGTCCCCCCGACTCCAGCCAAAACCTGCATAGAGCGTCCCCCGACTCCAGCCAAAACCTGCATAGAGCGTCCCCCGACTCCAGCCAAAACCTGCATAGAGCGTCCAATCGGGTTCAAAGTACTGACCGTAAAGGGGCCATAGAAGAGGAGTTTTGAGTGGGTCAGAAAAGTGAGTTCTTATGTTCCGGTCTGATTTAAAGCCAGAAGGATTCAGCAAATCTTTCTATGTTGATGAGTAGAAAATGTTCTTTGCATGTGTTGGGAAATTTCCATCCTTGAGCCGCAGCATAAGCCTTGATCCCCATTGGTGACCTTGGTGGGCCAGGCCTCCATAGACATACTGGTTTCTCTGCTGTCCCTACTACTGGTGTGGATGGAATCGCATGTTCTCTTGCTGTTTGTTCCAGAATTGTGATCAATGGCTCATGAGTTGTGCAGAGGACAGCGTGTATCTCAATTGGCCAGATAACAATCGTGTTGATTGAATGTACGGCAGAAGTAGAACCCAATTGTGAAACGTGGTGATTGTAAAGTCTCGTCTTTTTGTTGTTAGAAATAACAGAGGTATTATACTTGGCTGCTCTGTTGCAGTGGATTTGCACAGAGCAGCTACAATCCTCCTCTTCACGGGTCCCTCTTCGGCGCTCCTGGCCCCTCCCTTCTGTTGAGTGCCCCCACAGCAAGCAGCTTGCTATAGGGACACTCGAGCCGAGCCACGGATCCCTGTGTCTATTCAGACATGGAGCCATTGCCTGGCTTTGCCCCCTTTTTCTCCTAATTGGCCCACTGACTTTGATAGACAGCAGCAGGAGCCAATGGCATCATGCTGCTGTCTCAGCCAATAAGGAGGGGCAGCTTAGAAACTCATGCACATCGCTGGATCTAGAGGGACCTCAGGTAAGTATAAGGGGGGCTACTGCACACAGAAGGATTGTTCTCTTCATGCATAGAATGCTTTAAAGCAGGGCTCGACAAATCCCGGGCGCCAGGTCGCCATGGCGACTAGAAATAGGGTCCTGGCGACTTGGCTTGGAAGGGGGGCAAAATTTTTTTTTATTTTTTATGAGCTGGCTCCATCTGGTGGTGAGCCGTTGGTATTACAAGTTAAGCATTACAAGTTAAACAGCAATTCTAATGTAATTTTTCACTATTTTCACTGCCATCTTCTTCCCTCTAATTAGAACCCCCAAACATTATATATATTTTTTATCCTAACACCCTAGAGAATAAAATGGCGATCGTTGCAATACTTTCTGTCACGCCGTATTTGCGCAGCGGTCTTGCAAGCGCACTTTTTTGGGAAAAAATTACACTTTTTTTTTTAATTAAAAAATAAGACAACAGTAAAGTTATCCCCATTTTTTTTAAATATTATGAAAGATAATGTTACGCAGAGTAAATTCATACCCAACATGTCACGCTTCAAAATTGCGTCCGCTCGTGGAATGCCGACAAACTTTTACCCTTTAAAATCTTCATAGGCGACTTTTAAAAAAATCTACAGGTTGCATGTTTTGAGTTACAGAGGAGGTCTAGAGCTAGAATTATTGCTCTCGCTCTACCAATCGGGGCGATACCTCACGTGTGGTTTTAACACCGTTTACATATGCGGGCGCTGCTCACGTATGTGTTTGCTTCTGCGCGCAAGCTCGTCGGGACGGGGTGCGTTTTCTGGCTCCTAGATTCCAAGCAAATTTGTCAAACCCTGTGTTATACTTACCTCCACTGTGCAGCTCGTTTTGCACAGAGTGGCCCCGAACCTGGTCTTCTGGGGTCCCTCGGCAGTTGTCTCGGCTCCTCCCTGCAAGAACTAACCCCCTCCATGGGAGCTCTCTACCATGGAGGTTTTTGCGGGCGTGCTCCCGTGATTCAGCCGGCGGCTATAGCCGCTCACTGTATCACTCGGCCCAGCGGCATGCCGCGTCATTGGATGTGATTGACAGCAGCGCAGCCATTGGCTCGCGCTGCTATCAATCCATCCACTCTAGCCAATCAACGGCCAGACTGAGCGGATTAGAGGATGTCGGGGGTGGACGGGCTCAGGTAAGTAAAACGGGGGGGCGTAACTGTCAGATGTTCTTTCACTTTAATGTATAGGATGCATTAAAGTGAAAAAACATTAACCGTTCCAACCAATTTACAATAAAAACACCTTCTGCCATTACAATGTTCCCCCTGTCAGTTTTTCGGGTGGACCTTCCATTCAAACCTATGGAGCAGCGGCTGTCAGCGGTGACGTGTCCGCTGACATCGGCCGCTATCTGATCCTCTCCGCAAAATCCAGACGAATGGTGACCCTATCTTCCATCGGATGAAAACAGACGCCGCCCCCTCTCTCCCCTGATTGGCTAGCTGACTTGGACAGCAGAGGGAGCCATTGGTGCTGCTGATGTGCCTCCGCCAAGCAGGAAGGAGAATCTCAGATGATTGTGGACGTCGCTGGACAGAGAGGGACTTCAGGTAAGTGTTGGGGCCGCTGCTGAGCACAGAAGTCTTTTTTCTGAATGCATTAAGATAAAAAAAAACCACCTTCTGCCATTACAACCCCTTTAAGGCAGTCTGCTGATTCCTGCTGTTATACAGAAGTCATTTTGCAAGTCGCCTCTGAAGTGGTCTTCAGGACGCCTTGCCGAGTCACCCCCAAAGTCGTGCCGCCCCAGTGTGAACCGGTGATCTGCCTATGGTTGATGGAAAAAATATTGTTTTTGTTTAGTGTTTTTGTTTAGTGTTTTTGTTTAGTGTTTTTGTTTAGTGTTTTTGTTTAGTGTTTTTGTTTAGTGTTTTTATTTTGTTTTGTGTTTTTATTTTGTTTTGTGTTTTTATTTTGTTTTGTGTTTTTATTTTGTTTTGTGTTTTTATTTTTTTTTTATTTTTTGTTTTTGTTCTGTGTTTTCGTTTGGTTGTTTTTTTTTTTTTTTTCTTCTTTTTTTTTTTTTTTTCTTCTCCCTGGTTCATACCTAATAATATGTTCTGGAGAGTGAACTCCTTACATAGTATAGGACATTTTTTTTATTTTTTAAAGCCCATCTCCGGGCACAATATTTTTACCCCAGGTAAGACAGTCAAACATTCCAGTGTCTCAAAAGGAATCCCCTGTGAGGAACACTTTCTTCTATACCCAGCAAATATATAGTATACTAGTTACGTGTGCGGATAAGTACAGCTTCTGACCGCCATGAATGTGAGCGCTGCAGGACCCCAGATAAAAAAACGGTCACTGCTCCTCTCTCTCCTTGTGCAGAGTGACTGGTCTTGTCTCCGTCCCCTCCTGTGGTTTCCTGCAGGTAGCCTGTAGGGGGTGGAGCTTATAGGTTGCTCCCACAGCTCTGCTCTCTCCTTGTGCAGGGTGACTGGTCTGGTCTCCGCCCCTCCTGTGGTTTCCTGTAGGGGGTGGAGCTTATAGGTTGCTCCCACTCCTCTCTCTCCTTGTGCAGGGTGACTGGTCTGGTCCCCCCCCCCCCCTCCTGTGATTTTCTGCAGGCAGCCTGTAGGGGGTGGAGCTTATAGGTCGCTACCACAGCTCTGCTCTCTCTCCTTGTGCAGGGTGACTGGTCTGGTCTCCGCCCCTCCTGTGGTTTCCTGCAGGCAGCTTGTAGGGGGTGGAGCTTATAGGTTGCTCCCACAGCTCTGCTCTCTCTCCTTGTGCAGGGTGACTGGTCTTGTCTCCGCCCCCTTTGTGTTTTTACTGCAGGTAGCCTGTAGGGTGGAGCTTTTAGGTTGCTCCCACAGCTCTGCTCTCTCCTTGTGCAGGGTGACTGGTCTGGTCTCCGCCCCTCCTGTGGTTTCCTGCAGGCAGCCTGTAGGGGGTGGAGCTTATAGGTCGCTACCACAGCTCTGCGCTCTCCTTGTACAGGGTGACTGGTCTTGTCTCCGCCCCCTCCTGTGATTTTCTGCAGGCAGCCTGTAGGGAGTGGGGCTTATAGGTCGCTACCACAGCTCTGCTCTCTCCTTGTGCAGGGTGACTGGTCTTGTCTCCGCCCCTTCCTGTGATTTTCTGCAGGCAGCCTGTAGGGGGTGGAGCTTATAGGCCCCTCCCACAGCTCTGCTCCTAGTACAGGCTATGTACAGCACAGTGGTGATGTCGCTGCTATATTTACAAAGTAACATCTGAATTTGCAAAGTAATTTGGTGTAGACTGAGTGGATTTATGTCCTTTGTGGCTCATATATTTGAATGAAACTTGCTGTAACAGCGATTGGCATTTTGGAAGCGGGCTCAGTGTTTGTGTATAGAAATAGCCAAGGCAGATCTTGTCATTGTAGAGCAGGGATATGCAATTAGCGGACCTCCAGCTGTTGCAAAACTACAAGTCCCATCATGCCTCTGTCCCTGGGTGTCATGCTTGTGGCTGTCAGAGTCTTGCTATGCCTAATGGGACTTGTAGTTCTGCAACAGCTGGAGGTCCGCTATTTGAATATCCCTGTTGTAGAGCATGGCTTGTTGGCTTTCGTATGTGTCGCTTATCCCTGCCCTGATCTGCAAACTGCATCTGGTGCTCTGCAGATTATATCATTGTAATGAAATCAGGTTTTATGGTGAGACAGGATGTGTCCGGCTTGTGCCGGGAAAAGGGCCGCTTCCTGTTTTTTCACATTGCCTGTTTCCTCAATGCTGTCCTTGCACTTTTCCTTTTTTATAAGACGACCTCCTGTCCTGGCTTGTCTAAGAATTTTCATTTGTATTTCGCACCATTAGTGAGCTGCAGTAACACCCGATTTTTCATGCGGCCATCGAATTTAAAGGGGTTGTAAAGGTACAATTTTTTTCCCCCTAAATAGCTTCCTTTACCTTAGTGCAGTCCTCCTTCTTCACTTCCACTGACTCCAAAACAGTTGCGTAAAAGAGTTACTGGAGTCAGGCTGCACATGCTCAGTTTGGTGTGAGAGTTTTTTTTTTTTTTCGTTGGGCGACTGGCCCTGTGCTGATCACATGCAATCAGCATTGTCTGGACAGAGGGTCGGGGGTCCTGAATCCTCCTAGGAAAGCTCAGTGCGGTAGGAAAGCTCCTCCTACAACAGGGGTAGGCAACCTGGGGCCTGCCAGCTGTTGTAGAACTACAAGTCCTATCATGCCTGGGAGTAATTGTAACTGCCAGCCTTGCAATGCCTCATGGGAAATGTAGTTCCACAACAGCTGGATTGCCCCAGGTTGCCTACTCCTGTCCTACAAGCTTTAACCAGGTACTGATAGAAGTCACAAGACTGCTATTTACTGTTCTGTGGGGGACCAGGTGGTCATGTGATCGTCCGTCACCAGGTGGTCATGTGATCGTCCGTCACCAGGTGGTCATGTGATCGTCCGTCACCAGGTGGTCATGTGATCGTCCGTCACCAGGTGGTCATGTGATCGTCCGTCACCAGGTGGTCATGTGATCGTCCGTCACCAGGTGGTCATGTGATCGTCCGTCACCGGGTGGTCATGTGATCGTCCGTCACCGGGTGGTCATGTGATCGTCCATCACCAGGTCCTTCTCCTCTCTGTGTACTTCTTAGAGGGGTCCTTCTTCCAGCTGTCCATGTCAGTGCCAGCATGATGTGGACAATTCCCATTGGCTGTCCAGCGGAAGGGCTCAGTAGACTAGTGATGAGGGACGTGAAGGGGAACAGCTGGCGCACGTTATTATGGGGTATTATGGACTAGCGGTCCCCACATGTTGTAACAGTGTCATCATGGGTCCTGGGTGGTGGGGGAATATAACTGTCTTCACCAGGTAAGGGAAACTCAACACCTTGCCAAATGGAATAGCGGGGCAGTCAGGCCTAATTTCATGTAAGTTTTAGGGGGGGGGGTATTTTGGGGGTTTGCTATTATATTGTACATGCAAGGTGACCAGGTACCCCCATACTGTCTCATTTGTCTGTGTATTCCTGAATGGGTGTTGTTGCTACCCTGCTGCTTTGTCCTAGTCATTGTCCTAGTCATTGCTTGCCTTTTGTGCCCATCTCAACTGCCAACTTTAAATGCCGCTGACATTTTGGCATTAGGCCAACCCATGCTTGGCTTGCTTGCCCCCCTCCCCTCTGACCATCCTTTTAATTTCTGACAGATATCAACCTTAACTCTCCTAACAAAGGTTTACTGTCAGACACCATGACCGACGTTCCAGTGGATCAGACAGGATGTCGAGTGCCAGCAGACGCCGCAGGGGCAGGGCTACCCGAGGGCCTGACAGAAGCTGAAGTCGAGGAGCTGCAAGCCGATCTAGCCAAGGTGCGTCCAAAACTGAGACCTGTTGCTTATTGATTTCCTTTAAAGTGGGGGTTCACCCAAAAAATAAATTTTTAACATTACATTCAGCCGAGTTGTCCTAATGACAATCGGCTGTTTTTTTTTTTTTTCCTCGTACATACCGTATTTTCACCGCCACTTCCAGGTATGTCTTTTGCGGGACCAGGCGTTCCTATCTGATTGACAGGCTTCCGACCGTCGCATACTACGCGTCACCGAAAGAAGCCGAACGTCAGATAGGAACGCCCAGTCCCGCAGAAGACATACCCGAAAGCGGCAGTGAAATACGGTATGTACGGAAAAAAAACAGCCGATTTGTCATTGAGACAACTCGGCTGAATGTAATGTTAAAAATGTATTTTTGGGTGAACCCCCGCTTTAACATCGGCATCAATTTACAGAAAACATTTGAAGCTGACTCCGCCCCAGAGGAGAGCTTATAATTCAATGTTTCCTATTTAGTCCTCACATGTTCTCATACTAGCAAACATGGCATACAAGATTGTGGAAGCACCTGAGAGGTCCGCATCGATTTACAGAAAGCATTTGCAGCGAACTCCGCCCCAGAGGAGCTCCTAACATAATGTCCCTTCTGTAGTCGCACATTGCACATGTTCGTACGCTAGAAAACATAGCATACTAGCGTGTAAGATTGTGGAAGCATCTGAAAGTTCCACATCAATTTACAAAAAACATTTGCATCTGACTCCACCCCAGAGGAGCTTATAATTGAATGTTCTCTGTGTAGTCATCACACATACTTGTGAACTAGCAAACATAGCATACTAGCATGTAAGATTGTGGAAGCACCTGGAGAGGTTCGCATCGATTTACAGATTACTCCGCCCCAGAGGACCTTTCAATTGAATGTTCTCTGTGTAGTCATCACACATGTTTGTGAACTAGCAAAACATAGCATACTAGCATGTAAGATTGTGGGAGCACCTGGAGAGGTTCGCATCGATTTACAGAAAGCAGTTACAGATTACTCCGCCCCAGAGGAGTTTATAATCTGTTCCTTCTATAGTCATCACATATGTACACACACACAATGATGTGACACTTACCTGCAGGAGAAGCCTGCGATGTCCCCGTCTTCCTTGCTGGCAGCGAGCGACCATTCTTCACCCCCTCTTCCTTCCGGGGCCGCAAACTCCGGCTCTGTGACTGGCCGGAGTAACGTGCCGCCAGTCACGGCATGACCCAAGCTAGAAACGGCACAACTCGGGATTCTCATGTGCAGTCACCCCCCCCCCCCCTTTTGCCTCACCCACCTTGATGGTGGGACTTCTGCCCAGTCCTTGGTTCCACAGTCCCTTTCTTCAGTATCTTGAGAAGGCATGTGCTGGGAGGTGACTTACCCCTTGATGGACCCGCCCTGGGCTAGTGTGGTTCCACAAATGTAGCTTGCATGGGAGGGGTGCAAGAAAAAAGCCACCCCTCCAGAAAGGCTGCCACCGAGCCTTGCCAAAACACACAATGATTCTGAGGCCTCATGGAGAAAGGTGTTCTGGTCACATGAGACTAAAATTTTATGATTTGGTTTCAAAAACTAAAAGATATGTCTGGCGGAAATCCATCCAAATACCACCATTCCTACAGTGAAGCATGGAGGTGGCAATATCCTGTTATGGGGGGGGGGGGGGTGATAATATCCTGTTATGGGGGGTGATAATATCCTGTTAACGACTGGCTCCTGTACATATATGTCGGCTCATACATGATCTTCAGTTTATGGACTCTGGGGGAGAGATGTATAATAATTAGAGATGGGATGTGATCTTTATATCCTCCGTTTTCTTCCCTGTAGGTAGAGGAGGAAATCCAAACCCTGCGTCAGGTTCTGGCCGCCAAGGAGCGCTATTCAGCGGAGATCAAGCGAAAGTTGGGGCAGACCCCACTCAACCAGCTAAAGGCGAACCTGTCTAAGGGCCTGCATGACGTGCAAATGTCCAACGCGTATGTGTCCCTTCCTTTTTATTTTCAACAATTTGCCTTAAAAGGGGTTAGAAAGGTTTGTTTTTATTTTCTAAATAGGTTCCTTTTTAAGCTCGTGCATTGTTGGTTCACTTACCTTTTCCTTCCATTTCCCTTCTTTGACTGAATTTCTCACTTCCTGTTCCTCCTCAGTAAACATGCCCCCCATCATCTATGGTGGTTAGTCAGCCAGAACAGCTTACTGAGGAGGAACAGGAAGTGAGAAATTCAGATAAAGAAAAAAACATTTAGAAGGGAAATCGAAGGAGAAGGTAAGTGAACCAACAATGCACTAGCTTAAAGGAACCTACTGTATATACTCGAGTATAAGCCGAGTTTTTCAGCACTTTTATTTTATTTATTTTTTTTTGTGCTGAAAATGCCCCCCTCGGCTTATACTCAAGTCACCCTTTTTGCGCCTGATCTCCCAGATTTTGGGGGACCCGGTACCGGCCGGTCGTAACTCCCCTGGACCCCAAACTTGGCACACATGTAGCCCCACTCTTCCTCTACAAGTGTGTAAAGTTTGTTGTCCAGGGGACCTAGAGCCAGGGAGCACCGATTTTTCAAAGTCGGGTACCCCTTCCATAGACTCCCATGTTAAACTGTAATTTCTCCGGTAACTTTGGGGACCTGGTGCCGGCCATAGGTCCCCTGGACCCCTCTCTTCTACATGTGTGCAAAGTTTGCTGTCTGGGGGACCTATGGCTGGGGAGCACCAATTTTTCAAAGCCGGGCACCCCTTCTATATACTCCCATGTTGAACGTAAGTCTAGGCATGGGCACAGTGAGGCATGGGCACAGTGAGGCATGCAGATGGACACCCTAGGCTTATACTCGAGTCAATAAGTTTTTCCCAATTTTTTTTTTTGTGGTAAAATTAGGTGCCTCGGCTTATATTCGGGTCGGCTTATACTCGAGTATATACGGTATTTAGAAAATTTAAAAAAACGACTTAAACATTAGTACAGTACCTTGTTTCCTCGTTCAGCCGTGTACTGCACTGTAGGGGGAAGCAGAGAGCACAGCACATTCCCCTGCACTGTTTACTTTTGAGGCTGACGGTTCTCGCAGTGCCATGTATAGTTCGGCAGGGGGGTGGGCTCATCTGACAGCCCTTCTCTCCCCTGATCCCGCGGCACACTGGTTGAAAATGGCTGGTTTAGATAACCGGGCCGCGATTGGCCTGTGGGCCGCACTTTGGACATGCCTGCCTTAGATCGAAGCCGTCCTCGTCTCTCACTCCAGCCGCAGACATCTCTCCTGGAGGTTACTTCTGGGTATCGCAGACCCGGCGCTGTAATTGGCCGGAGCCCAATGACGTCACTCCGCGCATGCGCACGGTAACGGCACACACTGGGAAAAGAAACGGCACAGAGTTTTGTTTCTTCCCAGCGCATGCGCCGTTTGTATTATCGGCGGACTACAAGTGATATTGGAAAACGGGACAAATAGAGTTAGGGTTTCCTCGTGAAGAATAAGGCTAGGACTCAGGAATTGGAATAGGGACCTCCCCCCCCCAAGGTCAGAAGGCGGGTCTACAGAGGTCAAGAGTGGTGGCGGACCCACCCCCACCAAAGTGTACCGCCTCCCCCAACAAGGGGAATGAACAGGAAAGGGTGACTCTCCTTAACAGGGACAGAGATTGCAATTAAAAATGACAAGTGTTCTAACCCCTCTCCACTCTATCCAAAACTAAAAAAATAAAAAGTTTTACCTTTTTTTTAATTATATTTTAAGCCTCATAACACCCCCTCCCCCCCTTACATTTTGTATGAAGGTTTATCTCGTTCATTGGTGACTAAACCTGTTCCTGTGCTCTTCTTAAAATATCTGATCTCCGATTTTGTTCCAGTTATGTAAAAACCTCAGAGAAACTCGGAGAGTGGAACGAGAAAGTGACTCAGTCTGACGTGTGAGTTTCTGTGCAGCCGCACTTCTCCTGGCTTTCTGCAGGGGGCACTGTCCTTGCTGATGAATGATGTAGAGCTGATGAGCGAGTGTCTGTGTGCCTGCGATATGAGTGTGTGGTGCGCATGCGCGCACGGAGGTGACGGTTGGTGGTTTTTCCAGCTCTTATGGTTTTATTCTAACATTCTGCTTAGCCTAACGGGTCTGGTGTTTCCGCTTCCCTGGGCTCTGGGTGCGTCCCATGCTGGTCTGTTTATGTAACACGCTCTCTCTTTGTCTGATGCAGATACAAGAAGACTCAAGAAACCTTGTCAACCGCCGGACAGAAAACTACCGCAGCGCTTTCTAATGTTGGCTCCGTCATTTCCCGGAAGCTGGGGGATATGAGGTGAGGCATTGAGTCTTGTAGCTGTAATGGAGAACTTTGCATGTTTAGCTCAGCCCCTGCAGCCAATCAGAAATGAGTTTTCACTTTCCGGACCTCGGCTAAAACTGAGGGGTGGAAGGTGAAGAGCTATGAAGGGCTCCTGGTTAGGAACATTCCCCTCCCTATCTGAGACATGCCTCAGGGGGACACCGTTGTAAATGGGGGGGGGGGGGGGGTAAAAAAAAGTTCCTGGGGGCTTAGTCTGGCTTCAGCTGTTGTATTGGCGACTCATCCCTCGCTGAGACTCCTATACCCGGCCTGTATAAGTAGATACAGTCACCGCAGACAGTCTTTATCCGATGGCTGAACCAAATACCTTTTCTTATCCATTATAGAATGTAACAGGTTACAGCAGATGAATGAAAAGATGGTATTTTCAGGTCAAAACATGGTCATGCGTTCCCCCCCATGTGCGCAGAGACAAGCGGCCATTATTTATCCCATAAAGACAATGTGAGAAGGAAGGGGAAATACATCATAAAATGGGAGGGGAGAAAAAATGACCACAAGGTGGCAGTATAATAATCAACTATACTGAGAACAATAAACCGCTTATAGGGGTTGTAAAGGTTTGTTTTTTTCTTAATGGGTTCCTTTAAAGCGGAGGTTCACCCAAAAAACAAGTATATAACATTACATTCAGTATACCTCAAACATGTACAGTATGCCGTTTTTTTTTTTTTTTTTTTTGGGGGGGTGTACATACGGTATTATCTGTATTTTCCTCCCAGCTTCCGGGTACTCGCTCCCGCGGGAGTGGGCGTTCCTGTGCAGTGCCGCAATGTCATCTGGGACTTCGCCCACATGATAGACGTGCCTGAGAAAAACTCCCCTCGGCGGATAAGGCGTGTCACACCTTTCCGAAAGTAGCCGAACTGCGAGTCGGCTCTATACGGCGCCTGTGCAGTCAGCTCTACACGGCTCCTAGTTGCGCAGGCGCCGTATAGAGCCGACTCACGGTTTGGCTACTTTTGGAAAGTCGTGATGTGCCTTATCCGCCGGGGGGGAGTTTTTCTCAGGCACGTCAATCATATGGGCGAAGTCACAGATGACATTGCGGCACTGCACAGGAACTCCCGCTGGAGCAAGTACCCGGAAGCCGGGAGGAAAATACCGATAATACCGTATGTACACCCCCCCAAAATAAAAAGCAGCATATTGTACATGTTTGAGGTATACAGAATGTAATGTTATATACTTGTTTTTTGAGTGAACCTCCGCTTTAAGCTAGTGCATTGTCGGTTCACTTACCCTTTCCTTCCATTTCCCTTCTAAATGTTTTTTTTTTCTGAATTTCTCACTTCCTGTTCCTCCTCAGTAAGCTTTCCCCCATTATCCGAGCCGTTCTGAACACGGCATCTCCCCGCAGGGATGTAGTCCCAAGGGAGGGGGCGAGCACCCTGACTAACCCCCAGGCAGAACGGCTCGGATGATGGGGGCAAGCTTACTGAAGAGGAACAGGAAGTGAGAAATTCAGACAAAGAAAAAAAAAAAAAAAGGAGGAAATTGAAGGAAAAGGTAAGTGAACCCACAATGCACTCGCTTAAAGGAACCTATTTAGAAAACAAAAAACAAACCTTTGCAACCCCTGTAAGGAAATGAATTACAGTAAAACCTTGGATTGCGAGTAACGCAGTTTACAAGCGTTTCACAATACGAGCTGTTTTTTTTTTTTTTTTTTTAAGTTTGACTCGGTTTGCGAGCGTTGTCTTGTAAGACGAGTAGGATTGAAGCCTCTGGGGTGTGCAGTTCTGCATTTGGCCAGAGGTGGCGGTGACGCTCGGAGACATTCCGTTCCCGAGCGTCTCTGCTAAGGATGAGCTCCGGCGTTTTCGCACAGTCCAGGAAGTCGACACTACGCTGCGCTAATCACAGGCAGTGAGACGTCCCAATGCGCGGCTGCAGAGATCAGGAAATGTCTTGCTGCCTGTGATTAGCGCAGCACAGTGCCGACTTCCTGGCGGGCTCTGCCCGTGGACTTTGTGAACACGCCTGAGCTCATCCTTAGTTTCCACGTGGTCTCCGAGAACCTCCAGCGCCCCCCCACCTTCTGGACACATGCGGTACTGCATACACCAGCAGTGACACTGGAACAAATTATCTGAGTTTCCATTGATTCCTATGGGGAAACTCGCTTTGATATACAAGTGCTTTGGATTACAAGCATTCCTCGGGGACGGATTATGCTCGCAATCCAAGGTATTACTGTATATAAATCCTCAATTAACAATAATATGAACATTAACCATGACTTTGCATTGTTTTATATTTTAATACAACAATGTCAACAGCACACATATAACCCCCACGCTTTGTCCAAAACTTTGGGTTTGATACTCTGAATTGCTTGTGTTACATTTCTTTTACCACCAACATTGGGTGTCTGTCGAGGGGCATTATACCAATGCAAAGGCCTGGGATGGAAGGAAGCCGCCATTCTCTGTGAGCGATGGTGACATTATTCAGTAATATGCAGTTCTCAAGGCAGGGTAGCCTCTATCGGAGGATCGTTTCACAGGTATTTTCCTTCAGTCAGTTGGTAGTGCTGCATAGCTTGTATGACCTGCTGATAGGAGGAGAGAGCAGAGAGATGAGTGTTGAGTGTATCAGTCTACTGCCTGGTTTTACACTTGCGCTTTGCTGGACACCACATGTCTTGTGCACATCACATGCGATGTCTGTGCGGTGCGATTTGAGCCATACACTTTTATTTTAAGTTTAAATCGCATCCACAACAAAAATAGTGCAGAAAGGTTTTATTTTTTGTAACATCTTGTATGAAAACTTTTTTATGAATAGACTCCTATGTATTTCATCTGTGCATTTTGCTGGTTGCCTGGTGTTCAGCTTTACACACATCTGCCTGATTTTTGTAAAAAAAAAAAATCTGGTTTAAACCAAAGGCAGACCGAGTTGTTGAGGAAAGCGTTGAGAAAAAAACTCTGTAAGGCTCGTTTCACATGTACACCATCCGTTGAGTCCTGTTTATTTTATTTATTTATTTTTTTATCGGTTTTTACATTTTGTATGCAATTTGATCCATCTGTTTTTACATCCTCCTGACGGTATTCTGACAAAATGTCCAACCCGTCAGAATAATGAGCCTCGTCACTTCCTGTGACATGGAATCGGCTGTTGCAGAAAACCACACGCTCTGCGCATGTGCGCCGTGTCATTTGCGCGTGTCATCGCTGACGTCGGGGTACTGAATGTCAAATTAGTCGACCATCTTGCTACACCTTTCACTCGGCCATACTGAGCCTGCAGTCAGAAGGCGGCAGCGGACATATTTTTACACCCACCCAAGTCTTGCCTTCCACACTTATTTTTGACAGTAAACTCCACTTATATAGTGAAATACCGTATTTTCCGGCGTATAAGACGACTTTTTGGATGCAAAAAAATGCATCCAAAGTCGGGGGTCGTCTTATACGCCGGTGACAGTCTCCGTCTGCTGTGAGCGTCCATGATTTAAAAGCCGCGCCTTCTCCTCAGAGTGTCCAGTGATGGGCGGAACACAAATCTTCCCAGCAGCGCCTCTGTTCTGTGTTCCTCCTATCACAGATGCCTTTTTATCCTCCGGACGAGATGAGAAGACGTCTGTGATAGGCGGAACACAGAACAGAGGCGCTGCTGGGAAAATTTGTGTTCCGCCTAACACAGGACAGTCTGAGGAGAAGGCGTGGCTTTCAAATCACTGACGCTCGCAGCAGACGGAGACTGTCACGGCCTGGAAGTCAAATCCACAAAACGTGAGTGATGGCACTAGTGGGGGTCAAGTTCAGGCACAGTGGGGCATGTAATGTAATGGCACAGTGAGATTTGAAAAAAACCTGTTTCTGTCAGCGGTTGTTCTGGCTACCCCTCAGCTTCCAGAAAGACTAGTAGGAAGGGGTAGTCTTATACGGCGAGTATATCCCAAAACCAACATTTTTCCTGGAAAATTAGGGGGTCATCTTATACGCCGGTAAATGCGGTACTGTATTTGGAAGTCTGCGACAAATGTTTTGATGTTGAATTTTAAAAGCAGCAGGTTTGCTAATCTGACAGAACAACATGAAAAGAGTGCGACGGTTTTGAAAATACGCTATATAAGCTCAGTTTAGTGCTAAACATAAGGGTGTAATGCAAGACTTGGGTGGGTGTAACAAGATGTCCGCTGCTGCCTTCTGATTGCAGGCTCAGTACAGCCGAGTGTGGGGTGTAGCAAGTTGGTCGACGAATTTGACATGCAGTGTCCCGACGTCGTACATGCACAGATGGCGCAGTGTGCATGCGCAGGTGAAGCGGTGCACATGCGCAGCACGTGTGATTTTTCTGCAACAGCTGATTTCACGTCACAGGAAGTTACGTGGTTCAATATTCTGCCCGGTTTGACATTTTGTCAGAACACCAGTTTCCAATCGGGTATGGCCCATCACTGCTGTCAGCCGGGGATTTCCGGTTGTGAGGAGGAGGCCTTGTTCTCATCAACATGGGGGCAAGGGGCTTTGTTGAGGGCATGTGGCCTGGTATGGACCCCACTAACTAATTTTTTCTCTTTGATGTAGGGCCCCTCTTAAATGTTATACTGGACCCTAAGGGCCTGGTAGGACTTTTTAGAGGACCCCCATGTGTGGTGTTTTCCTTTTTTTTTTTGGATAAATAATATAATTACATTTTTTTTTTATTATTATTAATAATAATATTTATTATAATTTATTATTTTTTGGTTGAACTGGATGGACTTGTGTCTTTTTTTCAGCCTAAGAGCCAGTTCACACCCCCTGTGTGAACCGGCTCTTAGGCTAAAAAAAGAGACAAGTCCATCCAGTTCAACCAAAAAATAATAATTGCCCCTCGGCATGACTTTGGGGACTTGGCAAGGCGATCTCAAGACGACTTCAGAGGCGACTTGCAAAATGACTTTTGTATTGAAGTCCATGCAAGTCGCCCTCAAAGTCGTACAAGAACCTTTTTCTAAGTGTGAGCGACTTGAGTCGCTCCTATTAGAGCGGTTCTATTGAACAGAGTGGACCGCGACTTGTCAGGCGGCTGAGTCGCCTGGCGGGTCGCCCCTGAAAAAAACAAACCTAGTTCCTAAAAAACAGAACTGAATGGAAACGGGTGTAAAAGGATGTGCATCTGTTTCCATTCCTGAGCCCATAGACTTGCATTGCTGTGCATTTCCCCATCCGGAAACTGACTGATGATAAACGGACAGACGGAACGTTCATGTGAAAGGGGCCTTGGGGTAAAAATGCTTCTAAATCTCTGCACCTAATGTTGTGTTTATTTTTTTTTATGTATCTAACCATTCATCTCTTCCATCACTAACACTCTAAACAGCCACACAATGGTCCGGGCAGCTATTATGCCCCTGGAGGTTTTTGGAGGGTAAGAGATCCTGTGTGGCCCTGTGATAACTATCCACTTTTCTTAGACAGGCTCTCTTAGAGCTGATAGACTGTGTTCCTTCACTGCTCAGGACGTGGGGTTAAGTTAAAGCTGAACTCTGAGGTGCTAAAAAAAAAAAGCTTCCCTAACTGCAAGGGTTAAATGCTCCATTTTTTTTTTTTGTCTAGGGTACCAGTAAAAAGGACTTTTTGCCCCCCCAGCTGCCACCTCTCTGCGACATTCCAGGTTGTGGGAACGACTTTGGCGTCCTTATGATGCAATACTGCTTTGTAACGCTAGGTTCACACATATGGGGCTCAGCGAGCCACGTTTTTTGCACAGACTTGGCTGCCCAATCGGTCTCCTGAAACATCCCTGCAGCATTTTAGGCACTGCGGCCCTCGTGGGAACCTTGCAGGCCGGTTCCCAATGCGGCTGCGATTTCCAGTGTGCGTGATTAGGATTCATGGCTTAGTTTACCAAAGTGCATGCAAACTTAGAACACGTGGCACCACATAGTATGACACCAGTAGTATGGGATTTTGCTGGGCATCCAAACCCCAACGAAGGAATAAGGGGGGGGGGGGGGGTTAAATCAATATATTCATGTATTAATGTTATTCCTTTGTTGGGGTGTTTGGTGTCCAAAAAAATCCCATCCAAAAAATTTGCCGTATTTGGAGGCTTAATGGCAGTCAATGCGATTTTCTGTGCGGGTGGTCGGGGCTGCCGGAACTGGTGCGGACCCACAGTGAGAATCATTCACATGGATGTGAACCTAGCCTTATGTCTAGTACACACGATGAGACGATCGGATGAAAAATCCAGCTTTTGGAGCAATCTTCCGATAATTTGATTGTTGGCAGTGTTGGGACATGGTCATCTAGAGCCCAGGGCGAACATGGCAAATTGTGCCCCCCCCCCCCCATAAAAGGTGTAATCAAGCGCTAATCTGCATCCTTCGCTTAAATCCTCATGTTCCACATATGCTCCCAGCATTATTTCGCCCCCCCCCCCCCCCCATTCCTAGCACAAATCCCCCTCTTACCCCACTCCAAATCCCTCTTCCCAGCACAAATTCCCCACCCTCAATCCCCCATCCTTGCACATAATCCCCCATTCTCTAGCACAAATACTCTCCTCCACCCCTCCCACCCCCAAATTTTCCTCCCAACAAGTCCAAAAACCCCCCCCCACCCCCCGTCTTCAGGCCGGTCACATCGCTCAGGGCCGCTTTACAGCGCCGATGGATTGCTTCTACGGGAGGATCTCCCTCTGACATCAGCTGAAGAGATCACGTGGCTGCTTGTCTCTTCCACAGTAGCCATGTATCGGAGCTGTAAAGCGGCCACGAGTCACGTATTTAGAACACTCGTTTTTCAAAACGAATGACATATGCCTCGTTTCCACTGAGCGGATCGTTTCCACTGAGCGGAGCGGTACGGTACGCTATTTTGTGTGTTTCCATTATGAAAGTGTGCCATAAAACCGAACCGTACCAGACCATTCTGGGTCCTGCTTCAGATGTGGGGCCATAGACAATGGAACGGTTCGGTTAGGGCGGAGCTACAATACATTCCACTGATTGGTGGACACCCTAGGCATTTTTTCTAAACCCTGAATGGCCCCTGCCGGTCCGACTTGCAGTGGAAACGCTCACAAGAATAGACTGGTCCATTCTAACTGTACCGACCCGTTCCGTTCAGTGGAAACTAGGCAATAGTGTGCTATTCCAGGATTTTATTTTACAAGCATAGTGGCGAGGGGCAGGGCCAGGCCGGAGACAGACACAGAGAGGAAGATGACAGGCAGGAGGGGGAGAGGAGAGCAGAGGGGACAGATACATATGATGCAGAGAGGGGACAGCTACATATGATGCAGGGACGTATTTTGACCACTGTGATCAGGGCGCAGCAGCCTTGATTTTCGTGGTCATCTCAGAGAGGGCATACAGGAAGGTTCAGGTTTTTTTTTTTTTTTACAGTTTAGTGGGGGGCAGATTATGCCGTGTAATCTGCTTTTAAGGGACCAGGATCTGTAAAAAAAAAATTGGGGGGTTAAACACTTTTAAGGTAAGTTAAAAAGTCCTTTTTCCTGGTACCCCGGGCAAAAATGAGCACTTACCCCTTGCAAAGGGGGCACTAGAAGAGTAGTTTCTTAAGTTGTGTGGAGTTTGGCTTTAAAGCTCTGATGATTTCTCTTCTACATGCCCAGCCTCCTGTAAGTTGGGTATTCTTCCTAGGCTTACTCCTGTTCATCTGCCTGGGAATAACAAGAAGCGCAAGCGATAAACAGAAGCGGAGGATGACTTCTATCATACAACAAGAGAAAATGCCACAACTTCTCTCTCCCTTTCTATAGCGCATTTCTTTCTTTTTCTCTGTACGCTTCTCTACAGTTGTTCAAAGGCAGATGGCTGTATTGAAACAATTGTCGGGCATTGGGTGAACACAGTATGGGGAGGGGGCACACAACAGATCAGGGGGTAATGATGTACACCTGGCAGAGCGCTTACATGTATAACTAATCCTATGGAGAAAACACAAGTTCTACATTTCCCATAGGCCTTTACCCTTTGGGGGCGGGCAGCTGTACTCTTTTTAACCACCTCGCCTCTCGCACCTTTTCACCCCTTTATGGAGCGCAGCAATTTTTTACATTTCTGATATGGATCTGTTAATTCAGCTTTAATTTTGTCATTACGGAAGATAACATAATAAATATATTGATTATATACAACCAAGACTTTCTTTTCATGAATATTTTCTTACAACAATTTTTTTATTTTTTTCTAAATCTTTAGACAATTAAACATCATACTCAACAAAACACTTTTTATTTTATTTGAAAAATAAAATAAATGAACTTATTTACTTAAAGAGGAACTGCAGTCTTCTCACATCCTTTGTAATAAAAACAAGCTCTGCCATTCTGAAGCTTCCCTCCACCCACTTTGCATATTATTTTATACAGTATATACTGTGATTCTGTACTTGCCAAATATACTGCAGAAATCTCCCTCCACTGAGTCTGGCTGCATCCATTTTAACTGTGGGCAGCTGAAGCTGCTTCCTGTTCACTTCCTGGATTTACACAGACCCACAGAGCCATGCCTCCAGCTCTCATTGGCCCTCTTGTAAATCATCCCCCCCCTTCCCTTCCTGGCAAACTTGCACGAGAGGGAGAGCTTTGCATGTCGTCATAAGCCTAGGCCAGGGGTAGGCCACATCGGCCCTTCAGCTCTTTTGAAACAGAGACATTGCAAGACCCTGACAATCACAGGCATGACTCCTAGAGGCAGAGGCATGATGAGATTTGTAGTTTAACCACAGCTGGAGTACCGAGGTTGCCGGCCCCTGGCCTAGGCTAATGACCAGACCAAAAACAGGGAGTGGGCTGTATAAGGTACAGGCAGAAAAAAAATGTTTTACTATCCAAAGTTAAAACAACAACAAGGGCAGAAGATTTAATAGATGGAAGGATGAGAAAATGACTGTAGTTCCGCTTTAATAATTACTTCATATAAAAAGTGTGCATTTTATTCTGTAATTTTTCCTGTTAAAAATGACACTTAATTTATATTTCTGGTACAAAGCATTCCAAAGTTATGGGAGAAGGACTGGACGTTCTACACACGCATTGTGTACAATGATGACCTTTCTTTGGACGTTCTACACACGCATTGTGTACAATGATGACCTTTCTTTGGACGTGTGTAGAACGCCTTGTGTACAATGATGACCTTTTTTTGGACGTGTGTAGAGCGCCTTGTGTACAATGACCTTTTTTTTTGGACGTGTGTAGAACGCCTTGTGTACAATGATGACCTTTTTTTTTTTGGACGTGTGTAGAACGCCTTGTGTACAATGATGACCTTTCTTTTGGACGTGTGTAGAACGCCTTGTGTACAATGATGACCTTTTTTTTTTTGGACGTGTGTAGAACGCCTTGTGTACAATGATGACCCTTTTTTTGGACGTGTGTAGAGCGCCCTGTGTACAATGATGACCTTTTTTTTTTTTTGGACGTGTGTAGAACGCCTTGTGTACAATGACCTTTTTTTTTTTTTTTGGACGTGTGTAGAACGCCTTGTGTACAATGATGACCCTTTTTTTGGACGTGTGTAGAACGCCTTGTGTACAATGATGACCTTTCTTTTGGACGTGTGTAGAACGCCTTGTGTACAATGATGACCTTTTTTTTTTTGGACGTGTGTAGAACGCCTTGTGTACAATGATGACCCTTTTTTTGGACGTGTGTAGAGCGCCCTGTGTACAATGATGACCTTTTTTTTTTTTGGACGTGTGTAGAACGCCTTGTGTACAATGATGACCTTTTTTTTGGACGTGTGTAGAACGCCTTGTGTACAATGACCTTTTTTTTTTTTTTTGGACGTGTGTAGAACGCCTTGTGTACAATGATGGCCTTTTTTTTTTTTTTTTTTTGGACGTGTGTAGAGCGCCTTGTGTACAATGATGACCTTTCTTTTGGACGTGTGTAGAACGCCTTGTGTACAATGATGACCTTTTTTTTGGACGTGTGTAGAGCGCCTTGTGTACAATGACCTTTTTTTTTTTTTTTTGGACGTGTGTAGAGCGCCTTGTGTACAATGATGACCTTTCTTTTGGACGTGTGTAGAACGCTTTGTGTACAATGATGACCTTTTTTTTGGACGTGTGTAGAACGCCTTGTGTACAATGATGACCTTTTTTTTGGACGTGTGTAGAACGCCTTGTGTACAATGATGACCCTTTTTTTGGACGTGTGTAGAACGCCTTGTGTACAATGATGAGCTTTTTTTTTGGACGTGTGTAGAACGCCTTGTGTACAATGATGGCCTTTCTTTTGGACGTGTGTAGAACGCCTTGTGTACAATGATGACCTTTTTTTTGGACGTGTGTAGAACGCCTTGTGTACAATGATGACCTTTTTTTTGGACGTGTGTAGAACGCCTTGTGTACAATGATGACCCTTTTTTTGGACGTGTGTAGAACGCTTTGTGTACAATGATGACCTTTTTTTTGGACGTGTGTAGAGCGCCTTGTGTACAATGACCTTTTTTTTTTTTTTTTGGACGTGTGTAGAGCGCCTTGTGTACAATGATGACCTTTCTTTGGACGTGTGTAGAACGCCTTGTGTACAATGATGACCCTTTTTTTGGACGTGTGTAGAACGCTTTGTGTACAATAATGAGCTTTTTTTTTGGACGTGTGTAGAGCGCCTTGTGTACAATGACCTTTTTTTTTTTTTTTGGACGTGTGTAGAACGCCTTGTGTAGAATGATGACCTTTCTTTTGGACGTGTGTAGAGCGCCTTGTGTACAATAATGAGCTTTTTTTTGGACGTGTGTAGAGCGCCTTGTGTACAATGATGACCTTTCTTTGGACATGTGTAGAACGCCTTGTGTACAATGATGACCTTTCTTTGGACGTGTGTAGAACGCCTTGTGTACAATGACCTTTTTTTTTTTTTGGACGTGTGTAGAACGCCTTGTGTACAATGATGACCTTTTTTTTTTGGACGTGTGTAGAACGCCTTGTGTACAATGATGACCTTTCATTGGACGTGTGTAGAGCGCCTTGTGTACAATGATGACCTTTTTTTTTGGACGTGTGTAGAGCGCCTTGTGTACAATAATGAGCTTTTTTTTGGACGTGTGTAGAGCGCCTTGTGTACAATGATGACCTTTTTTTTTGGACGTGTGTAGAACGCTTTGTGTACAATGATGACCTTTTTTTTGGACGTGTGTAGAACGCCTTGTGTACAATGATGACCTTTTTTTTGGACGTGTGTAGAACGCCTTGTGTACAATGATGACCTTTCTTTGGACATGTGTAGAACGCCTTGTGTACAATGATGACCTTTTTTTGGACGTGTGTAGAGCGCCCTGTGTACAATGACCTTTTTTTTTTTTTGGACGTGTGTAGAACGCCTTGTGTACAATGATGACCTTTTTTTTTTGGACGTGTGTAGAACGCCTTGTGTACAATGATGACCTTTTTTTTGGACGTGTGTAGAGCACCTTGTGTACAATGATGACCTTTCATTGGACGTGTGTAGAGCGCCTTGTGTACAATGATGACCTTTTTTTTGGACGTGTGTAGAACGCCTTGTGTACAATGACCTTTTTTTTTTTTGGACGTGTGTAGAACGCCTTGTGTACAATGACCTTTTTTTTTTTTGGACGTGTGTAGAACGCCTTGTGTACAATGACCTTTTTTTTTTTTGGACGTGTGTAGAACGCCTTGTGTACAATGATGGCCTTTTTTTTTTTTTTTTTGGACGTGTGTAGAGCGCCTTGTGTACAATGATGACCTTTTTTTTGGATGTGTGTAGAGCGCCTTGTGTACAATGATGACCTTTTTTTTGGACGCAAAGGCTTTGATTACAGCCCTGTCCCTTGCAGCTCATACCAACCTTTCCTTCACTCCCCACCTTCACTCTGGTCAGCTACAAGCAGTGAGGAAAAATACCCAGTACTTCTAGGTATGGAGGATCACATGACTCACTCCCATGAGCATCATTGGAAGAGGTCCTAGCCCTGTGTAAGCTGCAATATGAGCTGCTCATATCTTAAACAGGACAGGTTTTCAGGTTCTCAGCAGAGGGAAGTGGAGGAAGGTATTTGGAGGGAGGTGAAGCTGTGTAGTAGGTGTGAAGCTGCCTCTATTAGAACACTCGGTATGCACGCTGTAGCTCTAGCAGCTGCTCATTCTCAGACAGGCTCCGTCATGGGGTATATTGCATCATCTAAGAAGAGATCTATTCTGGGGTTTTATTATTTTCAGGTGCGACAAAGCTTATTGGGTCAGCTAGAGATCGCTTTGATTAGTTTTTCTCTGTCTCCTCTCTGAATTCTATTCTGTTTGAGTGATTGATTGGTATGTTATGAAAAGCCTGACTGCTTGCACTGGGAGGGCATTTCATTCTCTATGTCAGATAAGCGATATTAAAGGAAACTCTGCAGTCTATGCTGACTCTCTGCCTACCCTTCCTCTCCCTCACAGGGCCCTTCCTTTCTCTCAGTCTTTTAGGTAAGAGGAGATGGTCCTCTGTTCTGTGTTCTTCATCCCACACCCACACACACACACACACACACACACACACACACACACACACACACACACACACACACACGTATACATACACACACACACACACACACACACACACACACACACACATACATACATACATACATACATACACCCTTGTTCATGTACATACAGAAGATAGGTATTCCGTAAATATTAGCTCACCTTTGCCACCTAGTGTAGGATTGGCTAATTGACACTAGTACGGCCATGTTGCTTTGGCCACCAGCAGTTTACTTGATATGGATTCTCTGGTTGACAAGTGGTGGCCCCATGCTGGTTAAACATCCTGTGATCTCCTTTTTTTAATTGTCTCAATGATACAAGATGGGGGGTCACAAGTTAATAAAAGAAT
Organism: Rana temporaria; assembly: GCF_905171775.1. Classification (NCBI taxonomy): domain Eukaryota; kingdom Metazoa; phylum Chordata; class Amphibia; order Anura; family Ranidae; genus Rana; species Rana temporaria. The sequence goes on from NC_053500.1 coordinate 14,625,677, forward strand.
AGGTAATGGGACGCTGGACTCGTTAGTAGTTCAGCTCCGGTGTTGTGGCTTTTTGTAGAGGGCTTTCTCCAGGGATGGACTGGGACAGAAATGTGGCCCTGGGCTTCATCCAGACTGGCCCACTTTGACAGGTCTCTCCCATGGCAGCCGGGCAACTCCCGCAGCCCCCCCCCCCCGCTACCTCTCCCCCCTTCACTTGCCATTCTACTTTTATTAGAGTAGAACGGCTGGTACTGGTCCTCTTATAGGCAGTACTAGTGGGGAAGCTAGACATTATTTAACCCAGGGCAAGTTCCGTGCCCCCCTTATGGCACAAGATTAGGTAGAAGTGAGAAACTCCAAGGACATAGCTGTTGAGTCAGCTGTCTGTGCCCTCCCCCATGCTCCTCTGTCATCCCCCCTGCTCCTCTGGTCCTCCCCCTGCTTCTTTGTTCCCCCAGGTGAGCGCTGCAGGGAGGGATATTAGGTGAGCCCTGTGGGAAGGGAGAGACAGAGGAGCAGAGGGGGGCGGCGGTCCACTGTCACTGAAGCCGGCTCACTGAGCCATCGGCCCACCGGGAAACTCCCTGTAGTCCCAATGGCCAGTCCATCCCTGGCTATCTCCTATAAGAAGGTCCCTGGCTGGGTCTCAGAATTTATGGAATTGGAGTGATTTTAATAGTTCATATAGAATTCTCAATAACTGGATTCGCTCAGATAGCCATCGTGCCTCCAGTGCCTACCTCCTTTATCGGGGCTCTAGAATATTTTGACTATAATGTAATCTTTGATAAATAATATAAAGAATACATTTAAGCCAGACATAAACTGTGCGATTTTCTTTCCTGCAACCACAGGCAATGTTAAGGGGGGGATCCCTCCCATAGAGCCATTGTGTTCTCCCATTGGGGAATCCATTCCAGCCGGGAGAACTCAGTGATTATTGTTGGAGGCTAGAACGGCCACTAGCAACAATCGCATGTAAAAATCATGGCTGGTTGTGCCCTAGTTGATTGACTTGGGTACATTTAGCCTGCCCATACATGGTTTGAATCTTGGCCAGTCCCTGCTGAACTGGCCGAGATTCGAGCAGTCTATGGCCGGGTTTAGTCTTCTGTGGTTCCTGGTTCAACATCTGTGTGCGCTAATTCCGGTGAAGGGAACTCCGTTTAAATTTGTTAACGGTAGCAGTCACTTGCCGTCTCTCCTCCCTCCTCCCCCTCCTCATCCTCCATCATCTTTTAAAGTTGTATAGGAAATTAAAAATAGAATTTGATGTTTGTGACATAGACGGTGTTATAAAGACGCACATTAAAGGACAAGTAGAGAAGCTTGAAGGCTGGCAATGGGTGGGGCCAAGTTTGACTTTTATCAAAAGTCAAGATTTGCATGTCCATTCAGCTGTCTATTTTTTAATCTGTTAATCTCGTGCTGCTTGTTTAGTTTTGTCCCCTGATAGGCTTAGTTGAAATTTCCAAGGTTGGCAACAAGATCGTTTAAGTTTAGGAATCATTTCTATTTTACAGAAACATTACACATTCATGTGACACATTACACATTGTACATGTTGGAGCAAAACAATGCAAAAGAGCAGTGATCATGTTCACAGTGCCCCAGTCCATAGCCACCGATCGGGAATCTGGTAGGCGGGGGGTGTGCACATTATCGCTGCTCTCTGCATGGCTCTATGAATAATTCTGTGTATCCATCAGAAGGTTCATGTGGTTCTTCCTCCTTCCACAGTCTTGTGTATACAAGGTGATGGTTTGTCATCTCTGTCTTCCTCCTTTTCTATGTAGTGGGTTGTGTTTTGTTGCAGTGTAATGTGTCTGATTCTATCTTATTACGATGCAGCCAGTGATATCATTATTTGTTACGTCTTTGTAAAATCGCAAACATTCAGGGACTAGAAGTAAGACTGGGGTTGCTGGTGAAGGAGCAATTTTGTGACTGAATCGGCCCACTTGCCAAACACCCAAAATGCAACTTATTTATTTACTAGGGTTCATTGACATCATAAGGACTGTAGCGTATTCACTAGAGAGCCACGACTTCACTGACAATACAGTTTTTTCATTCCCCACATGCCCCCCACAAAAGATTGCAGCATTGCCAAGATGGCAGTTTATCAATTTGCATTACTCTTAACACAGCCTATCCATATACTAGAGACCGGTGTGACATCACAAAGATTACAGCCTGTCTATTCACTAGGGACCAGTGACATCACTGAGAATACAGCCTATCCATTCACTAGAAACTGTGACATCACTGAGAATGCAGCCTATCCATTCACTAGAGACCAGTGACATCACTAAGAATACAGCCTATCCATTCACTAGAGACCAGTGACATCACTAAGAATACAGCCTATCCATTCACTAGAGACCGGTGACATCACTAAGAATACAGCCTATCCATTCACTAGAGACCAGTGACATCACTAAGAATACAGCCTATCCATTCACTAGAGACCAGTGACATCACTAAGAATACAGCCTACCCATTCAATAGACACCAGTGACATCACTGAGAATGCAGCCTATCCATTCACTAGAGAGCAGTGACATCACTGAGAATACAGCCTATCCATTCACTAGAGACCAGTGACATCACTGAGAATACAGCCTATCAATTCACTAGAGACCAGTGACATCACTGAGAATGCAGCCTATCCGTTCACTAGAGACCAGTGACATCACAGAGAATGCAGCCTATCCATTCACTAGAGACCAGTGACATCACTGAGAATACAGCCTATCCATTCACTAGAGACCGGTGACATCACTAAGAATACAGCCTATCCATTCACTAGAGACCAGTGACATCACTAAGAATACAGCCTATCCATTCACTAGAGACTAGTGACATCACTAAGAATACAGCCTACCCATTCAATAGACACCAGTGACATCACTGAGAATGCAGCCTATCCATTCACTAGAGAGCAGTGACATCACTGAGAATACAGCCTATCCATTCACTAGAGACCAGTGACATCACTGAGAATACAGCCTATCAATTCACTAGAGACCAGTGACATCACTGAGAATGCAGCCTATCCATTCACTAGAGACCGGTGACATCACTGAGAATATTATAATTTGGGCTGAGCAGACAAAATGTCTCCTTCCTAGCTAGCGGATTATTTTATTTGTGAAGATCCTGGCTGCGTGGTTGGCGCGCTCACATGTATTTTCTGCTTGCTAATTCTGCTTTCTGCCCCCCTCATGCCTTCCGAGTAGCAGTTACTCAATCCGTCACTCCATAAGCATGCCTGCAATGAGGTAACGTATACTACCTGTACTGATAAAACTGAGATGCTAATAATATTGCATTCACAATCTGTCAGAACGTCTATTAAATGAGATTGTGTGTTTAGATGAACCTATCAATGTGCTCAGATTAATATGAATAATCTTATTTTTGCATGAATTTACAAAGCCTGTTTTTATGTTTCCTCCTTTGTAATTGCAGTGCTTCTGTTCAGCATGAATGCTGGATGCGCTGTTTGATATGCAGATAGAGCAAGGTCTCGTGTAGTCGGCCTTTGCTTTTCTGATTTTGACTTCCCTTTGATAAGCACTTTGATTGGCAGTCTTTCATTACTTGTGTGGTGTGTCTAGTCGCTGTGAGGCTGCGTCTGTCCTGCTTTGCGTGTCTGTTGATGCAGCAAGTCCCCTTTGAGATCTGTTGCCATGCAAAGCGGGTCAGAAGCAGCCCCAGCGGCATTTTGCGTTTTTTGTCAGCCGCCAAATTTTAGAGCGCAATCCCGTCTACACGATCCACATTGAACACAGCAGACCTCGTTTATCAGAGTGTCTGAAATAAGGACTGTCTTGGTTCCCCACAAGCTCCAGTCACACTCAAGCCTACACTAAAATGGTATAAAATAAGGATGGTCTTTGTTGCCCCACAGGCACCTCCATTATTCAGACATGCACTGGAATGATCGTTTTTTTTTTTTAGTCTGATGGGGAAGTTTGAAGGAAGTTGCCCAGTTCCTAAATAAACCGTTCGATTGTCCCTGACCAAAGAGGAAGTCCTGTAATTGGTCAAAAGCAATCTGGCAATGCGACCTCATCCACTTCTTTTAGAAAGTCCCATGACATCACCCAGTCTTGTTGGGAAAGTCGCATCATTTTTTCCTTCTTGCTGGGAAAAGTTCCTTCCGCTTTTGTTGAATAATTGTGGTTTCACACACACCCACTTTCTGCAAGAGTGTCGGCCATTTTGTAGGTTTGATTAGAACACATCCTACCATTTTTGTTAAAGTGGAGGTTCACCCTAAAAACGATTTTTTAACACTAGAGGCAGCGTAGTAAGGGCATATACTTTTGGCAAGTTTTTTTATTTAATTTTTTCTCCGTACTTGCCTTTATATCCTGATTTTGTCCAGGGCTTCTGCGTTCTGACGACTCCGGGACTGGGCGTTCCTATCCCTGCCTCAGGCTTCCGATGCTTGCGGGACTGGGCGTTCCTATCCTTTCGTTGGATTATTGACGGCTTGTGAAACAGGTGACCTGTCGCACAACGCGCGTCACCAGATTTCCGGAAATACCCGAGCTAAGAGTCGGCACTATACGGCGCCTGCGCCCGCCGTGTAGAGCTGACTGCGCAGGCGCCGTATAGTCCCGACTTGCAGCTCTGCTATTTTCTGACATCTGGTGACGCGCGTTGTGTGACGGGTCACCTGTTTCACAAGCCGTCAATCATCCAACGAAAGGATAGGAACGCCCAGTCCTGAAGTCATCGGAACCCGGAAGCCCTGGAGAAAAACAGATTATAAAGGTATGTACAGAGCAAAAAAAAAAAAAAAATACGCCGAATGTAAATGCCCTTACTATGCTTGATCTAATGTGTGTAAAATACAATTTTTTTTTTTTGGGTGAACCCCCCGCTTTAAGTATTTGGGATATGTATCGGCCGATATCTCTTCAGCTGACAGGTGTACTTTGTGAAGGCACATAGGTCTACAAGGGGTTAACTGAGGAGTACTTGCCATTGACTTGTCATGCATTCATATTGGCTTGTATGGAGGAACGAGAACAGACCACGAATGCCCATGTAGAGTCGCTGTAGAATGGCTTTGATGTGAAATATGCAACTTTGCTACCAAATTTGTGAACAAGTATGGCTTCTCTGGGTTGCTGCCTTCTTAAATATCCCTCTAATGCCCCTTTCACATGGAGGCGTATTTCAGGCGTTTTAGCGCTAAAAATAACGCATTAAGAACGCCTGAAATACTCCTGCCCCAGCATTCTGAATGTGAAAGCATCACTGAGGCGATGTGCTGCGGGAGAAAAAAAAAATCTCCTGCAAGCAGCATCTTTGGAGCGGTGTGTATACCGCTCCATCCCATTGAAAACAATGGGATACCGCGGTAATAATGACTGCAGAGGCGCATTGCGGCGGTATTAACTCTTTTCCGGCCGCTAGCGGGGGTTAATACCGCACCGCTAGCGGTTGAATTCCGCCGCAATTTCAACGGCATAGCGCCACTAAAAATAGCGGCGATATACCACCATTGTAAATAGCGGCGCTATACCGCCACCGTAAATACTGCCCCAGTGTGAAAGGGGCCTTAGTGTTCCAATTTGAAGTAGAATTTCAACTAAAACCTAACTAGTTATAAAAGTGTTCCCCCCCCCCTCCTAACACCTATGCAGACTCGCCTATTTAAAAAATATATATATATATATATATATATATATATATATATATATATATATATATATATATATATATATATATATATATATATATATATAATGTATATATGTGTGTATATATAGCCAGATCCTCATAGCGAGTATGCCGGCGTACTTTCAAATTACCCGCGTCGTATCTTTAGTTTGAATCCTCAAACCAAGATACGACAGCTTCTGGGTTCGATCCGACAGGCATACGTCTTCGTACGCCTTCGGATCTTAAATGCAATACTTCCACGTCGGGTATGCAAATTAGCTTTTTCCGACGATCCACGAAGGTACGGGTGGCCGTCGCATTCTCTTATGTCGTCTCTAGTCCGGCTTTTTCCGGCGTATAGTTAAAGCTGCTATTTTGCGGCGTATAGATAGACTTGCCAGGTTAAGTATGGTCGTCGTTCCCGCGTCGAAATTTGAATTTTTTTTTTTTTTTTGCGTAAGTCGTCCGTGAATAGGGATGGACGGAAGTCACGTCTAAGTTCAAAAAATGACGTCGTTGCGACGTCATTTCGCGCAAAGCACGGCGGGAAATTTCTAAACGGAGCATGCGCAGTTCAATCGGCGCGGGGACGCTCTTCATTTAAATTTTGCCCCCTACTCGCCGATTTGAATTACGCGCCGAGAGATACACTACGCCGCCATAACTTACGGCGCAAAATCTTCCTGGATTCTACTTAAAGCCAGGTAAGATACGGCGGCGTAGCGTATCTCTGATACGCTGCGCCTATCTAAATGTATGTGAATCTGCCCCATAGTGCCTATTTTCGGCTCCAATCCGATTATGTGATCTGGCTCCTTTTTCTCAGCCAACAGCGGCTGCCAGGGAAAGAAGGGAGCACCAACAATGGGTCATCGCCACGCCCCCCCCCCCCAGGCATTCCCAGCCAATGTCAAGCACTCTCTCCCTTCCCTTACAGCCGCCAATGACTGACACAGGGAATCGCGTCACCGGAGCGGGCTTACCTTAGGTAAGGAGAGGGAGCGTTTTTAAGAATAGTTAGGTTTTAGCTGAAATTGTACTTTAACAAGGTATTTTTATTCCTTTTTTTCTGTAATTGTGCATGATGATGGTGATGATGACGGTGGGGGGGGACGGGTCATCACCATTGCAACAACTGGCTAATTAAGTCAGTAAATCCTTCAACAGAACTCTGTTTTATCCTTTAGGAACTCCGCCACCTTCAAATCCTTCGAAGAGCGTGTAGTGGGTGGAAAGGTAAGACAAAGATCTGCTGCGTTCAAATGCTAAGAGACCAGACCGCTTAGGCAAAAGGCTTTGTTTTATGATTTGATAGATGAAAATGTTAATGTTTTGGTGACCTAATAGAAGTAGTGAGAATACTTAAAGTGGGTGTAAACCCTTACAGACAGTTGTGCTCATAAGTTTACATACCCTGGCAGAATTTCTGATTTTCTTGGCCATTTTTCACAGAATATGAATAACACAAAAACTTTTCTTTCACTCATGGTTAGTGTTTGGCTGAAGCCAATTATTTATTATTATATACATGTATAGAGCCATGACATACTCCTATATACATATATAGTGCCATATAAATAAATGAATATGTTACTGCGCCAGTGATGGTGAACCCAGTATAATTATACAAAAAAAGTCCAAAATACTCTAAACCTATTACCCTGTGTATATGTTATTGTAACGGTCACCACCGTTTACGATATCCCATCCATCAACCACGACAGCTTATCTGACACTCCAACCAACAGGACCAGATCCATCCCATTTCCCAGAATAACCGAGACACACAGCTCTGGGTTCTGGTTTCAAATGAAAGACATCTTTAATGGTAACTCAGCTTTCTTATATACAGTACAACAGGTTACAATAATCAAAGGAACAAAGAACTCTCCACCCCCAACATCACACACTGGGGGCTTCAATACACCTTCAGATGGGCTAATTGCTAAACATTCTAGACATTTCGGCGCCGGTCTATAATTAACATGACCTAATCACTACACCTGAGAAGTCACATTCCTTTATTAATAGAATTCAAACAAAACACCATCACACAATGATTTCCCCTCAATCCACATCTTTAGACAGACGGTCTGTCTCCGACAGAAAGGTATTCACACCTGATCATCAATAGGCTTTAAACAGTGTTATCACACAATGAAAGGCCTTTCAAGAGCCAGCCTCATTTAACAACTCAATAGCCTGGGATACGCATTGAAAGAGACATTCTATTGACTGGTAGGGTCAGAATAAACCAACACTTAGCTCATATTACAGGATCTCGAGATATTGCAATCGGTAATGTCCCCTGTCCTGTAATTTCTGATATCATTTCTCAGTCACCTTATGGCCCTATTGGACATAAGGTGACCCTAGACATAAGACTCCTTGGTGACGCCGGTACAGGAGTACCCCTCATCCTTCCAAAGTCTCTGTTTGTCACGGGTCATTCCGTTAGTTATATACATTAAAAAACGGAAATACAATATAATCTCCCAAAGCAAGTCCAGTGCTACAAAAGGTCCAACAAAAGTCCGAAATAATAGTGCTCCTTATTGTGAAAGAATGTGTGACTGCTGCTCCACCAACAAAAACGTGCCACCGTCACCAGCTTCTGAAATGGACACTCACCAGACCTAGATTTGAAATGCACCTGTAATATCAAAGTAGATCTCTCCCCTCCTCACAGCCAATGCGCAATCCTCCTCCACATAAACATTCATATGGTTCCTGATGGTAACTAGTTGTTCTGAAACAAGGTACTAATCGTAGTGCAGTATGTTCAAACTGGTTTATTGAAAAATAGATGAAACAAGGTCTCACTCGCAAAGTACGGTGCCTCCAGACCAGCACCAAGTCCTTCCAGCAATGCCGAGCGACAAAGCGCTCACCAACGTGTGGATCCCCTCGGTTGGCGTGCGCTCCACGCCTCCGTCTCCGATCGGCCTCCGTCTCCGATCGGCTCAGCGGCAGGAGGTGACGTGTGACGTAATTCCGGCCAACAAACTACCCAGAAGCCTCTACGCGTTTCGCAATCAGCCTTGCATCATCAGGAAGCCAAGGCTGATTGCGAAACGCAAGTATGCATTACATGTTTGTTGTTTAAACCTTAGATTTGTATTTTATTTATTTTGTATTTCACTTCTGGTACCACAATGGTTATAAAATGAGTATCTGCTGCAGTATGTTTGTATGAGAACTTTGCAAATTTTCACCCTCCTCAGTAAATATGGAGACATTTATGGCTTTCTTTTTTTTTTTTTTTTGTTCTCTGCAGCCCAGGGGGTCAACCGACAGCACTGAAGAGAACGGAAGCCAGAGATTACACTCACCGGACAAGTCACAGGATTCCGCCCCATTCTAGGCCTCCCTTCTCTCACCCCCCCCCCTCTTCCTTTTTAATTTTTGTTTCCTTTTTTCTTGTCTTGTAACGACATCATCATCTCACAGCTCAGCCGGGCTGCCCAAAAAAAAAAAAAAGATAAATATCAAAAACAAAACACTAATTTCCTCCAAGTTTGTGATGTCCCGTGATTTCCAGAAATTTGAACATTCCCTGTTAAGACCCCACCCCCTTTTTTTCAAAACTGGAGGCTATAGGCTGAGACACTCTCATTGTCCTGCCTGATTAGCCCTTAGGGAAAGGGGGAGGGATTTCCTGCTGGTGATGGTGGTTCTTGATTGCGATACTGGGAAGTGAAGGAATGAACTCAGTGTGGTGGTTTTAAAGTTTTATTGCATTTGCAGCAAAGGAGTAAAGTGTTGTCCCCGGAGATAGTTGTGTTATAAGCACAGGGGGGAACCCTTGTCTGAGTCAGAAAGTGTAAATATATTCACAGCCTCTAGAGGGAGCTCTTTCAGTTATTCTGGGTGTGTTGGCTGTCATCTGTCTTCTCTGTTGAAGGAGACCTGTCATGAGAAAACATGGGAGACGCCATTAATGATTGCTTCAGTAGCTTGCCCGAAGGACGTCTCCGATCGGTGTTCTGTGACTTGGGTAGTACTGAAACCAGTGGAAGAATATCAGCCATGCTTTTTTGGAAGGAGGTTGGCAATGGCCTCCTCCTGTATTTCTCCCACTTTAAAGGTGGTCCTTTGCTCGCCAAGCTCAATATCGGTAGCTGGTGGAAGCGGCAACAGAGAAGCAGGAGCTTTTTTCATGACAGCCCTAGTAATAATATGAAGCCTCAGAGGCTGTTCCAGCAGGTTATCTTTGTTAGTCCCCCCCCCCCCAGAGCTGCCTCTGATTTCACAATAGTTATAGGTTATGAATGTAGAACACTATAGATAAAAAACAAAAAAGATCTATAAAATATCTACCAGAGATTGCCAGCTCTGTGGCTCTGCAATCTACACTGTGGGTTTGATTTAGTCCTGGTTCACACTGGTGCGTTTTGACATGCCAAATCGGCGGCATTTGCCGGCAACGGCACCGTCCTAATTCGGTGCGACGCTGCACCGATTTCAAAAAGTAGTTTCTGTACTTTTTGCGATTTCGGCCCACGGTTTATATTGATATCTGTGCAGAAGCTGCACAGATATCGCTGTAATCGCAGGCTTGATCGGGACTGACAGGCGGCAGTAAAATTGTGCGACTTCAGCTGAACTCGCACGGCTTCATTCCCGCAGCCCGGTGTAAACCTAGGCTTACTTAGGGCCGGTTCACACTGGAGCACTGTGTGAGATCGCATGTCATTTGCACCGCACTGCAAATCACATGCGATGCAGTGCGATTTCCACCATACAGATAGTATGGTGGATATCACACCGCATTCGGATCAAACACACACGGGACCCTTTTTTTGTTCCGCACCAGAATCGGATCGCATGGGTGTTCACACCTATGCAATCCGATTCATGGCCGAACTGTCAGTTCGCAGTGCGATATGCGAGCTGAAATGGGGGTGTCGTTAACATTGTATGATACTCCCCAGCAGTTTGCATATGGCAGTGTGAACTGCTGTGCGATGCGGGAATCCAAAGTGGATTCGCAAGGTTCTCGCATCGCAGCAGTGTAAACCCACCATAAAACTGGAGGCTGCAAAATCTGGTGCAGCTGTGCATGGTAGCCAATCGGCTTGTTCAATGACAATAAAAACCTGGACGCTGATTGGTTCCTATGCAGAGCTGCGCCAGGTTTTGCATGCTCCGGTTTTAGTAAATCAACCCCTGTTTGTGGTCGCAGGAGAGCCATTTCTGGTTTAGTCACTCCAGTTAAAGAGCAGACTCTGCATCGCCCCCAATTTCCTACATCTTCTAACCCGCGTCGGTTAACGGTCTCCTTTTTGTTGTTGAGGTTCTTAGTTTTACGCGTCTTTCTGCACTTCGCTTTCCGAGCGCTTCGAGAATGTCTCGTGTCCTCGCAGGAAACTTTAGAATGCAAAATAAACGCACACCCGCTTACAGGAAAAAAATAAAGGCTTCTCGTCCCTCTCTCCGATACTTGAACTGCTCTGCGAACCCCGAGCAGAACAATGCAAAGAGAAGCGATTCCAAATACAATATATAAAAACGTATAAAGAAATGTATCCCGCCAACCTTGTCTGTGGCTCATGTTAAGTATGCCTTCGCTTGTGAGATGCGTGTGCCATTTCCGTCGCTTCATGGTCACTTTTTTTCTTTATTTTTACATTGGCACCTGTCATCTAAAATATATGGGAGCCGTTTTGTGGGGTAAAAGGACAACTTGACAGTTGGCTCGGGTACCTTGAATTTTGAATTGCACATGGGCCGCCTAGTACAGTGATGGAGAACCTCGGCACCCCAGATGTTCTGCAACTACATTTCCCATGATGCTCATGCACTGCTAAAGTGTAGGTGAGCATCATGGGAAATGTAGTTCCAAAACTTGTGAGGTGCCGAGGTTCATCATCACTGGCCTAGTCTATTCAGCCCGTGCATAATGCAGCCTATTGAAGCTGCCAATTCCAATTTTTTTATTTTTATTTTTTGCAGGGGTCCAACTAGTTCAGGGGTCTTCAAACTACGGCCCTCTAGTTGTTCAGGAACTACAATTCCCATCATGTCTGTGAATGTCAGTGTGCTACAATGCATCATGGGAAGTGTAGTTCCGCAACAGCTGGAGAGCCGTAGTTTGAGGATCCCTGGACTAGTTGTTCAAAATCTGGTTGGTTGCTTTGTCCTTGGTGTCTCATCATTGCTGTTCCTCATGGCTGTTTACATATGCTCCTTTTAGGATGGAGCTACATGGGCAATTTCAATCTCTTGCTACTAAGAGATTTAACCACTTTCATGCCGTCACCTTATCAGGGTTAAGCTGCTTAGGGGATGTTTAGTAGCTCATTCCTGCTAAATCACTAGCATTGTATTACTAGTGGTAGCAATTACTCACTATGGGGTTGGATACACAAGTAATATGCAGCAGCCTCTTGTGATCATTTGCACATGAGGGGTTGATTTACCAAAGGTAAATAGGCTCTTTGCTATGGAAGGAAATCCTCCCCCCCTGCTTGGTGAATGTGATGAAAATGTACATAGAAAATCTCTTAGGGCTCTTTCACACGGGCGGCCCGTTCAGGTCCACCTCCCAGTTTTTTAGGCCGACCTGAACGGGCGCTCTGTGCTCCTCTATGGAGCCGCGGATGTCAGCGGTGACATGCCCGCTGAAATCCGTTCCGCTCCGATCCGCTAAAGTGTGACGGAGGAAAAACCTACTTTTCCATCCGTCTGGCGGATCGGGTGAACACGGACAGACGGTCCGTGTTCATCCGATCCCCCCCCATAGGGGAGAGCGGAAAAAAGACAGGGCGGTCCCTGCACAGTGTGCGGGGACCGCCCTGTCATCCGCCGGCTCAGCGGGGAACAACGGAGCGATCCCCGCTGAGCAAGCGGAGGTTCGCGGGGCGGATCATTGCTGATCCGCCCCGTGTGAAAGGAGCCTTAGTCTATTTACCTTTTACTAAATCAATTTGAAAAGAATCCCCAGAAATTTTGAGGAAGATTTAAAAAGTTTTTTAGGCGGACCTGAACGGGCGCTCCGTGCTCCTCTATGGAGCCACGGATGTCAGCGGTGACATGCCCGCTGACCTCCGATCCGCCAAAGTGTGACGGAGGAAAACCCTATTTTCCATCCGTCGATCGGATCGGGTGACAATGGACTCTATGGTCCGTCGTCATACGATCCCCCATAGGGGAAGAGCGGCACTCTTGACAGGTCGGTTCCTACACAGTGTGCAGAGTCAGACCTGTCATCTGCCGGCTCAGCGGGGATCGACGGAGCGAGCCCCGCTGAGTAAAGCAGAGCCCGAAAAGGTCCGCCCCGTGTAAAAGAGCCCTTAGTCTACTTGCCTGACTCTTTGAAAAGAATACCCAACAAGTGCAAAGAAATATTTATAAGAATAAAAAAATTGATATTTTTGCTACAACATGATTGAATAATGGAAGTCGGCAGCGCTTCATCTCATTCACTACCCTAGGGGAAAGATCCCTTAGTCTATTTGCCTTTAGTAAATCCCCACCAGTGGTTGCGGCATTGCTCAGTTGTGCGATTATTTATCTGCTGCCGTGTGCTTGCATGTATAGTATACACCAGGAATATGCAATTAGCGGACCTCCAGCTGTTGCAAAACTACAAGTCCCATCCAGCCTCTGCCTCTGGGTGTCATTCTTGTGGCTGTCGGAGTCTTGCTATGCCTCATGGAACTTGTAGTTCTGCAACAGCTGGAGGTCCGCTAATTGCATATCCCTGGTATACACCATAGGCAGCCATTTGTTCTCTATGTTTAGTGATCAGTTGCTGCTTCTAGTGATTTAGTAGCATGATTAAAGTGGACATCCAGCCTAACACTATGTACCCTTCCCCCTCCTGCTACCTATCCTGCTCGTCCCCTGTAAAAAAAAAAGAAGAAGAAAGTGTGTATACTTTTATTTTTAGTCATGTCTGGTTATGTGATCCCCTATTTCAGTGAGTAGCAGCTGCAGGGGAGAGGAGGGAGTGCTCAACAGCAGCCATGACATTACTCGTTAGGCTTCCATGTCCCATCCGTTGTTGGCGCTTACTCCTCTCCTCTGCAGCCACTGCTCACTGACACCGGAGCTTCCAGGGAGGACTAATAATAAGTACAGTGGAACCTCGGATTACGAGTATAATCCGTTCCAGGCGATTGCTTGTAATCCAAAGCACTCGCATATCAAAGCGAGTTTACCCATAGAAGTCAATGGAAACTAAGATAATTTGTTCCGCATTTCCTTCTATTGGATGCAATACTGCATGTGGCCAGAGATGGGGGGAGGGTGGCGGAGAGCCTCGGAAATACTCTGGGACAGCTCGGCTGAACTCAGAAACCCTTGGAAAAGGCTCCGAGTGTCACCAGCGCCCCCTGCACCTCTGGCTAAATGTGGTACTGCACACCCCATTAGCTTGAATTCTGCTCGTTTTGCGAGACAACACTCACAAACCGAGTCAGGATTAGAAATAAAATAAAAAAAGTTGCTCGTCTTTCAAAGCGCTCAGGTTAGGTAGTGGGAGGGAACATTTTTTTTTTTTTTTTAGCCATGGTTGGTGTCGGGCTGTAATTTAAAAATTTCTGCATATATCTCTAGCTCAAGGAGATGTTTGTCATCAAGAGGATATATCTATCAGATTAAAATTGTACATATTATAGTTTAGCCTTTATTTTCATAAATGTTGGTTGGTTGATCTGGAATGTGTGTGGTCAATCACCAAAGATGATGAGGGAACCCCAAGCATGCTGGGAGTCTCGCAGGTCACCCATCGTCCATAACAGAGGACACTTCTACTCCACAAAACGATTGGGTCAGTTGTGGTGACAGGTGCCCTTTTTAGAGCTTATATATAGAGATTGAGCGCCATCTACTCGCTTGAAGGGAGAGACTGCTGCTATTTAGTGATAATTCAGATGACTGGGTCAATGGGTGTGTGTATTAGTAGATTTGGTTTGATCTGCTAGAGGTAAGAAAAAAAAAAACATTTGCAAGAGTTCCACTTCTGTCCGCATAAAGTCTGTCTGTTGTCTGCATTATTAGTTGTTGCTGTGCCGTTTTCAATTTATCACTGTGACACATATAACCAAAGCATTCAAACTGTCCTGCCATCTTGCAAGTTCCTGTTGTGTCCACTAGGGGGCCTCTACCTCTTTCTGTCCCCGTTGCAGCATAGAGGCGTGGCTGAGGTTTGTCAGAAATGTGATCCGGGTCCTGCATGCAAGAAGGAAGGCTGCTGGGCTTGCAGCTCTGTATACTGCCCCTCCCCCCTCCCGTAAGAGGGCAGGACCCAGGGCTTTCTCTTGCTCTCACCCTATGTTACCGTTGGATGCAGAGCTATGTTAATAAAGCATTTACTAGTAAGTTTTTGTTGTTTGTGGTCTTTTCTCGGGGTGGATTGTGATTTTTTTTATATGTGTGAAAAATGGTTTAAACCACTTCAATACCGAGCACTTTCGCCCCTTGCCGCCCAGGACAATTTTCGGCGCTGTCGCACTTTGGATGACAAGTGCGCGGTCGTGTAACACTGTACCCAAACTACATTTTTATCATTTTGTTACCACAAATAGAACTTTCTTTTGGTGGTATTTGATCAGCGGTTTTATTTTTTGCTAAGCAAACTAAAACATAATGAAATTTATAAAAAAAAATATTTCTCTTCCGTTCATAGACGGATACAGCCTTCTTTGACATTAGGGTTATGCTTCTTCCTACCAGGAGAACTCTCCTGGTAGGAAGAAGCATAACCCTAATGTCAAAGAAGGCTGTGTCCGTCTATGAACTCAGAGAAATGGATTTTACGGTGAGTACAAAAATCCTATTTTTCCTTCACTGATGAGTTGGCACTGATATGTAGAATTGATGGGCACTGATAGGTGCAACTGATAGGCGGCTGTGATGGGCACTGGCGGGTGGTTGTGATGGGTGGTACTGATTGGCATTGACAGGTGGCACTGAGGTACTGTGGTTTTACTGCTGGGCACTGTGGGTGGGCACTAATTGGCACTGTCAGTTTTTTTATGGGGCACTGACTGGCAGCTTATTGGCACTTTTTAGTAACTGTGGTGGCACATCTGATGGGGCTGTGCTGATAATCAATAAGCTGATTATCGGCAAAGGCCCCCCCCCCATGACAGGGAGAGCCGCCGATCGGCTCTCCCTGTCAGCGGGAACCGAGGAATGCTGTTTAGCGGCACTTCCTGGTTCACGCGATGATCAGCTGTGATTGGTCACAGCTGATCACGTGGTAAGAAGCCTTGGTCAGGCTCCATACCACGATCGGAGATGCGGCGTGTCGGGCTGACACGCCGCACTCGAGATCGCTGCGCGCCCCTATGTTATCCAGCTGGACGTCATATGACGCCAAGTCAGGATAACTGAACCATTTCCCGGCCGTCAATCTGCTTTAGGCCGGGCGGGAGGTTAAACAAAAAAAAAAAACGCAGAGGTGATCAAATACCACCAACAGAAAGCTCTACTTGTGGTAAAAAAAAGGACGTCAAATTTGTTTGGGAGTCACGTCGCATGACCACGCAATTGTCAGTTAACGCGTCGCAGTGCCGAATCGCAAAAAGTGGCCCGGTCATTTGGCTGCATAATGGTCCGGGGCTGAAGTGGTTAAGAAACCTGTGAGAATACAAATGTGAACTGTACTGTTACTGAATTGTATTTATATAGCAAACAACAGCCAGTGTGGCAAGGAGGTGAGAAGGCTCTAGAAAATGTGTTTTTCTGGCGTATCGACAAGCCCGCCCCCAAGGTTCTCAGCTGGCTAATGATACCTGTGAGAATAGAAATGTGAGCTGCCGTTGCCATACTGCTCTTTTTACAGCAAATTAGCAATGGCAGTGACCATATTTATATCTCAACAGGTTCTCTTTAATGTAATGGTACCCAAAGTATGAAAAAAGGAGTGCCAGTATTTAGCGTTGGGTAAGTAAAAGCTGCGCATGTTTCTGGGCCGTGATTTAAAAGTTGGTGTTCACAAAGCCTACTTTCTCTTCACCTTGTGAGTTGGCCTCCTGCCTCCTGTGTCAGACATTTATAATCACAGTCAGGGACGGCAAAGGTGTCCAGGATTGATACGATTGCATCATAGGTGAGTCAGCATCCTAGTCTAGGAAGTAGTGACCTTGGATGAAGCCTGAACAAAGTTGGCACCATCCTTCGAGGAAAGTTTATATGTTTACAAAAGTATTGGGACGCCTGCCTTTACACGCACAGGAACTTTAATGGCATCCCAGTCTTAGTCCACAGGGTTCAATATTGAGTTGGCCCCGCCCTTTGCAGCGATAACAGCTTCAACTCTTCTGGGAAGGCCGTCCACAAGGTTTAGGAATGTGTCTATGGGAAGGTTTGACTATTCTTCCAGAAGAGCATTTGTGAGGTCAGGCACTGATGTTGGACAAGAAGGTCTGGCTCACAGTCTCCACTCTTATTAATCCCAAAGGTGTTCTATTGGGTTGAGTTCCTCCACCCCAAACTCGCTCCTCCATGTCTTAATGGACCTTGCTTTGTGCACTGGTTGCTCAGTCATGTTGGAACAGGAAGGGGCTGTCCCCAAACTAAGTCTATGCCAGGGATATGTAATTAGCGGACCACCAGCTGTTGCAAAACTACAAGTCCCATAATGCCTCTGTCTCTGTGTGTCATACTTGAGTCTTGCTTTGCCTTATGGGACTTGTAGTTCTTCAACATCTGGAGGGCCGCTAATTGCATATCCCTGGGTTATGCCAACAGACCTGAATTTGTAAATTAGCCGATTATAGGGAACTGTATCAAATGCTTTTGCAAAATCTCGGGACACCACATCCACAGCCCTTTTTTTATCTTGGTGGCAGATCACTTCCTCGTAGAAAGTCAACAGATTGGTCTGGCAAGAATGATCTTTCATAAATCCATGCTGATTATTACTAATAATGATCCTGTTTTTATCAGCAAATACTTGTAAATAGACCCTTATAATCCCCTCCAATAATTTACATACTATCGATGTTAGGCTGACTGGTATGTAGTTTCCAAGTATATAGCTCAGTCCTTTTTAAAATATTGGTACAACGTTGTTGTTTTTTGGGCAATCAGCTTGTACCATTTCAGTCACTGAAGAGGAGTTTGTCTCCTGTGAAAAAAATAAGTCAGCAGCTACAAAAACTGTAGCTGGTGACTTTTAAAAAAACAACCACTCGCCTGTCCCACGATCCAGCGATATGCTCACCCCAGTGAGTTTCCCCTGCTGTCTTCTTTTCTCAGCACCGGCAACTATGGGCACCCGGCTGTGACAGCTTCACAGCTGGGTGCCCACTGTGCTCTGTGCCTATGCGAGCAGTGCTGTGCATCCTGGATGCAGACTTCTGGGACCTGTCACGAGTCCCAGAAGACTGCAGGGGGGAGGCAGGAGAATTTTGGCTTCCGATCAACTAGGTTGGGGGTAGGCAACCTTGGCACCCCAGCTGTAGTGAAACTACAAATCCCATCATGCCTCTGTCTCTAGGAGTCATGCCTGTGGTTGTCAGGATCTTGCAATGTCTCGTGGGACTTGTAGTTTCACCACAGCTGGATGGCCGAGGTTGCCTACCCCTGGCCTAGGCGGTCGGAGCAGAAGTGGGAGCGGGTTCCTGTCAAAAATCAGGTACCCACTCCTCAAAAGTGCCAATTAGTACAAAAAAACAAGATTGGTTAAACCCACAAGTGGGACAGTTGGGAGCTATGCAGTTACAATACAATTCAATACAGGAGGAATCGGAGGGCCCTGATCCTTAGAGCTTACAATCTAAAAGGGAGGGGTTTTTCACCAGAATTGACCTTTACCATTGATATCTGTAACGTGGTCGCGTTCAGCAAAAATGCAGCTGGGATCGGCGTTTGACCTAAACCAGTAAGACTTGTTCATTGCATCTGCTGATTGACATTGTATTGTATACAGTTCTCGCTGCACAGAAATAACAATGGGCCGTACCACTGCCGTGGATAAATAGGTGGAACAGAGTGACATGTGATACCAATCAGTGCCGCCTTGTTATATACCTCCCAACTTTTTGAGATGGGAATGAGGGACACCTATCGGCAAAAGTATGCAGGCATAGGACACACCCCTTGCCACGCCCCCTTAACCACTTACCCCCCGGACCATATTGCTGCCCAAAGACCAGAGTACTTTTTGCGATTCGGGACTCTGTCGCTTTAACAGACAATTGCGCGGTCGTGCGACGTGGCTCCCAAACAAAATTGGCGTCCTTTTTTCCCCACAAATAGAGCTTTCTTTTGGTGGTATTTGATCACCTCTGCGGTTTTTAGTTTTTGCGCTATAAACAAAAATAGAGCGACAATTTGGAAAAAAATGAATATTTTTTAGATTTTGCTATAATAAATATCCCCCAAAAATATATAAAAAAAACATTTTTTTTCCTCAGTTTAGGCCGATACGTTTTCTTCTACATATTTTTCGTAAAAAAAAATCGCAATAAGCGTTTATTGATTGGTTTGCGCAAAAGTTATAGCGTTTACAAAATAGGGGGTAGTTTTATGTCATTTTTATTATATTTTTTTTACTAGTAATGGCGGCGATCAGCGATTTTTTTTTTCGGTACTGCGACATTATGGCGGACACTTCGGACACTTTTGACACATTTTTGGGACCATTGG
This sequence comes from Rana temporaria, assembly GCF_905171775.1. Taxonomy (NCBI): domain Eukaryota; kingdom Metazoa; phylum Chordata; class Amphibia; order Anura; family Ranidae; genus Rana; species Rana temporaria. The sequence goes on from NC_053500.1 coordinate 14,644,949, forward strand.
CATTTTTATAGCGATCAGTGCTATAAAAATGCATTGGATTACTATAAAAATGCCACTGGCAGTGAAGGGGTTAACACTAGGGGGCGGGGGAGGGGTTAAGTATGCCTGGGTGTGTTCTTACTGTGGGGGGGGGCCTCACTAGGGGAAACACTGATCCTCGGTTCATACATTGTATGAACAGAAGATCAGCATTTCCCCTGCTGACAGGACCGGGAGCTGTGTGTTTACACACACAGCTCCCGGTCCCCGCTCTGTACCGAGCGATCGCGTGTGCCCGGCGGCGATCGCGCCCGCCAGGCACACGCACGGGAGTCGGGGGCGCGCGCCCCAAGTGGCGGCTGGCAGAGAGGACGTCATATTACGTGCTCTCGCCCAGCAGAGCCACCTTGTGGACGTATTTCGACGGCGCGCCGACGGCAAGTGGTTAAAGGAGAATTGTAAAAAAAAAAAAACAAGATTGGTTAAACCCACAAGTGCTTTTATTTACCATTACTTTTCCTTTATATTGGCTTTTGCTGGGCCGCCATCAGGGGGGTACAGGTATTACACCTGTAAGGGGCCCGGCTGGCCCCCCTCCCTTTTGGTGACAGCGTATATTTAAAAATGGATCAATACTGATATACCGACGGCCTATCTAATTTCTTGAGGCCCCAAAATGTCAGGTCAGTACAAATACCCCCCCACCCCCCAGGTAAGGGGCATGGGTGCTCAAGCTGTGGCCCTAAAGCTGTTGCGGAACTACAAGTCCCATGAGGCATTGCAAGGCTAACCGTTACAAGCATGACTCCTCAAAGGCCGAGGCATGATGGGAATTGTAGTTCCGCAACAGCTGGAGGGCCTCAGGTTGAGCACCCATCGTCTAAAGGCAGTGATGGTGAACTTTGGCACCCCCAGATGTTTTGGAACTACATTTCCCATGATGCCAGGGCCGTCTTAATAGCATCATGGGCCCCTGGGCAAAGTAATGCTCTGTGTCCCCTACAATGGAGACCTCGCAGGTAAACAGACCCGATATCCCCCCAGCACTCTGACCCCTCTACACCCCAGATATCCCCCCAACACTCTGACCCCTCTACACCCCAGATATCCCCCCAACACTCTGACCCCTCTACACCCCAGATATTCCCCCAGCACTCTGACCCCTCTACACCCCAGATATCCCCCCAACACTCTGACCCCTCTACACCCCAGATATCCCCCCAGCACTCTGACCCCTCTACACCCCAGATATCTCCCCAGCACTCTGACCCCTCTACACCCCAGATTTCCCCCCAGCACTCTGACCCCTCTACACCCCAGATATCTCCCCAGCACTCTGACCCCTCTACACCCCAGATATCCCCCCCAGCACTCTGACCCCTCTACACCCCAGATACCTCCCCAGCACTCTGACCCCTCTACTCCCCAGATTTCCCCCCAGCACTCTGACCCCTCTACACCCCAGATATCTCCCCAGCACTCTGACCCCTCTACACCCCAGATTTCCCCCCAGCACTCTGACCCCTCTACACCCCAGATATCTCCCCAGCACTCTGACCCCTCTACACCCCAGATATCCCCCAGCACTCTGACCCCTCTACACCCCAGATATACCCCCAGCACTCTGACCCCTCTACTCCCCAGATTTCCCCCCAGCACTCTGACCCCTCTACACCCCAGATATCTCCCCAGCACTCTGACCCCTCTACACCCCAGATATCCCCCCAGCACTCTGACCCTCTACACCCCAGATATTCCCCCAGCACTCTGACCCCTCTACACCCCAGATATCCCCCCAGCACTCTGACCCCTCTACACCACAGATATCCCCCCAGCACTATGGCCCCTCTACACCCCAGCTATCCCCCCAGCACTCTGACCCCTCTACACCCCAGATATCCCCCCAGCACTCTGACCCCTCTACACCCCAGATATCTCCCCAGCACTCTGACCCCTCTACACCCCAGATATCCCCCCAGCACTCTGACCCCTCTACACCCCAGATATCCCCCCAGCACTCTGACCCCTCTACACCCCAGATATCCCCCCAGCACTCTGACCCCTCTACACCCCAGATATCCCCCCAGCACTCTGACCCCTCTACACCCCAGATATCCCCCCAGCACTCTGACCCCTCTACACCCCAGATATCTCCCCAGCACTCTGACCCCTCTACACCCCAGATATCCCCCCAACACTCTGACCCCTCTACACCCCAGATATCCCCCCAACACTCTGACCCCTCTACTCCCCAGATTTCCCCCCAGCACTCTGACCCCTCTACACCCCAGATTTCCCCCCAGCACTCTGACCCCTCTACACCCCAGATATCTCCCCAGCACTCTGACCCCTCTACACCCCAGATATCCCCCCAGCACTCTGACCCCTCTACACCCCAGATATCTCCCCAGCACTCTGACCCCTCTACACCCCAGATATCCCCCCAGCACTCTGACCCCTCTACACCCCAGATATCTCCCCAGCACTCTGACCCCTCTACACCCCAGATATCCCCCCAGCACTCTGACCCCTCTACACCCCAGATATCCCCCCAGCACTCTGACCCCTCTACACCCCAGATATCTCCCCAGCACTCTGACCCCTCTACACCCCAGATATCCCCCCAGCACTCTGACCCTCTACACCCCAGATATCTCCCCAGCACTCTGACCCCTCTACACCCCAGATATCCCCCCAGCACTCTGACCCCTCTACACCCCAGATATCCCCCCAGCACTCTGACCCCCTCTACACCCCAGATATCCCCCCAGCACTCTGATCCCTCTACACCCCAGATATCCCCCCAGCACTCTGACCCCTCTACACCCTAGATATCCCCCCAGCACTCTGACCCCCTCTACACCCCAGATATCCCCCTAGCACTCTGACCCCTCTACACCCCAGATATCCCCCCAGCACTCTGACCCCCTCTACACCCCAGATATCCCCCCAGCACTCTGATCCCTCTACACCCCAGATATCCCCCCAGCACTCTGACCCCTCTACACCCCAGATATCTCCCCAGCACTCTGACCCCTCTACACCCCAGATATCCCCCCAGCACTATGGCCCCTCTACACCCCAGATATCCCCCAGCACTCTGACCCCTCTACACCCCAGATATCCCCCCAGCACTCTGACCCCTCTACACCCCAGATATCCCCCCAGCACTCTGACCCCTTTACACCCCAGATATCCCCCCAGCACTCTGACCCCTCTACACCCCAGATATCCCCCCAGCACTCTGACCCCTCTACACCCCAGATATCCCCCCAGCACTCTGACCCCTCTACACCCCAGATATCCCCCCAGCACTCTGACCCCTCTACACCCCAGATATCCCCCCAGCACTCTGACCCCTCTACACCCCAGATATCCCCCCAGCACTCTGACCCCTCTACACCCCAGATATCCCCCCAGCACTCTGACCCCTCTACATCCCAGATATCCCCCCAGCACTCTGACCCCTCTACACTCCAGATATCCCCCCAGCACTCTGACCCCTCTACACCCCAGCACTCTGACCCCTCTACACCCCAGATATCCCCCCAGCACTCTGACCCCTCTACACCCCAGATATCTCCCCAGCACTCTGACCCCTCTACACCCCAGATATCCCCCCAGCACTCTGACCCCTCTACATCCCAGATATCCCCCCAGTACTCTGACCCCTCTACACTCCAGATATCCCCCCAGCACTCTGACCCCTCTACACCCCAGATATCCCCCCAGCACTCTGACCCCTCTACACCCCAGATATCCCCCCAGCACTCTGACCCCTCTACACCCAGATATCCCCCCAGCACTCTGACCCCTCTACACCCCAGATATCCCCCCAGCACTCTGACCCCTCTACACCCCAGATATCCCCCCAGCACTCTGACCCCTCTACATCCCAGATATCCCCCCAGCACTCTGACCCCTCTACACCCCAGATATACCCCCAGCACTCTGACCCCTCTACACCCCAGATATCCCCCCAGCACTCTGACCCCTCTACACCCCAGATATCTCCCCAGCACTCTGACCCCTCTACACCCCAGATATCCCCCAGCACTCTGACCCTTCTACACCCCAGATATCCCCCCAGCACTCTGACCCCTCTACACCCAGATATCCCCCAGCACTCTGACCCCTCTACACCCCAGATATCTCCCCAGCACTCTGACCCCTCTACATCCCAGATATCTCCCCAGCACTCTGACCCCTCTACACCCCAGATATCCCCCCAGCACTCTGACCCCTCTACACCCCAGATATCTCCCCAGCACTCTGACCCCTCTACACCCCAGATATCCCCCAGCACTCTGACCCCTCTACATCCCAGATATCCCCCCAGCACTCTGACCCCTCTACACCCCAAATATCCCCCCAGCACTCTGACTCCTCTACATCCTGCTTTGGGGAAAGTGCAAGGGGCCCCCATGCAGCTGGGGCCCCTGGACAGTGCCCAGGTGTTCCCTCTCATTAAGACAGCCCTGCATGATGCTCACCTACACTGCAGAGTACATGAGCATCATGGGAAATGTAGTTTCAAAACATCTAGGGAGCCAAGGTTCCCCATCACTGGTCTAAGGCATTTAGTAGGAGGCATGGAGGATCGGGTGAGTAGAAGCTTTATGATCACCCCTGTACAAAACAAGCAGTGAAACCCATACAGTAATGGCACAGCCCCATGGGGGGAAAAAAAAGATTGCCCAGGGTTCAATTCACGTTCATGCGTTGCGGGAATACACATCAAATGCGTTGCAGTGCCATTCATTTTGGGCTGATCGCCTTCAGAAAAGTCTATAGATCTCCAAGATTTGCAATAACAAATAAAAAATAGGTGTATATTCCACGAAGACCAGCAGAGGGCACCTGTTCACTTTAGCTGGCTTATCATAAAGATGTCACAACTTCCCTGGTGGTCTAGTGGTTAGGATTCGGCGCTCTCACCGCCGCGGCCCGGGTTCGATTCCCGGTCAGGGAAAGAGAATTTTTATGTTTTCTTATTATTCCCTGTGGGCCAGATTGACAGAATAAGTACGCCGGAGTATCTGCTGATACTCTGGCGTACTTTCAAATTTGCCGCGTCGTATCTTTATTTGTAATTCACAAACAAAGATACGACGGCATTTGGCTAAGATCCGACAGGCTTACGGCTTCGTACGCCTTTCGGATCTTAGGACGCAATACTTCGGCGGCCGCTGGGTGGAGATCGCGTCGTTTTCCGCGTCGGGTATGCTAATTAGCTGTTTACGGCGATCCACGAAGGTAAACGCGTTCGTTACGTCGTCGCTAGTCGGCTTTTCGCGTCACAAAGTTACGGCTGCTATTGCTATAGACAGCCCATGTTAAAGTATGGCCGTCGTTCCCGTGTCAAATAACCTTAAAAAATATATTATTGTTATTAATAATAATAATAAAATAACAAACGCCCAAACTCGAACAAAAAAATACATTAATAATAATAATAATAATCATAATAATATTGTAGTTAATATTTTTTAAGGTTAGAGCTTAATTATTATTTATTAATGTTATATTACATATTATTTGTTTATTACACATATGATGATTTTTAGTTATTTGTGTATTTATTTTACATGTATTTATACAAATAGTGTTTAGTTGTTTTTTTGTAATAATATATGAATAAATAAATAAATAAATGTATGAATAAATAAATAATTGTAAAATAAATACACAAATAACTAAAAAATAAACATAAGTAAGTAAAATAAATTAATAAGGTGTAAATATACATTAATAAAGTATAATTAACCTTAAAAAAATACATTAATAAAAATCATAATAATTATAATAATAATATAATAAACACCCAAACTCGAACAAAAAATACATTAATAATAATAAAAATAATAATTTATTTTGTGTTAGGGTGTTTAGGTATTTATTATTATTTTATTTTTTAAGGGGTAAGGGTTGAAGTTAAGGGTTAATTATTAATTTATTGTTACTTTATTGAATGTATTTATTTTTTATTTATGATTTTTATTTATGTGTGTATTTATTTTACATTTACTTATGAATTTGTTATTATTCATATAATAATATATAAAATAAAAATAAATAAAATAATAATAAATAAAATAAAAATAAATAAAATAATAATAAATAAAATAAAAATAAATAAAATAATAATAAATAACCCCAAACCTAAACTGAACTCGAACCCCTTACCCTAACGAAAAAACATTATAATAAATAAATGAATAATAATAAAAGAAGAAATAAAAGCTAATGGAAAAGCTAAAAACCCTGCAACAAATGATGCAACAGATAAAAGTTTTCTCTATTGGCTAATAAAATAAAAAAAAATAAAAAAAACACGCCAAAGCTCAAAAACGCTGCATACAAATGCACACTATTTAGCTTGTAGGAGCAGAAAAAAAAATGCTAATAGCTTCTAGGAGCTTAAAAAAAGTCTCATCAGTACTGCCAATCAGTGCCTCATTATCAGTGCCCACCAGTGCCACCTATCAGTGCCCATCAGTACTGCAAATCAGTGCCTATTAATCACTGCCCTCCAGTGTTGCAAATCAGTGCCCACCAGTGCCACCTAATAACTATCAGTGCCCACCAGTGCCACCTATCAGTGAAGGAGAAAAATTACCGGTTTGTAAAATTTTATAACAAAATCTGAAATATTTTTATATTTGTTTAGTAAGCAATACAAACCCCAGAAGTGATTAAATACCACCGAAAGAAAGCTCCGCCTCCTCCATTCATCCCCTACACCCCCACCTCCTCCATTCATCCCCTACACCCTCCACCTCCTCCATTCATCCCCTACACCCCCACCTCCATTCATCCCCTACACCCCCACCATTCATCCCCTACACCCCCACCTCCTCCATTCATCTCCTACACCCCCACCTCCTCCATTCATCAGCTACACCCCCCACCTCCTCTATTCATCCCCTACACCCCCCACCTCCTCCATTCATCCTCTACACCCCCCACCTCCTCCATTCATCCCCTACACCCCCACCTCCTCCATTCATCCCCTACACCCCCACCTCCTCCATTCATACCCTACACCCCCACCTCCTCCATTCATCCCCTACACCCCCACCTCCTCCATGTATCCCCTACACCCCCCACCTCCTCCATTCATCCCCTACACCCCCCACCTCCTCCATTCATCCCCTACACCCCCCACCTCCTCCATTCATCCCCTACACCCCCACCTCCATTCATCCCCTACACCCCCACCTCCTCCATTCATCCCCTACACCCCCACCTCCTCCATTCATCCCCTACACCCCCACCTCCTCCATTCATCCCCTACACCCCCGTCTTCTCCATTCATCCCTACACCCCCCACCTCCTCCATTCATCCCCTACACCCCCGCACCCCCGCCTCCTCCATTCATCACCCTACACCCCCACCTCCTCCATTCATCCCCTACACCCCCCACCTCCTCCATTCATCAGCTACACCCCCACCTCCTCCATTCATCCCCTACACCCCCACCTCCTCCATTCATCACCCTACACCCCCCACCTCCTCCATTCATCCCCTACACCCCCCACCTCCTCTATTCATACCCTACACCCCCACCTCCTCCATTCATCACCTACACCCCCACCTCCTCCATTCATCCCCCTACACCCCCACCTCCTCCATTCATACCCTACACCCCCCCACCTCCTCCATTCATCCCCTACACCCCCACCTCCTCCATGTATCCCCTACACCCCCCACCTCCTCCATTCATCCCCTACACCCCCACCTCCTCCATTCATCACCCTACACCCCCCACCTCCTCCATTCATCCCCTACACCCTCACCTCCTCCATTCATCCCCTACACCCCCACCTCCTCCATTCATCACCCTACACCCCCCACCTCCTCCATTCATACCCTACACCCCCCACCTCCTCCATTCATCCCCTACACCCCCACCTCCTCCATGTATCCCCTACACCCCCCACCTCCTCCATTCATCCCCTACACCCCCCACCTCCTCCATTCATCCCCTACACCTCCCACCTCCTCCATTCATCCCCTACACCCCCACCATTCATCCCTACACCCCCACCTCCTCCATTCATCACCTACACCCCCCTCCTCCATTCATCCCCTACACCCCCACCTCCTCCATTCATCCTCTACACCCACCTCCTCCATTCATCCCCTACACCCCCCCCCCTCTTCCATTCATCCCCTACACCCCCTCCTCCATTCATCCCCTACACCCCCACCTCCTCCATTCATCCCCTACACCCCCCACCTCCTCCATTCATCCCCTACACCCCCACCTCCTCCATTCATCCCTACACCCCAACCTCCTTCATTCATCCCCTACACCCCCACCTCCTCCATTCATCTCCTACACCCCCACCTCCTCCATTCATCCCCTACACCCCACCTCCTCCATTCACCCCCTACACCCCCCACCTCCTCCATTCATCCTTTACACCCCCACCTCCTCTATTCATCCCCTACACCCCCCACCTCCTCCATTCATCCCCTACACCTCCCACCTCCTCCATTCATCCCCTACACCCCCACCATTCATCCCCTACACCCCCACCTCCTCCATTCATCACCTACACCCCCCTCCTCCATTCATCCCCTACACCCCCACCTCCTCCATTCATCCTCTACACCCACCTCCTCCATTCATCCCCTACACCCCCCCCCCTCTTCCATTCATCCCCTACACCCCCCACCTCCTCCATTCATCCCCTACACCCCCACCTCCTCCATTCATCCCCTACACCCCCACCTCCTCCATTCATCCCCTACACCCCCACCTCCTCCATTAATCCCCTACACCCCACCTCCTCCATTCATCCCCTACACCCCCCACCTCCTCCATTCATCCCCTACACCCCCACCTCCTCCATTCATCCCCTACACCCCCACCTCCTCCATTCATCCCCTACACCCCCACCTCCTCCATTCATCACCTACACTCCCCACCTCCTCCATTCATCCCCTACACCCCCACCTCCTCCATTCATCCCCCTACACCCCCCACCTCCTCCATTCATCCCCTACACCCCCATCTCCTCCATTCATACCCTACAACCCCGCCTCCTCCATTCATCCCCTACACCCCCACCTCCACCATTCATCCCCTACACCCCCACCTCCTCCATTCATCCCCTACACCCCCACCTCCTCCATTCATCCCCCTACACCCCCACCTCCTCCATTCATCCCCTACACCCCCACCTCCTCCATTCATCCCCTACACCCCCACCTCCTCCATTCATCCCCTACACCCCCACCTCCTCCATTCATCCCCTACACCCCCCACCTCCTCCATTCATCACCCTACACCCCCACCTCCTCCATTCATCCCTTACACCCCCACCTCCTCCATTCATCACCCTACACCCCCCACCTCCTCCATTCATCCCCTACACTCCCCTCCTCCATTCATCCCCTACACCCCCACCTCCTCCATTCATCCCCTACACCCCCACCTCCACCATTCATCCCCTACACCCCCACCTCCACCATTCATCCCATACACCCCCACCTCCTCCATTCATCCCCCTACACCCCCACCTCCTCCATTCATCCCCTACACCCCCTCCTCCATTCATCCCCCTACACCCCCACCTCCTCCATTCATCCCCTACACCCCCCTCCTCCATTCATCCCATACACCCCCACCTCCTCCATTCATCCCCCTACACCCCCACCTCCTCCATTCATCCCCTACACCCCCCTCCTCCATTCATCCCCTACACCCCCACCTCCACCATTCATCCCTTACACCCCCACCTCCTCCATTCATCTCCTACACCCCACCTCCTCCATTCATCCCTTACACCCCCACCCCCTCCTCCATTCATCCCATACACCCCCACCTCCTCCATTCATCCCCCTACACCCCCACCTCCTCCATTCATCCCCTACACCCCCCTCCTCCATTCATCCCCTACACCCCCACCTCCACCATTCATCCCTTACACCCCCACCTCCTCCATTCATCTCCTACACCCCCACCTCCTCCATTCATCCCTTACACCCCCACCTCCTCCATTCATACCCTACACCCCTCACCTCCTCCATTCATCCCCTACACCCCCACCTCCTCCATTCATCCCCCTACACCCCCACCTCCTCCATTCATCCCCTACACCCCCACCTCCTCCATTCATCCCCTACACCCCCACCTCCTCCATTCATCCCCTACACCCCCACCTCCTCCATTCATCCCCTACACCCCCCACCTCCTCCATTCATCCCCTACACCCCCCACCTCCTCCATTCATCCCATACACCCCCACCTCCTCCATTCATACCCTACACCCCCCACCTCCTCCATTCATCCCCCTACACCCCCACCTCCTCCATTCATCCCCTACACCCCCTCCTCCATTCATCCCCTACACCCCCACCTCCACCATTCATCCCTTACACCCCCACCTCCTCCATTCATCTCCTACACCCCCACCTCCTCCATTCATCCCTTACACCCCCCACCTCCTCCATTCATACCCTACACCCCCACCTCCTACATTCATCACCTACACCCCCACCTCCTACATTCATCACCTACACCCCCACCTCCTCCATTCATCCCCCTACACCCCCACCTCCTCCATTCATTCCCTACACCCCCCGCCTCCTCCATTCATCACCCTACACCCCCCACCTCTTCCATTCATCCCCTACACCCCCACCTCCTCCATTCATCCCCACCTCCTCCATTCATCACCTACACCCCCACCTCCTCCATTCATCCCCTACACCCCCACCTCCTCCATTCATCACCCTACACCCCCCACCTCTTCCATTCATCCCCTACACCCCCCACCTCCTCCATTCATCCCCTACACCCCCACCTCCTCCATTCATACCCAACTCCTCTTTTTACCCCCCAACTACTCCATGCATCCCCCTTAATCTTCTAAATGCACCCCCCACTTCCTCCATGCAACCCTCTACACTCCCCCATCATCTCCTCCATTCATCCCCCCCCTCCTTGTCTCCTCCCCCCCTCGGCTCGCTCCCGGGTCCCTCCTTATCTCTCCCCTCTCGGCCGGGTGCGCGCTTTCTGCGGTGCTGCGTGACGTCACCAACCGGAGCCGCGCACGCACCGCCCCCTTCTGCGCCTGACTGACTAGACGTGACCGAGCTGAACCGAGCGGTACCGGAGAGAGAGGTGAGACCGGGGGCCCGGCGAAGTGGCGGGTGTGAGGTGGTGGGGGAGGAGGAGGGGGTGTTCTGCTAACCGAACACCGGGCCTGAGGAGAAATGCAGGGGGGAGGGGAGGATCCGGATATCATCACCGGCCATCATCTCCATTCATTTCTATGTGTGTCTCTGTCAGGAGACCCCCCACCCCTATATATATATATATATATATATATATATATATATATATATATATATATATACTGGACGCCCCTTCCTATAATATATATATATATATATATATAATATGAGACCCCCTCCCCCCATATATACAGGCGACCCCCCATATATAATAGAGGGCACCCCTCCCCCACATAGGAAGGAAACCCCCAACCTTATACATGGCACCCCCCCCCCCCCAGATATTAGAGGAACCCCCCCCCCCATAAAAATATATATATATATGACACCCTTCCCTCACATAGGAGAGGAGACCCCTCCATAAATTATATATACAGGTATACCCCCCCCCCCCCACCGTCCTTCACAGGAAGGATACCCCTCCCTATAATGTATACAGGGATTCCCCTCCCCCCATATATACTGTATACGGGGATGCCCCTCCCCCCATATATACTGTATACGGGGATGCCCCCCCCCATGTATACTGTGTACGGGGATGCCCCTCCCCTGTGTATACTGTGTACGGGGATGCCCCCCCCCCGTGTATACTGTGTACGGGGATCCCCCCCCCCCATGTATACTGTGTACGGGGATGCCCCTCCCCTGTGTATACTGTGTACGGGGATGCCCCCCCCCGTGTATACTGTGTACGGGGATGCCCCCCCCCATGTATACTGTGTACGGGGATACCCCTCCCCATGTATACTGTGTACGGGGATGCCCCTCCCCTGTGTATACTGTGTACGGGGATGCCCCTCCCCTGTGTATACTGTGTACGGGGATGCCCCTCCCCCGTGTATACTGTGTACGGGGATGCCCCTCCCATGTATGCTGTATACGGGGATGCCCCTCCCCTGTGTATACTGTATACGGGGATGCCCCTCCCCATGTATGCTGTATACGGGGATGTCCCTCCCCGTGTATACTGTATACGGGGATGCCCCTCCCCGTGTATACTGTATACGGGGATGCCCCTCCCCTGTGTATACTGTATACGGGGATGCCCCTCCCCATGTATGCTGTATACGGGGATGCCCCTCCCCCATGCATACTGTATACGGGGATACCCCTCCCCCATGCATACTGTATACGGGGATGCCCCTCCCCGTGTATACTGTATACGGGGATGCCCCTCCCCTGTGTATACTGTATACGGGGATGCCCCTCCCCTGTGTATACTGTATACGGGGATGCCCCTCCCCATGTATGCTGTATACGGGGATACCCCTCCCCCATGCATACTGTATACGGGGATGCCCCTCCCCGTGTATACTGTATACGGGGATGCCCCTCCCCGTGTATACTGTATACGGGGATGCCCCTCCCCTGTGTATACTGTATACGGGGATGCCCCTCCCCTGTGTATACTGTATACGGGGATGCCCCTCCCCCGTGTATACTGTATACGGGGATGCCCCTCCCCCGTGTATACTGTATACGGGGATGCTCCTCCCCGTGTGTACTGTATACGGGGATGCCCCTCCCCTGTGTGTACTGTATACGGGGATGCCCCTCCCCTGTGTATACTGTATACGGGGATGCCCCTCCCCTGTGTATACTGTATACGGGGATGCCCCTCCCCTGTGTATACTGTATACGGGGATGCCCCTCCCCTGTGTATACTGTATACGGGGATGCCCCTCCCCCGTGTATACTGTATACGGGGATGCCCCTCCCCTGTGTATACTGTATACGGGGATGCCCCTCCCCTGTGTATACTGTATACGGGGATGCCCCTCCCCTGTGTATACTGTATACGGGGATGCTCCTCCCCCGTGTGTACTGTATACGGGGATGCCCCTCCCCTGTGTATACTGTATACGGGGATGCCCCTCCCCCGTGTATACTGTATACGGGGATGCCCCTCCCCCGTGTATACTGTATACGGGGATGCCCCTCCCCCGTGTATACTGTATACGGGGATGCCCCTCCCCGTGTGTACTGTATACGGGGATGCCCCTCCCCCGTGTATACTGTATACGGGGATGCCCCTCCCCTGTGTATACTGTATACGGGGATGCCCCTCCCCTGTGTATACTGTGTACGGGGATGCCCCTCCCCGTGTGTACTGTATACGGGGATGCCCCTCCCCCGTGTATACTGTGTACGGGGATGCCCCTCCCCGTGTGTACTGTGTACGGGGATGCCCCTCCCCCGTGTGTACTGTATACTGGGATGCCCCTCCCCGTGTGTACTGTATACGGGGATGCCCCTCCCACGTGTATTCTGTATACTGGGATGCCCCTCCCTCGTGTGTACTGTATACGGGGATGCCCCTCCCCCATGTGTACTGTGTACGGGGATGCCCCTCCCCCGTGTGTACTGTATACTGGGATGCCCCTCCCCCATGTGTACTGTGTACGGGGATGCCCCTCCCCCGTGTGTACTGTATACTGGGATGCCCCTCCCCCGTGTGTACTGTATACTGGGATGCCCCTCCCCCGTGTGTACTGTATACGGGGATGCCCCTCCCACGTGTATTTTGTATACGGGGATGCCCCTCCCCGTGTGTACTGTATACGGGGATGCCCCTCCCTCCCCCTCCCTTAACCCTTACCTTACTCCAATCACTGATTGGGTGCTTTTCCCAGCTGCAGCACCGCTCTCCTACCTCATGGGGGCAGCAAGAGTCATAAGCTCCTTCTGTTTTCAGTCTGACTTCTGTGAGAAGGGAGCAGGGGGGGGGGGTGTGGCTTGCTGGTGCTGGATGGGTCTATGGATGCACACAGCCTGGCTCAGCCCACATGGGTGTCCTCTTAGCACACGGCTTGCTGAGGGGTGCCCAGAGGAAGGGGGAGGTAAGGGACCACTCTGTGTAATACCAGCACTGCCATTGCACAGAACACGCAGGTATAAGAGATTGGTGTGTTTCACGCAGAAAGAAAAACTAAAAAATGATCCTTTCCTCACACTTTAATTTACATGTTTACAAAAAGGTGTGTGTGTGTGTTATATATATATATAGATTACTTTTTTTTCTGTTGTGTTCTGTAGCCCTGATGAAGGGGGAGTTTTGAGTCCCCTGAAACATGTTGGTTCCATTCTTCATCAGAAGTCACACTGGAGTAAATATTTACCTGGACAGATGATTCTTGGTGTGGCGCTTTAAAGCGGTTGTGAACCTCACACATGAAATCTGAACAAAGCACATCCTTCTATAGTGAGCACCAAGTGTCATTTCTGTCTGCTGCTCCGTTCCTCTGCTTTCAGCATGAGTCTCTTCTGACAAGTTTTCCTGACACCGACTAAAAAAAGGTGACAGGGGAGGGAGCTCCAGCACACAGCCTGTGATTGTCATCCTCATCTCTGTTACTGTGTGAAGGGGGTCACCCCTTTCCCCCTTTGCTCTTTCCCCCTTTGCTCTTTCCCCCTTTGCTCTTTCCCCCTTTGCTCTTTCCCCCTTTGCTCTTTCCCCCTTTGCTCTTTCCCCCTTTTAGATGGTGTGTCTCTGTATATAGAGCGGTATATAGATGGTGTCTCTGTATATAGAGCGGTATATAGATGGTGTCTCTGTATATATAGAGCGGTATATAGATGGTGTCTCTGTATATATAGAGCGGTATATAGATGGTGTGTCTGTATATAGAGAGCGGTATATAGATGGTGTCTCTGTATATAGAGAGCGGTGTATTCAGGTATATAGAGAGCGTTATATAGATGGTGTGTCTGTATATAGAGAGCGGTATATAGATGGTGTCTGTATATAGAGAGCGTTATATAGATGGTGTGTCTGTATATAGAGAGCGGTATATAGATGGTGTCTGTATATAGAGAGCGTTATATAGATGGTGTGTCTGTATATAGAGAGCGGTATATAGATGGTGTGTCTCTGTATATAGAGAGCGGTATATAGATGGTGTGTCTGTATATAGAGAGCGGTATATAGATGGTGTGTCTGTATATAGAGAGCGGTATATAGATGGTGTGTCTCTGTATATAGAGAGCGGTATATAGATGGTGTGTCTGTATATAGAGAGCGTTATATAGATGGTGTGTCTGTATATAGAGAGCGTTATATAGATGGTGTGTCTGTATATAGAGAGCGGTATATAGATGGTGTGTCTGTATATAGAGAGCGGTATATAGATGGTGTGTCTCTGTATATAGAGAGCGGTATATAGATGGTGTGTCTCTGTATATAGAGAGCGTTATATAGATGGTGTGTCTCTGTATATAGAGAGCGTTATATAGATGGTGTGTCTGTATATAGAGAGCGGTGTATTCAGGTATATAGAGAGCGGTGTATTCAGGTATATAGATGGGGTGTCTCTGTATATAGAGAGCGGTATATAGATGGTGTGTCTGTATATAGAGAGCGTTATATAGATGGTGTGTCTGTATATAGAGAGCGGTATATAGATGGTGTGTCTGTATATAGAGAGCGGTATATAGATGGTGTGTCTGTATATAGAGAGCGGTATATAGATGGTGTGTCTGTATATAGAGAGCGGTATATAGATGGTGTGTCTCTGTATATAGAGAGCGTTATATAGATGGTGTGTCTGTATATATAGAGCGGTATATAGATGGTGTGTCTGTATATAGAGAGCGGTATATAGATGGTGTGTCTGTATATAGAGAGCGGTATATAGATGGTGTGTCTGTATATAGAGAGCGGTATATAGATGGTGTCTCTGTATATATAGAGCGGTATATAGATGGTGTCTCTGTATATAGAGAGCGGTATATAGATGGTGTCTCTGTATATAGAGAGCGGTGTATTCAGGTATATAGATGGTGTGTCTGTATATAGAGAGCGGTGTATTCAGGTATATAGATGGTGTCTCTGTATATAGAGAGCGGTGTATTCAGGTATATAGATGGTGTGTCTGTATATAGAGAGCGGTGTATTCAGGTATATAGATGGTGTTTCTCTGTATAGATGGTGTGTCTCTGTATATAGAGAGCGGTGTATTCAGGTATATAGATGGTGTGTCTGTATACAGAGAGCGGTGTATTCAGGTATATAGAGGGTTTGTGTGTCTCCCGCCGGTCTCCTCTCATGTCACCTAAGGGGACCATCTGTCAGCGGCAGCCCGGAGCCGTGTGTATGTAACACGCTTTGTACTCTGTGTATTATAGCATTAGGGTTTACCCTGTAATATGTACCGCCGCCGCTGCTGTCGTCGTTGTAATTACATCAGAGATGAGAGTCTCCTGTACTCAGGTGCAGCAGAGGAATATATATATATATAGAGAGAGAGAGACTCTCCTAGACTGTCTGTGGGGGGAGATTTACTAAACCTGGAGAGTGAAGAATCTGGTGTAGCTCTCTCTGCATAGAAACCAATCCGCTTCTAATTTCAGCTTTGCTTTAATGAAATCTGATTGGTTCCTAGGCAGAGCTGCGCTTTTTGCACTCTCCGGTTTTAGTAAATCATCCCCTATCCATCGGTTGTCTATATGCGCCGCCTTCCCCCCCCTTTTTTTTTTGTGTTTTCTAAAAAATAATTATCTATCCTGGCATCCATTCATTGCTCCTCTGCTCGGCGGGGATCAGCGGAGGGCTCCTCTGCTCGGCGGGGATCAGCGGATGGCTCCTCTCCATGGGAGAGCATTGAAGCCACCACTGGCTCTTCTATCACAATAGCACCCTTGTGTATGCAGGATCATAAACCAAGATGTCAGGATTGGTCAGCTGCAGCTTCTTTGTTTTTATGTTCTCTTAGGTTGTATACATAACATCTGAGCTTCTGTTTTGTCCCCCCCCCCCCCCCCCAAATATTTTGACTTTGACATATCTCCTGGTCTAGGGTGAGAACATTGATGGCTCATTAACAGTGCCCCACCATGGGTGTCAGTGGGAGAAGTAGTGCCCCACCATGGGTGTCAGTGGGAGGGGTAGTGCCCCACCATGGCTGTTGGTGGGAGGGGTAGTGCCCCACCATGGCTGTCGGTGGGAGGGGTAGTGCCCCACCATGGCTGTCGGTGGGAGGGGTAGTGCCCCACCATGGCTGTCGGTGGGAGGGGTAGTGCCCCACCATGGCTGTCGGTGGGAGGGGTAGTGCCCCACCATGGCTGTCGGTGGGGAGGGGTAGTGCCCCACCATGGCTGTCGGTGGGGAGGGGTAGTGCCCCACCATGGCTGTCGGTGGGAGGGGTAGTGCCCCACCATGGCTGTCGGTGGGGAGGGGTAGTGCCCCACCATGGCTGTCGGTGGGAGGGGTAGTGCCCCACCATGGCTGTCGGTGGGAGGAATAGTGCCCCACCATGGCTGTCGGTGGGAGGAATAGTGCCCCACCATGGCTGTCGGTGGGAGGAATAGTGCCCCACCATGGCTGTCGGTGGGAGGAATAGTGCCCCACCATGGCTGTCGGTGGGAGGAATAGTGCCCCACCATGGCTGTCGGTGGGAGGAATAGTGCCCCACCATGGCTGTCGGTGGGAGGAATAGTGCCCCACCATGGCTGTCGGTGGGAGGAATAGTGCCCCACCATGGCTGTCGGTGGGAGGAATAGTGCCCCACCATGGCTGTCGGTGGGAGGAATAGTGCCCCACCATGGCTGTCGGTGGGGAGGGGTAGTGCCCCACCATGGCTGTCGGTGGGAGGAATCATACTCCAAGGGTCGGATAAAGACAAGCAAAGGGCCGCAGTTTGAAGATCTCTGCTGTAGACAAATGAAAAAGTTGAATTGTTTGGAGAAAACGCGTCCCAGTAAGGATCGTCCTCCACTGTGGAAACTCGTACAGTACATGGCGGCATTTGTGGGCGCATGCAGTAAGTTTGGTAAGTGACGCCATAATAATCCCTTAATAGAAGAAAAGAAAAAAAAGAAAGCTTACATCTTTCTCAGCTCTGGAGTTGGACAGTAAAGAGGAGCGAATCTCCTAAACTGCAAACATTTTCTTCCCTTTGCCAATGCGGTTCTCAGGTTTGTTTGATCTGTAGCGAAACGCGTAGTCATAAATCCTGGTTCTCTGTAGAAGAAATCTGCAGCCTTGTCTTCTAATGAATACCTGGTTTGTGATTGATTACAAATGCTGAGATTTGTGTGGGGGGGGGGGGGGGGCTCCTCAGATCATGTGAACTATTGACATTTCTACTAAATCCATTCAGTTCTGTTTTGAGGAATGAGGTTTCCAGCTGCACTAATGATGTTTGCTAAAAACCCGGAGGACACGGCCGTCTGTTTTATCACCATTCAGAAATCATTCTTCTAAGGGAAAGTTCTGGACGTCACCCGGGGTGATGGTTGCTCCCGGCAGCACTTCTGTTGACCCATTTCCAGCCATGGCAGTTACCAACTTATAACTTGGAAAAGTCAGTCTGAACGATTACAGTATGTTTGTAAGGCTTAGAACACAGGTGTCAAACACAAGGCCTGCGGGCCGAATTCCGGCCCTCCAGGCCATTTCATGTGGCCCTCGCACCTCTCTTGCCGCTGCAGGAGAGCTCCGGTCCTCCTCTAGTCCCCCTCCAGACCCTTACTTTCTGCCTTTAAGCAATGTATCCAGCTTCTTCCCAGCAGCAGCATAAGGGAAGGGGGGTGCACTGTGATGTAAGGGAGAGTGGGGGACTCAACTTCTGATGGTGGGGTGACTCTTTACATCTAATGTAAGGGGGAGGGGATGCGCTGGACATCTAATCTTACAGATACAACCGGCCCTTTTGAGGGCAATCATAATGCGGCCCACAATGAAATTGAGTTTGACACCCCTGGCTTAGAACCTCTATCAGTATTGTTTCCAGGGGGCACGCCGTGTGGGGGGTTCCAGGGGGCGCGCCGTGTGGGGGGTTCCAGGGGGCGCGCCGTGTGGGGGGTTCCAGGGGGCGCGCTGTGTGCATGGTGCAACCCCAAGGGCCACGTGATGAGGCCTGCCGGGCTTTGTGTTTAAAGAGGATGTCCGCTGAAAAAAATAAATAAAAGCCAGCAGCTACAAATTCTGCAGCTGCTGACTTTTTTAATATTAGGGCACTTACCTGTCCTGGAGTCCAGCGCCGTCCGCAGCAGAGGACGAGCGATCGCTCGTCACCCTGCTGCCCCCCCCCCCTGCCATCTTTGGCGAGGGAACCAGGAAGTGAAGCGCTCCGGCTTCACTGCCCGGTTCCCTAGGGTGCATGCGCGAGTCGCGATGCGCCGTGCTGACTGGCTCCCGCTGTGTTCTGGGAGCCGAGTGTTCCCCAGAACACAACGGGGGACAGGAGGTGACGTCCTGCCTGCAGTTTACCCGCAGACTGTGTGGCTGGAAGTGGGTGCAAATACCTGTCTTTAGACAGGTATCTGCACCCCCCTCCCCCTGAAAGGTGTCAAATGTGACACCGGAGGGGGGAGGGTTTTCCGATTTGCAGAAGTGGAGGGTGGAGTTCCGCTTTAACATCTGTGCTATATCTTGTATGTCAACTGTTGTCCCATATACAGAAGCAGCCCCCGCTGATCCTGACATAAGCAGACAATCGTGTAATCAGGTAGGTACACATCAGGACAAGTACAGTATCCTTTACCATCATATACATTGTATTGGTATTTAGGACCTATTCACACCAGACTCGGCTATTGCAGCTCAGTCCCACTGCAGCACAAGACTACATGCCTTCCCTCGTACCTTGTGGTGGTGTGTACTGAAAACAAGTCCGACACCCAATACTTTTTATTCAGCGAAGTGCAACACCATCCTGCCACCAGTAGAACTTAATGAAATGTCACTTTGTGACATTTCAATAAAGTTTGTTAAAAAAAAACAAGTAGTTCACAGGCACCACTGTTGTCCTCCAGCAGACCAGCGGTTGCATTCTAGTCTTCATGTCACGCTGGTGAGACAGCAGGAGCTTTCACAATATATCCGATCACATGTCCTACTTCATTCAGAAACTGAAACTTTCACGTGTCTGTGTTTTTATTGCCCTTTTTTTTTATTTAACCACACCCTAACGAGTTGGCATTTTATTACTAGTTTGTCATTCATGCTGACAAACGGGTACACAGAGCGGCAAGGGACAGCATATTGCTGCGGCTGGGCTGATAGGTGTAGCCGGGAAGCCTGTAAATAGCGATGACAGGCTGATAGGAGCCACATGTATCCACACATTATGTGGGGACACACGAGTCCCCGGACTGACATCCGCTATCAACTGGATCTGCGAATACATCTGAAATACAGCGGCTCTTCTCAGTCTGTCGTTGCTTTCACTGCGTTTCAGGAGGCATGGTAGCCCATTGCATTCAGTGTGCAGGTGGTCGTTGCTGGGGCTGCATTGAGTGTGCAGGTGGGCGTTGCTGGGGCTGCATTTAGTGTGCAGGTGGGCGTTGCTGGGGCTGCATTGAGTGTGCAGGTGGGCGTTGCTGGGGCTGCATTGAGTGTGCAGGTGGGCATTGCTGGGGCTGCATTGAGTGTGCAGGTGGGCTTTTCTGGGGCTGCATTGAGTGTGCAGGTGGGCTTTTCTGGGGCTGCATTGAGTGTGCAGGTGGGCGTTGCTGGGGCTGCATTGAGGGTGCAGGTGGGGGCGTTGCTGGGGCTGCATTGAGGGTGCAGGTGGGGGCGTTGCTGGGGCTGCATTGAGTGTGCAGGTGGGCGTTGCTGGGGCTGCATTGAGTGTGCAGGTGGGCGTTGCTGGGGCGGCATTGAGTGTGCAGGTGGGCGTTGCTGGGGCTGCATTCAGTGTGCAGGTGGTCGTTGCTGGGGCTGCATTGAGTGTGCAGGTGGGCGTTGCTGGGGGCTGCATTGAGTGTGCAGGTGGGCGTTGCTGGGGGCTGCATTGAGTGTGCAGGTGGGGGCGCTGCTGGGGCTGCATTGAGTGTGCAGGTGGGGGCGCTGCTGGGGCTGCATTGAGTGTGCAGGTGGGGGCGCTGCTGGGGCTGCATTGAGTGTGCAGGTGGGCGTTGCTGGGGCTGCATTGAGTGTGCAGGTGGTCGTTGCTGGGGCTGCATTGAGTGTGCAGGTGGACGTTGCTGGGGCGGCATTGAGGGTGCAGGTGGACGTTGCTGTGGCTGCATTGAGTGTGCAGGTGGGGGCGTTGCTGGGGCTGCATTGAGTGTGCAGGTGGGGGCGTTGCTGGGGCTGCATTGAGTGTGCAGGTGGGCGTTGCTGGGGCTGCATTGAGTGTGCAGGTGGTCGTTGCTGGGGCTGCATTGAGGGTGCAGGTGGTCGTTGCTGGGGCTGCATTGAGGGTGCAGGTGGTCGTTGCTGGGGCTGCATTGAGGGTGCAGGTGGTCGTTGCTGGGGCTGCATTGAGGGTGCAGGTGGTCGTTGCTGGGGCGGCATTGAGTGTGCAGGTGGGGGCGTTGCTGGGGCTGCATTGAGTGTGCAGGTGGGGGCGTTGCTGGGGCGGCATTGAGTGTGCAGGTGGGGGCGTTGCTGGGGCTGCATTGAGGGTGCAGGTGGTCGTTGCTGGGGCTGCATTGAGGGTGCAGGTGGTCGTTGCTGGGGCTGCATTGAGGGTGCAGGTGGTCGTTGCTGGGGCTGCATTGAGGGTGCAGGTGGTCGTTGCTGGGGCTGCATTGAGGGTGCAGGTGGTCGTTGCTGGGGCTGCATTGAGGGTGCAGGTGGTCGTTGCTGGGGCTGCATTGAGTGTGCAGGTGGTCGTTGCTGGGGCTGCATTGAGTGTGCAGGTGGGCGTTGCTGGGGCGGCATTGAGGGTGCAGGTGGGTGTTGCTGGGGCGGCATTGAGTGTGCAGGTGGGCGTTGCTGGGGCAGCATTGAGTGTGCAGGTGGGCGTTGCTGAGGGTGCAGGTGGGCGTTGCTCGGGCTGCATTGTGTGTGCAGGTGGGCGTTGACCATTATTTTGCTTCATGGTTATTTAAAGTTTTTTTCCTGAAGCTTCCCTCCTAAAATGAAGGTGTGTGTGTTATACGCAGATAAATACAGTAATACAATTGTATATAAAATTGAAATATATTTTAAAAACTTTAATTTTCAGTTTTCGGACACGCCCATTCTGCATTTTCAGTTTTCGGACACCATAATTTCCATTCGGTTCATCTCTAAAAAATAAAATGGGGCGCTGGCACTTTTTGCAAAGGACCTTGAATTTAGCTTTAGCAGCAGCAGAAAAAAAAAATCGAGTCTCCTGTCTGGCCAGACAGGGCCGTGCGGTCTGACAGAGCCGTGTAACCCTTAGGACTGGATGGACAGACATACAAATCCTCTGACCCCCCCCCCCCCCCCCTCTTTACTTGGATTTCAGTTTTGATGTGGAAGTGACAATTGCAGGTTCAGCATTGTTCACGACTCCATAACGGGGATTCCTGCATTGCTGCAACATTGTTGTGCAACACTGTGATACAATTGCCACAACTACGGCAGCTTTTGTTTTATATCCCCATCCTGTCCTGGGATTTGTAGTCCCCCCAGTCACTGCGGTGCCTACACAGCCCTAATTAACCAAAACTGAACTTCACATAAGGAATTCATAGCGGCTTCTTTCTTTTTTTTTTGCACCTCGGAACTTGTGAAAGTCGGCAAGATTTGTTTTTTAATAAGATGGGGGATTACTGGAGTGCATTTAATTTAACGCACATCACACTGTTTTTCAAGCAGCAGCGATTAGCAACTCCACCAAAGAGAGCCGGGTTATATCGGTAGCCGGAGGCACGGCAATGATTCTTCCATGACCTGGGCTCTGTCATATTCTATTCTCCCATTTATATAGAAAGAGAGGAAGTTGTGGTTGGTTGATAGCCACAGTAAGTGATGTCACTTCCTGTGAAGTGTGTGATGTCATTTGGGGGGGGGGGGGGTGTGGTTAAGCTGGCAGTTCTTTAGGTCACACTGAATACATATTTAGGCCAGTAAATACATTCCCTAGTGCAGGGGTTGAAAAATTTGCTTGGAATCTAGGAGCCAGCTAAAAAAGTTAGGAGCCAGAAAACGCACCCCGTCCCGATGAGCTTGCGCGCAGAAGCGAACACATACGTGAGCAGCGCCCGCATATGTAAACGGTGTTCAAACCACACATGTGAGGTATCGCCGCGATTGGTAGAGCGAGAGCAAGAATTCTAGCCCTAGACCTCCTCTGTAACTCAAAACATGCAACCTGTAGATTTTTTTTAAACGTCGCCTATGAAGATTTTAAAGGGTAAAAGTTTGTCGGCATTCCACGAGCGGACGCAATTTTGTAGCGTGACATGTTGGGTATCAATTTACTCGGTGTAACATTATCTTTCATAATATTAAAAAAAAATGGGGATAACTTTACTGTTGTTATTTTTTTATTAAAAAAAGTGTATTTTTTTCCCCCAAAAAAGTGCGCTTGTAAGACCGCTGCGCAAATACGGCGTGACAGAAAGTATTGCGACGATCGCCATTTTATTCTCTAGGGTGTTAGGATAAAAAATATATATAATGTTTGGGGGTTCTAATTAGAGGGAAGGAGATGGCATTGAAAAATAGTGAAAAATGACATTAGAATTTCTGTTTAACTTGTAATGCTTAACTTGTAATACCAACGGCCACCACCAGATGGCGCCAGCTCACACATCTGGTGGTAATAACTTGTAATACCAACGGCTCACCACCTTCCAAGCCAAGTCGCCAGGACACTATTTCTAGTCGCCCTGGCGACCGGGATTTGTCGAGCCCTGCCCTAGTGAATGGATCAGGTATTGATTGCCGTGTGTTTTCTGTGACCTTCATGTTCCTTTTGATGGAGAAATACCTAAAAAATGGCGAGGAAGCCAGTCAACCCCTCTAGCCCCCCCCCCTAAGTTTACACTGATGTAATGAGTTTTGTAGTGCGATTTGAAGGATTACAGCCGGTGCGACTACACCTGCGATTCCACTGCGTTTGCAATGTGATTTTGATGTAACTACGATTTTATTTTATGGCCTGGTGCTTTTCCCACTTATCTCTATCTATCTCTCTGGAAAGCACCAGAGAAACACAGCCCTATCTGCTGGTGCTTTTCCCACTTATCTCTATCTATCTCTCCCTGGAAAGCACCAGAGAAACGCAGCCCTATCTGTTTGTGATTTCTTGCGCAATTATCTAAGGATTGCATACGTTTCCCCGATACAGACTATGGATCCTGTCAGCTGCACATCTCGTGGCCATTGGTTATTTCACACGGCGGTCCTCATTATTCCAGGGCCACTGCTGCAAGGGGGGATAGGTGTGACATTCTATATTTACTAAGCAGATTCAGTCATCCCATAGAGGTGTGTGTGACTCATACAGCGCATGGCGAAGAAATCTCTGCTGCAAAGCAAGCTTTACCCTGCTGACAAAATGACACGGCTCTTAGATTACCATGCTGGGGACATGTCTCTGCTCCTCATCGTTCTTGGTAAAGTAGATGCAAATTCCACTCCATGATATTTAGCTTTCTAAAGTGCCGTGTATTATAAAGTGAAGTTACTTTCAGATATCAGTTTTCATGTTAGGTGCACCTGACCTCTCACACTATACTCTCTTCAGAAAGTCAGAGTCTGTTGTTCAGGCATCATCGAATTTCACTGTCTACTTGGATGCCGGCTCAGAGATGACCAGCCATATAAATGGCTGTGCAGTCCTTGGCTTTTGTTTGACACAGCAAATCGG
The DNA here is from genome assembly GCF_905171775.1 of Rana temporaria. Lineage (NCBI taxonomy): Eukaryota > Metazoa > Chordata > Amphibia > Anura > Ranidae > Rana > Rana temporaria. Next base: position 14,669,693 of record NC_053500.1, read on the forward strand.
CCCCTGATGCAGCCTTGGACTTTGTGACTTGCAGCAAAATTAGGCCAGTTGCACACTGGGACCGTCCAGCCGCAGGGCGTCCCTCCGCCCAGCCGCAGGGCGTCCCTCCGCCCAGCCGCAGGGCGTCCCTCCGCCCAGCCGCAGGGCGTCCCTCCGCCCAGCCGCAGGGCGTCCCTCCGCCCAGCCGCAGGGCGCCCCTCCGCCCAGCCGCAGGACGTCCATCCGCAGGGCGCCCCTCCGCCCAGCCGCAGGGCGCCCCTCCGCCCAGCCGCAGGGCGCCCCTCCGCCCAGCCGCAGGGCGCCCCTCCGCCCAGCCGCAGGGCGTCCATCCGCAGGGCGCCCCTCCGCCCAGCCGCAGGACGTCCATCCGCAGGGCGTCCTTCGGCCCAGCCGCAGGGTACCCAGCCGCAGGGCGTCCTTCGGCCCAGCCGCAGGGTACCCAGCCGCAGGGCGTCCTTCGGCCCAGCCGCAGGGTACCCAGCCGCAGGGCGTCCCTCGGCCCAGCCGCAGGGCGTCCCTCGGCCCAGCCGCAGGGCGTCCCTCGGCCCAGCCGCAGGGCGTCCCTCGGCCCAGCCGCAGGGCGTCCCTCGGCCCAGCCGCAGGGCGTCCCTCGGCCCAGCCGCAGGCTGCCCAGCCGCAGGGCGGCCCAGCCGCAGGCTGCCCAGCCGCAGGCTGCCCAGCCGCAGGGCGGCCCAGCCGCAGGCTGCCCAGCCGCAGGGCGTCCCTCGGCCCAGCCGCAGGGCGTCCCTCGGCCCAGCCGCAGGGCGTCCCTCGGCCCAGCCGCAGGGCGTCCCTCGGCCCAGCCGCAGGCGGCCCAGCCGCAGGGCGTCCCTCGGCCCAGCCGCAGGACGTCCCTCGGCCCAGCCGCAGGGTGTCCTGCCGCAGGACGTCCCTCCGTCCGTGATTATTGCTAGCGGCTGTAGCAGCCACTTGCGATTACCTCATGTAAAATCCAACAAGCTGGTTGTACCCAAGTTAATCGATCATCTGGTACATTCAGCCTGCCCATACACGGTTTAAATCTCGGCTGGTTTCTGCTGAACCCCCGGCTGAGATTGGAACCATCTATGGCCGGCCTTAGGTTGATATCAGAGATATGATCTGTTGGGGAGAGAGGTGGTCATCGAGGAATGTCACCTTGCAGGGTAGATGTGTGTTTTCCAGTTGATATTCCTGTTTTTCTTGTTTATATTGCTAGTATTGTTTGTGGTGTTCACAGTACACAAATCAGCCGTCTTATCTCCTCTGCTGTCTGTATTGTATCCTCAGGGATGGACAATATGATGGGCAATTCCAGAGTCAGGTTTGTTCATAGGTTGGCTATTGAGAACTGCTAATTATAGATTGCAAATGTGCAACATAGAATGAACTAGGGCTGCGACTAACGATTATTTTCATAAGTGATTAGTTGGCCGATTGTTTTGATTAATCGGATAATAACCTTGAAGTGTGGTGTATAATTTAGTTAATACGTTAAGCTTAAAAAAAAGAAAATTGGGATTTATCCCTAAATATCTATATGCAGTGGTAAATATAAATAACCAACTACAGTGGATATAAAAAGTCTGCACACCCCTGATAAAATGTCAGGTTTCTGTGATGTAAAAAAAAATGAGACAAAGATAAAAGCACCCCGTCAGCGGGCAAAAAGCTGTCAGCGTGAGGAGAAAAAAAAATCGTCATTGGCTGACAGCTGATCACGTGGTAAGGGGCCGGGATCAGCCCTTTACTCCGATCAGCTGTATGTGTGCTGCACTATATTTCCTGATATATAAACAAATAATGCATTTTGTATGCAGACCAACTAATCAATTAGGAAAATAGTTGACAACTATTTTCATAATCGTGTAGTTGTTCGATTAATCGATTCGTTGTTTCGGCCTTAGGATGAACATATTTTCTTTGCTATTATTGTCACAAGTTACAAAATTTTGCCCAATAGGGTTAAAGGGAACCAGTGCATTGCCATCCACTTTAATGGCCACATTACCCCAAATATATGCTCCCCTTCTATCCGCTCTGCTCCCCTTCTATCCGCTCTGCTCCGCTCCTCTTCCATCCGCTCTGCTCCGCTCCCCTTCCATCCGTTCTGCTCCGCTCCCCTTCCATCCGTTCTGCTCCGCTCCCCTTCCATCCGCTCTGCTCCGCTCCCCTTCCATCCGTTCTGCTCCGCTCCCCTTCCATCCGCTCTGCTCCGCTCCCCTTCCATCTGCTCTGCTCCGCTCCCCTTCCATCTGCTCTGCTCCGCTCCCCTTCCATCTGCTCTGCTCCGCTCCCCTTCCATCTGCTCTGCTCCGCTCCCCTTCCATCTGCTCTGCTCCGCTCCCCTTCCATCTGCTCTGCTCCGCTCCCCTTCCATCTGCTCTGCTCCGCTCCCCTTCCATCTGCTCCGCTCCCCTTCCATCTGCTCCGCTCCCATCCGCTTCCCTTCCATCCACTCTGCTCCGCCCCCCTTCCATCCGCTCTGCTCCGCTCCCCTTCCATCCGCTCCCCTTCCATCCGCTCTGCTCCGCTCCCCTTCCATCTGCTCCGCTCCGCTCCCATCCGCTTCCCTTCCATCCGCTCTGCTCCGCTCCCCTTCCATCCGCTCTGCTCCGCTCCCCTTCCATCCGCTCTGCTCCGCTCCCCTTCCATCCGCTCTGCTCCGCTCCCCTTCCATCCGCTCTGCTCCGCTCCCCTTCCATCCGCTCCGCTCCCCTTCCATCCGCTCTGCTCCGCTCCCCTTCCATCCGCTCTGCTCCGCTCCCCTTCCATCCGCTCTGCTCCGCTCCCCTTCCATCCGCTCTGCTCCGCTCCCCTTCCATCCGCTCTGCTCCGCTCCCCTTCCATCCGCTCCCCTTCCATCCGCTCCCCTTCCATCCGCTCCCCTTCCATCCGCTCCCCTTCCATCCGCTCCCCTTCCATCCGCTCCCCTTCGCTCCCCTTCCATCCGCTCTGCTCCGCTCCCCTTCCATCCGCTCTGCTCCGCTCCCCTTCCATCCGCTCTGCTCCGCTCCCCTTCCATCCGCTCCCCTTCCATCCGCTCCCCTTCCATCCGCTCCCCTTCCATCCGCTCCCCTTCCATCCGCTCCCCTTCCATCCGCTCCCCTTCCATCCGCTCCCCTTCCATCCGCTCCCCTTCCATCCGCTCCCCTTCCATCCGCTCCCCTTCCATCCGCTCCCCTTCCATCCGCTCCCCTTCCATCCGCTCCCCTTCCATCCGCTCCCCTTCGCTCCCCTTCGCTCCCCTTCCATCCGCTCCCCTTCCATCCGCTCCCCTTCGCTCCGCTCTGCTCCGCTCCCCTTCCATCCGCTCCGCTCCCCTTCCATCCGCTCCGCTCCCCTTCCATCCGCTCCGCTCCCCTTCCATCCGCTCCGCTCCCCTTCCATCCGCTCCCCTTCCATCCGCTCTGCTCCGCTCCCCTTCCATCCGCTCCCCTTCCCTTCCATCCGCTCCGCTCCCCTTCCATCCCCTCCGCTCCCCTTCCATCCGCTCTGCTCCGCTCCCCTTCCATCCGCTCTGCTCCGCTCCCCTTCCATCCGCTCTGCTCCGCTCCCCTTCCATCCGCTCTGCTCCGCTCCCCTTCCATCCGCTCTGCTCCGCTCCCCTTCCATCCGCTCTGCTCCGCTCCCCTTCCATCCGCTCTGCTCCGCTCCCCTTCCATCCGCTCCGCTCCCCTTCCATCCGCTCCGCTCCCCTTCCATCCGCTCCGCTCCCCTTCCATCCGCTCCGCTCCCCTTCCATCCACTCCGCTCCCCTCCACTCCCCTCCCCTCCACTCCCCTTGCCTTTCCTTTCCTCACCTCCCCTCCACCATTCTAGGAATTTCCAGGTACTTCAGTGTGTACGGAGCATGTTGATTGTTTATTGCCCAGCAGCAGTACTGTGGTTTGGGGGAAGGGGTCATATCTTTGCTATTGTAGAACAGGGAGTCAGTTTGCCCTGCCTGTTTATATCTTGGTGGACTGGACACATTCTATGCAGATGTAAAGTAAACAACAATAAATAAAAATCTAGTACTACCGGTGCCTTGGTGCTGGTGAGTGATATGCTGGCTTCTTATACATACAGCAAGTTCCTGGATGTCATTCCTGGAATAGTTACTGTGAGCTACTGGCTTTGTCTGTGTGGCTTCAGTATAGGACATGCACTTCAGTCTTTTCCTTCGTGTCGGCACTGACCAATCAGAATCACTCTGCTCCATCCTGAAAGCCCTACAGCAAGAAGAAGCAGGGATTTCAAATCTCTTCGGACAGCGAGACCGGCTGCATGGGCAGTGACTCCTCATCACCCACAAAGGTAAGTACAGCGGGGACCAGAGGGACGGTGTACGGTATTAGTCCATTGTGGCAGCAGGCAGGGTAAATTCCCTGGTTGCATCCAGGATGCAGTGTATATATCCCCTAGGTCAGTGATGGCGAACCTTGGCACCCCAGATGTTTTGGAACTACATTTCCCATGATGCTTATGCACGCTGCAGTGTAGCTGAGCATCATGGGAAATGTAGTTCCAAAACATCTGGGGTGCCAAGGTTCGCCATCACTGCCCTAGGTTCAGGCTTTATGCCAGTTTATACCTCTAGGGGGAGTGCTGGGAGGACTTGATGAGCCCAGCTGTATCAGGTGGGCTCGTTGGGTCCTCTACAAAAACTCCCAGCATGCAGAGAGATGCTCCAACCTGGAAGCAGATCTGTGTGATTAGTCTGGGGAGTGTGATCGCTGTGCGGTGAGACCAAGCCTGTGTGGCTATTGCTAAGAGATTTAAACAGCAGGGAGTCAGGGACTGGGGCAGCACAAGGCTGTACCCAGTTGTTAGTTAGGGACATCAACGTGTATAGCGAGCAGGCCAAGCTGACCAGGATTTATTTTTGTATTTCTTTTGTTTTCTGTCATATTTTTATTTGTATATACCGTATTTATCGGGGTATAGCGCGCACCCCTAAAGTGGACCCGCATTCCTGTAAAAAAAAAAAAACATTTAATACTTACAGTTTTGGTGTCTTGTGCGGCGTCCATCGTCGGGTCCGGCATCTGTCTGCGGCTTCGGTGGTGTCCTCCTCGTCGGGTCCGGCGTCCTTCTGCGCTGTCCTCCCCGCTCGATCCCCGCTTCCCGCGCTGAGTTTGAACCACTGCGCCGGCATATACCGAGCGCAGTACACTCGGGTATAGTCGGGCAGGCTCGGCTCCTCTCGCGGTCACGTCCTGGACGTACAGGACGTGACCGCGAGAGGAGCCGAGCCTGCCCGACTATACCCGAGTGTACTGCGCTCGGTATATGCCGGCGCAGTGGTTCAAACTCGGCACGGGTATCGGCGTATATCTCACACCAACGATTTTTCCCTGATATTCAGGGCAAAAAAGTGCGCGGTATACGCCGATAAATACGGTAGTTCAAATAAAACCGCACCTTTTTTGTTTTCCTCCTACCACTGTCTGCTGTGCCTAATGTTTTTTGTGTGCTGAACCCTTCCAGGGGGTCACACACACCCGCTGCCGGGCTAACCCCTCACACCATCTATTTAATTTCTTTCCAAAAAGGTTAACCAACTCTTTGAAGAAGAACTTCAGCTTGTTTTTGTATTTACAAATATAGCTACAAATACTGTAGCCTGCCATCCAGCGCTGTCTTCCCACAGCTGCAGGTTCCTGGCACCGCCATCTTGGATACAGAAGCCAGCTGTGGCTTCCTGAGGAACCACAGCCAGCTCCCCACAGCACATGCACAAGCTTGCGTGGCCCTTAGTGATTGGTCCAGCGGCCCCTTAGGGGCATGTGACGGGGAAGCTGCGGAAGGGACGGGGCAAGGGAAGTCATCCTCGTCAAAGTGAGGATTGCCGAAGTGGGAGCACATATGGATAAAAACTCACTATGTATGACACCGTTCTATATACCATGATGCCATGGTTCGTGTCTTTTGACAAACTAAATAAAACATAAAAAAAAAAGTCACTCCCCTCTCCAAAAACAAAAAGCCTATAACTTGGTCACAGGCCGGGTGAACCAGCGGGACGTCATTTTTTTGAGCGAAGTTTCTTTTGCATTCTCACCAAATTCTCTTTTCGCGCGCAGCTGCACCCGACATCTTAACTCTTTTTAACTGGGGTGGGCACAGAAAATAAGTTTAACCAGCAGTTGGTCAATCAAAGTTTTTTTTTTTTTTTTTTTTTAAGCAGCCATCACTCATTAATGAATTATCTACTTGGTTTTAGGGAGAAAAAAAAAAGTTAGATGTGACGGACCCATCCGTATACTGGACATATTGTGTTCGTCTGCTTTGCCGTTTTACATGAAGTCGCCCATTCGTATGTCGACCACGAGGCGATCGGACTATGCGGATGGGATCTGGGCGCTATTCCCCAATAATATGCCCTCAGTTCCAGGCTATCTGGGGATACGTTATATGAATATAAAATGTTCGGCAGTTATAAAGTTATAGATTTTAAATGTCTGTTATTTCAGTCTCCCATCTGGTCCCCTAGGGGAGTGTCCACCAGGTGGGAGACCTGCATAAATACGGGCGGGTAGCCCACAGTAAATGATTTCGTGTTTTACCCTCATAATGGAGCTTGGTCTCGTTACTGGAGGGGATTGGGTTACTGGCCACTAAGGACGGTGTATGGAGAGAGTTGCCGGTTGGAACCTATTGCACTTCGGCGGTTAGCGGTGGTTCGTGTACTTTGGAGCTCGGGAAGAGAGGTACCGCAACATTAGATAAGTTCAAAAAGTTATAATGGGCATGACCTTTCCTGTGAAGGAGGAACTGTAGTCTTGTGGATCTGCTTTCTGGTACACATATGAAAAGAATCAACCTAAAATAAAGCTTACCCGCACTAAAGGATACTCGGTTTTGTAGAACATGTGACTAAGAAATAAAAAATACATTCCTCCATCCACAATATGCAGCGCAGATGGAAGAATCGCCTGCTTATGACAAGTTGGATTGGATGCAGCAGTTTTTTTGGCTGACAGTTTATCAGGCGGCCGCTTTGATTTTTTAATCTAGTGACGTCGGGCGGGAGGCGGCCTCCTTGGGAACCGGGCGAAATTTGTACAGTGTGGGCCAGATTCGCGTAGGAGAGCGTATCTTTAGTTGGGCGTAGCGTATCCTATTTACGCTACGCCGCCGCAACTTAGGAAGGCAAGTGCAGTATTCACAAAGCACTTGCTCCGTAAGTTGCTGGGGCGTAGCGTAAATCGGCCGGCGTAAGCCAGCGTAATTCAAATGTGGTAGTGGTGGGCGTGTTGCATTCAAATGTGCTGTGACCCCACGTAAATGACGCGCCTAACGAACAGCGCATGCTCAGTATCATGTTGAATTTACGCCCTAAGATACGCCAGGCCCAATGCCTGTGACGTGAACGTAACCTACGCACAGCCCCAGTCACGTACGACTTACATAAACAACGTAAAAAGATACGCTTGCCGACGTCCATACTTTTCATTGGCTGCGCCACATATGGCAGGGGTGACTTTACGCCGGACGTAAGCCTAACGTAAACGGCGTAGCGGGCGCAAGTACTTTCGTGAATCGGCGTATCTACCTAATTTACATATTTGGCGCGTAAATCTACGGAAACGCCCCTTGCGGCCAGAGTAAATATACACCCAAGATACGACGGCGTAGGAGACTTACGCCGCTCGTATATTGGCCAAATCTATGAGTAACTGATTCTAAGAATCAGGCACATCGATACGACGGCTCGCATTCGGACTTACGACGGCGTACGTGGAGATACGCCGTCGTAAGTCCTTTGAGAATCTGGCCCTGTATGTTCAAGTTTAGAGCCCTTTCAAACTAAGGAGTTTTTTAAGCTCTTTTGCATTTAAAAAAAAAAAAAAGCGCCTAAAAAGCTAGTTTGACACTAAATTACTAATGACTACATTAAAATCCTGCACGCAGCTACAGCATCTTTAAAATATGTGTAAAGAGCTAAAAAAAATAAAACGCCCCTCTCCATTAAAAACCTGCAAGACAGTCATAATGAGCTAGTATGACTAGCATACTAGCTCATTATGCATGCACTTGCCTTAGAACGAAGCACTAGAAGCTGTCCTCGTGTCCCCCCTCCGCCGCATCCATCGCTCCCTGAGGTTACTTCCGGGTATCGCCGCTCCGGCGCTGACACGTCAGACCATGCGTGCGTGCGGGAGCCGTCAAATTCGGCATTGCCAAATTTAAGACGGCTATTCTCAGTGCGCCTGTGTGCCGTTGTCTACGGCAGCGGTGCCTGTCATTGGCGAATATGGTTTAGGAGATATTGCCAACACCTACAGGTAAGTTTTTTTTAATGTAGGCTTACCTATAGGCGTAAATGACAAAAGTGGGGTTACAACCACTTTAAAATGAATGGAAAGCGCCTCAAATGCACCTGGAAAAAACACCTAAAAAAAAACCACACACAGCGTTTTTGGTGCAGTTTTTGAATCGCATGTCCTTTAAAAAACGCACTGCATCCTTTTTAAAAACCGCACTGCAAACGCCTAAAAAGCGCTGAGCGTTTTACTGGCAGTTTTGAAGCGAACCAGTGTGAAAGGACTCTTACTGATTGTGTCCAACTAATCTTCTTATGTCACTATGGAGGTGATTTACTAAAGCTGGAGAGTGAAAAATCTGGTGCAGCTCAGCATAGAAACCAATCGGCTTTCAGTTTTTTTCTTTTTTTGGTCAAAGCTTAAAGTGGTTGTTAAGCCACCAACTGATCATTATATCATCCCCTCTTACAGATAAAGCTTCGTCCTAGTGCCTGTGCTTTATAAAAATAAATGAAAAAAAGAGTCAATTTCTACCTGTTTTAACAGAGTCTCCCAGCGATCACGCGACTCCCCGCTCTCCCCATCTGATATCTCCAGTGGGCGGGGCCGAGATTCCCCTGCTGACATCAGCCAGAGTGGAGCCGAGAGCCTGGAGTCATGTGATCGCTGGAAGATGCTGTTAAAGCGGGTAGGAATTGTGTGTGTGTGTGTGTGTGTTTTTTTTTTTAAAGCACAGGCGCTAGCATACAGCTTTTTATTTGACAGAGGGGACGATATAACGACCAGTTAGTTCTGAAGCAGCAGGGAGAGGAGCAGAGCGGCGCTAGTGAGAGCTGACAGGCAGGGAGGGGGAGGGAGGAGGAGGACAGAGGAGAGCTGCGGATAGCTGCGTATGATGGAGGCACATACACTGACCACAGTGTCAGGGCTCAGCAGCCATGATATATCCGGGTCCGCGTACTGACCGCAGAGGTGATCAAATACCACCAAAAGAAAGCTCTATTTGTGGGGGGAAAAAAAGACGCCAATTTTGTTTGGGAGCCACGTCGCACGACCGCGCAATTGTCAGTTAAAGCGACGCAGTGCCGAATCGCAAAAACTGTCCGGGTCCTTTAGCTGCCTAAAGGCCAGGGTCTTAACTGGTTAAAGTGGTGATTTTTTTTTTTGTTTTATTTTTTTTAAACTTGTTATACTTACCTGCTCTGTGTAATGGTTTTGCACAGAGCAGCCCAGATCCTCCACTTCTGGGGTCCCTCACCGATGCTTCTGGCTCCTCCCTGCCTTCAGTGTGCCTCAATAGCAAGCTGCAAAGTATAGTATAGAGCGCCTGCTATAGCAAGGTAAAAAAAAAAACTTCTGCCTTTAGAACCACTCACTTCCTGCCCAGGACTACATGTCCCATGAGGCATTGCTCCTCACACTTTCACAAATCCTCAGGCACTTAGTGACATGTATGGGTGGTGTACTGAGCTGTATGTGTGCTGCACTGTATTTCCTGTTATGTAAACAAATAATGCATTCTATATGCAGGTCGATTAATCGATTATGAAAATAGTTGATGACTATTTTCATAATCGATTAGTTGTCGATTAATCGATTAGTTGTTTCGGCCCTAAATGATGTATTAATGTATTCAGAGTTGCAGTAATTTATATCTGCCTGCTGAGTGTCTTCTATTCCCAGGAAAATCCTCCATAGTGCTCAGTTTTATGCACAAACCTATATAATGCCAGTATAAAAAAATATATATATAAAAGATATATCAAATTGCACTGTGAATATTAGACAATTAGGGGTAGATTCACATAGACTTACGACGGGCGTATCAGTAGATACGCCGTCGTAAGTCCGAATCCCCGCCGTCGCAACTTTAAGCGTATGCTCAAACTGAGATACACTTAAATGTTGCTAAGATACGACCGGCGTAAGTCTCCTACGCCGTCTTATTTTAACTGCATATTTACGCTGGCCGCTAGGGGTGCGTACGCTGATTTAAGCCTAGAATATGTAAATCCACTAGATACGCCGATTCACGAACGTACGCCCGGCCGTCACAGTTAAGATACGCCGTTTACGTAAGGGGTTTTCAGGCGTAAAGTTATTCCACCAAATACATGGCGCAGCCAATGTTAAGTATGGCCGCCGTTCCTGCGTTGAAATTTGAAAATTTTGCGTAACTCGTCCGTGAATGGGGCTGGCCCGTAAATTTACGTTCACGTCGAAAGCGTGGCGATTTGCCGACGTCATTTGGAGCATGCGCACTGGGATAGGTCCACGGACGGCGCATGCGCCGTTCATTAAAAACGTAAAATACGTGGGGTCACTAGTATTTTACATAAAACACGCCCCCAACCAGCCTATTTTAAATTAGGCGGGCTTACGCCGGCCCACTTACACTGCGCCGCAAGTTTCAGCGCAAGTTCTTTGTGAATACAGGACTTGCTGCTCAAACTTATGGCGGCGTAGTGTATCTGAGATACGCTACGCCCGCCTAAAGATAGGCATTTCTTTCTGAATCCGGCCCTTAGTATGTTTGCGGTTGACACCTCATAGGTTTAAATATAGATAAGGGGCGTGGCCTTACCCATCGGGTATCAAATATGATCCTCTTTTTACACTTTCTATCTGATCAGCGCAGCCGCTGAGCAGACAGTGTGACTTCACATATAATTGCTGTGCAGGAGATACAATGTAATATAAGAGATTGTTGGGTATTGGAAAAATAATTTGAGTGATGACTCCCAATCTCTCTCATTGTATATCTCTGACATAAGCTATTGTGTGACTTCATCATCACGCTCCGTCTCCCATGTGTCACCCACCACTTTCCTCACACTCATTCACTCGCACATCTGCTCCATACTCCTCATTCACCGCTTGTTTGTTCAACAAAAAATGTGTTTGAAAAAAAAAAAAGGAAAGCAAATTGCATTTTTAAAGCTGAGCACCAGGCAGATATAAAATATACAAATGAATGCAGCTCCTTCGTCATTGATACATCATCATATGTATTGTTTCTTTTAAAGTGGTTGTACACCCTGTATGTACCACCACTTTTACCTACACACCCTGTATGTACGGCCACTTTTACCTACACGCCCTGTATGTACCACCACTTTTACCTACACACCCTGTATGTACCGCCACTTTTACCTACACACCCTGTATGTACGGCCACTTTTACCTACACGCCCTGTATGTACCACCACTTTTACCTACACACCCTGTATGTACCGCCACTTTTACCTACACACCCTGTATGTACCGCCACTTTTACCTACACGCCCTGTATGTACCGCCACTTTTACCTACACGCCCTGTATGTACCGCCACTTTTACCTACACACCCTGTATGTACCGCCACTTTTACCTACACACCCTGTATGTACCGCCACTTTTACCTACACACCCTGTATGTACCGCCACTTTTACCTACACGCCCTGTATGTACCGCCACTTTTACCTACACACCCTGTATGTACCGCCACTTTTACCTACACACCCTGTATGTACCGCCACTTTTACCTACACGCCCTGTATGTACCGCCACTTTTACCTACACACCCTGTATGTACCGCCACTTTTACCTACACACCCTGTATGTACCGCCACTTTTACCTACACGCCCTGTATGTACCGCCACTTTTACCTACACGCCCTGTATGTACCGCCACTTTTACCTACACACCCTGTATGTACCGCCACTTTTACCTACACACCCTGTATGTACCGCCACTTTTACCTACACGCCCTGTATGTACCGCCACTTTTACCTACACGCCCTGTATGTACCGCCACTTTTACCTACACACCCTGTATGTACCGCCACTTTTACCTACACACCCTGTATGTACCGCCACTTTTACCTACACGCCCTGTATGTACCGCCACTTTTACCTACACGCCCTGTATGTACCGCCACTTTTACCTACACGCCCTGTATGTACCGCCACTTTTACCTACACGCCCTGTATGTACCGCCACTTTTACCTACACGCCCCTGTATGTACCGCCACTTTTACCTACACGCCCTGTATGTACCGCCACTTTTACCTAGAGGTACGCCTAGATTAGGACTTGCCTGTAGGTGCAACAAATATCTCCTAAACCTACACGGTTTGGGAGATATTTACAATTGAGACGAGCGCCCACGTCTACGGCGCATTGCACTGTTGACAAAAAACGGCGCAGGTGCACTTTAGAAACGACAATCGCATTAAAAAAACGTGGTGCGTTTGGTAATGCGATGTGGGAGACGCACAGGTATCGCTGCGAATCCCACACCCCATCAGTGATTTTGCAGAATTGTTTTTTTTTTTTTTTTTTAAAGTGTAAGTTTACCTTTTACATAAGATCTGTAGGGTGACCTTACACTGGAACTCCTCCCCACCCCCCTGTACCATAATTCCACAATCCCCTACTGTCAGGCCTCGGGACGTCGCTTCAGTGGTCCAGGGTTTTGAACTCCCCTCCTCACAGCACTAATAGGATAGGCTAAATGGATTCTGATTGGTTAGCACTGTACATGTGATGGTGTTGACCAATTAGAATGCCTCTGTTTCCAAACAGGTCATTTTTCTCCTTCTATAATGGGGACAGCACTGATGGGTTCTGATGAGGGTGGCACTGATGAGGGTGGCACTTGTTGTACCCTCTGTGTTGTGAGAGACACAAAACTCTGGTCTGGAACAATGGATGTTTATTTCAGTACAGGCTGTACACTGTAACATGCATCTCAGGACAGTACAGGTTATCTGCTTCCTACATGTGCTCTCTCTAAGATGGCTACTATGCCCCTTGACCCTTGTCATCACTGCTGGGTGGAGCCAGCCTTAAAGTGCCAGTACAAGTGGAACCCTTCAGGTATAACAGCACTGATGGGCTCTGATGAGGGTGGCGCTGATGGGCTCTGATGAGGGTGGCGCTGATGGGCTCTGATGAGGGTGGCGCTGATGGGCTCTGATGAGGGTGGCGCTGATGGGCTCTGATGAGGGTGGCACTGGTTAGCAGCACTGATGGGGACAGTGTGAGACCGACGTCCCTCTTACAGAAGCCGCTGATCGGCTTTATTGTTTTTACCTCACGCTGACGGCGTGATGAAAAAATAAAGCTAATGACAGGCTTCTGTTCACATCACTGTCATTGGCTGATCACGTGTCATTGGCCCTTCATGTGGTAAAGGGCCGCAATCGGAGCGTGCCACCTGCGCGCCTTAGGGAGTGCACTTGAAGCGTGAAAACGGTAGGACATCCAGCGCAGGCCCGGCATTTTAGGATCAGGCTGTAGCCGTCTTTTGGCTATAGCGTGGGCGTGAAGTTGTTAATAATAGAGGTAGGTTTAGGAGATGTCATGCACCTCCTTGGACTTGTAGTGTGCCTGCACATTTTATAAAGTGGCTGAATTCCTGGATTTTAGCTTTATTTAATATTTTAATGGTCTATTTATTTTGTTTATTTTTTTCTTACCACTGGTAAAGCCAGCTGTCTGAACTGCTCCTTGTGCAAACACACAGTGCAATGTGTCATGGGGATGTGAACACTTTGGTGGCGGGGGTGCGGCTGGCGTTCTGGTCTTTTTCTGTGCTGGCCAAGTCTGCCCAGGTCCGGTTAGAAAATAGTATTTATTAGGGCTGACCATGCATACCTTGAAAAATGCAAGACGTGTCATTCATAGACCAGCTGACCCGGTTGGATGCAAGTTATCGCACTGCTTGCATAGACAAAGATGTAAGAACTCAGACTGCGAGAGGGAGAACCAGCACAGAGCGCCAGTTGGTTCTGCTTCAATGTTCATGTGACATGGCGAGAGCAGAGTGACAGACAGATGAGCTTATCAGCCTGCTGCTTCTCCTTTCACTGTCCAGTCACAGGCTGGGGTAGGAAAAAGACCTGTTGGCCCTGGTTCACACTGAATGCAGCTGAATGTGACTCGCTTGAAATTGCATGCTCTCAGAGCCGCATGTCTGTGTGACTTCAGGTGAGATTTGACTGACATCTGCGTGTCTTCATGCACAGATATCAATGCAAATCGCTCCTGAAATTGGCAAAAGTAGTGCAGGAAGCGGTGATGGCGAGTGTGCGACTCTGGGAGAAGCGGCGATGGCGAGTGTGCGACTCTGGGAGAAGCGGCGATGGCGAGTGTGCGACTCTCGGAGAAGCAGCGATGGCGAGTGTGCGACTCTGGGAGAAGCGGCGATGGCGAGTGTGCGACTCTGGGAGAAGCGGCGATGGCGAGTGTGCGACTCTGGGAGAAGCGGCGATGGCGAGTGTGCGACTCTGGGAGAAGCGGCGATGGCGAGTGTGCGACTCTGGGAGAAGCGGCGATGGCGAGTGGGCGACTCTGGGAGAAGCGGCGATGGCGAGTGGGCGACTCTGGGAGAAGCGGCGATGGCGAGTGGGCGACTCTGGGAGAAGCGGCGATGGCGAGTGGGCGACTCTGGGAGAAGCGGCGATGGCGTGTGGGCGACTCTGGGAGAAGCGGCGATGGCGAGTGGGCGACTCTGGGAGAAGCGGCGATGGCGAGTGGGCGACTCTGGGAGAAGCGGCGATGGCGAGTGGGCGACTCTGGGAGAAGCGGCGATGGCGTGTGGGCGACTCTGGGAGAAGCGGCGATGGCGAGTGGGCGACTCTGGGAGAAGCGGCGATGGCGAGTGGGCGACTCTGGGAGAAGCGGCGATGGCGAGTGGGCGACTCTGGGAGAAGCGGCGATGGCGAGTGGGCGACTCTTGGAAAAGCGGCGATGGCGAGTGGGCGACTCTGGGAGAAGCGGCGATGGCGAGTGGGCGACTCACGGAGAAGCAGTGATGGCGAGTGGGCGAATCTGGGAGAAGCGGCGATGGCGAGTGGGCGACTCTGGGAGAAGCGGCGATGGCGTGTGTGCGACTCTGGGAGAAGCGGCGATGGCGAGTGGGCGACTCTGGGAGAAGCGGCGATGGCGAGTGGGCGACTCTGGGAGAAGCAGCGATGGCGTGTGGGCGACTCTGGGAGAAGCGGCGATGGCGAGTGGGCGACTCTGGGAGAAGCGGCGATGGCGAGTGGGCGACTCTGGGAGAAGCGGCGATGGCGAGTGGGCGACTCTGGGAGAAGCGGCGATGGCGAGTGGGCGACTCTGGGAGAAGCGGCGATGGCGAGTGGGCGACTCTGGGAGAAGCGGCGATGGCGAGTGGGCGACTCTTGGAAAAGCGGCGATGGCGAGTGGGCGACTCTGGGAGAAGCGGCGATGGCGAGTGGGCGACTCTGGGAGAAGCGGCGATGGCGAGTGGGCGACTCACGGAGAAGCAGTGATGGCGAGTGGGCGACTCACGGAGAAGCAGTGATGGCGAGTGGGCGACTCACGGAGAAGCAGTGATGGCGAGTGGGCGACTCACGGAGAAGCAGTGATGGCGAGTGGGCGACTCACGGAGAAGCAGTGATGGCGAGTGGGCGACTCACGGAGAAGCAGTGATGGCGAGTGTGCGACTGAGGGTCATGTGTGAAGACATACATAGAATTTTATGGGATAGAAACACAGAAAAGTGACGGCAGAAAAACGCTGAGTATTCCATGGCGTCTGCCCATTTTATCTTCATTCCCTAATTGAGTATAGATCTCTGTTTTGTTCCAAGCCGCTTTCTGCTGACTCACTCACTACCTCTGCTGGTCGTTTTTGTTAAGACCCCTTTCACGCCGGGGCTTGGGGGCGTCGGCAGAGCTTTGCCTTCATTTTAGCTGCGCTTTTCGGCCGCTAGCGGGGCGCTTTTAACCCCCGTTGGCAGACGAAGCGCAGTTTGGAAATTTGGACAGAGCATTAGGATTTTGGTGATTGAGTTTACATCTACTTTACATAAAACCTCTGCGACCCTTCATAGGTCACTATAGGTGATTGTCGGTGGATATTGATTAGTCGTTCTATTTAAGTAACTAATTAAAGGGACAATCCTCGGCCTACTGGATTCTTCTGACCTTTCACATTTATTCCCTGATGCTGTGTTTTTTTGTTTTTTTTTTTCTTGTTTTTTCTTGTTTTTTTTTATTGCTACGTCTGCTGGTATTGGTTCATTAACACAGTCGTCATACTCTTCTTCAGACATGTCTCTTGTGTTTGGTATGGGCGATGGAGGGATATTTCGTTCTCCACATTGCTATGAGTTCTGTGCTTCTCTAGTAAAATATCAGGGCTCTGTACTCGGGGAAAAGTGATTTATGTTTTTACTTCCTATCTTCAGACATGAAAGGCATGTAATGTTTTATTACTCCCAAAGATCAATAAGGGCTGAGGTTTAAATACCTCTGATGGTGCAATGAATCTCCCACGGTATGATCTGCCCCGACGACCTACACAAATTCTTCCAGCTTGTTTATTCAGCACTTCATCCGACTGCAGTGCCCCTCCGAATGGCAATTTTCACTAGGCATGGTGAGATCTTCAAGAGCCTGTAACCTGAATATTGCTAGGAGGGGCGGCTCGTCCATTGTGGGCGCACGGACACCGCCTCCCCTATCCGCCGCCGGCCTCCCTATCCATGTGCCCGGCCCCTTTCAGGACACCGTGCGCATGAATACCTATGATGGCGGGGTGTGTTTTTTTTTTTTTTTTTTTTTTTAAGCCAGAGGCTTCAATAGGCTTCAAAATGGCGTGGGCTCGGGGCGCAGAGCATTGCGTCTGAATGAATATTCGCTGTTGCAGCACTGATCCTCCTCCCAGCCCAATCGGAAAACGGGTCTGATCCCCGTCGCCCGATTGTCTGAAAGGACAGGCGATCCTATTGGACGCCTAGGAGGAAGGGAGGAGACGCATGGCAGAAGCGAGGAGGAGAAGAGACGAGAGCTACTGCCCGTGGCCTAGATGGGGTAAGTGCCGATGGACTGGCAGATGGAGGGGGGGTTTGAGGTGCCGGGGGGTTGGGGTGGTTGTGTTTGCCGCCACCCCAAACAAAGAAACGCCAGCCGCCACTGACTGCTAGCCATACATGGATTGAGTTTTGCCCGATTCCTGCTGAATCTGATGAAATCTAAGCAATGCATTGGCACAGCATCCATTGATGTACGAGGTGTGACCATTTACCGTATTTATCGGGTATTGCGCGCTTCGGCGTATAGTGCGCACCCCTAAAGTGGACCCGCATTCCTGTGGAAAAAAGATTTTTGTACTTAGTTTTGGTGTCTTGCGCGGCGTCCATCGGCGGCCTCGTCAGGTCCGGCGTCCGTCTGCGGCTTCGGGTGTCCTCTTCATCGGGTCCGGCGTCCTTCTGCGGCGTCCTCCCCGCTCGTTTCCCGCTTTCCCATGCCGTGTATGAATACTGCGCCGGCATATACCGAGCGCAGTACACTCGTGTATAGTCGGACAGGCTCGGCTACTCTCGCGCTCACGTCCTGTACGTCCAGGACGTGAGCACGATAGGGGCCGAGACTGCCCGACTATACACGGGTGTACTGCGCTCGGTATATGCCGGCGCAGTATTCAAACTCGGCGCGGGTATCGGCGTATATCGCGCACCCATGATTTTGCCCTGATTTTCAGGGCAAAAAAGTGCGCGGTATACACCGATAAATACAGTAATTCCCAGAATGGATGATAAAAAAAATAAAAATCAAACACCCCTGCATTCTTCAAAAGATCGCATCAAATTTGAAGACATTTTTTTTATTTTAAAAGTTTTATTGAAGTGTTTTTTGACAATAACAAATAGATAAATGACAGTAACATTCAAGAATACAGAGCAGTACCTATCTAGAGTATCTAAACTTGTGAATCATTCTCCAATAGGGTAAGCTAAAATGGCAATCTATCTCAACCCCACTGTAGTACAGACACAAATAATATCATCACTGCGACCGCTATACCCAATCGCTGGCAATAACATGACGGCCCCTCAGGCACCGTGAGTCTCGGGCCCCCCTGCCCCCCCCCCCCCCCCGGATTGAAGACATTTTTTTCTGATCTTCTTCTATTATGATTTGAGGCACCATCTTTGCGGAAATCTTTCTTATTCCCAAATCCTCAGGTTGTAATCCTGCTGCACTTCCTTGTTCATTTCCATTCTTCTGCCATCATTTGCATACTTATTTTTCGATCTGAGCGAAAGAAGGGTCGCACTCTCTACATTTGCATTTTTGGCTTTTCACGTCTTGTGTCATTGTGGACATTTTCTCACCCCCTCCTTAACCACTTCCCTACCCCCGTATTGTCAAATGACGTCCGCAGGAGAGATCTCCCATCCTGGGCGGGTGTCATATGACGTCCTTGGCTTCCCGGCCGTCTAGGGGGGCGGGCGCGCCCACCGCGTCACTTGGGAGCTGATGCGCGTGACCCAGCCGCTGCGATGTCCGCTGGGCACCCGCGATTGCCTGTCACAGAGCAGGGACATGGATCTGTGTGTGTGTAAACATACAGATTTATGTCCTGTCAGGGGATAGGCGACCGATCGCTTGACCTTTCAGGCTCTGAAGAAAGGGGTACGCCCCAGAAACGTCAGCCGTTTCGTCACGAAAGGGTACCATTGAATCTTCGGTATCAAGTCTTGCTGGCAGGGACCAAGAAGACTGGTCTGATTATTAGACAAAGCTGTATTCAAGATCTCTTTTGTGAGTAGAAATAACTTTTCCTAAAATTAAAATCTCTTATGATAATGCACTAGGTCGGTGCGCCCTCCCTCTTTTGTTTTTTCTTTTCTCTTAGTCTATGAACACCCATGGTTCAGAGAAGGGCGGCAAGACCTGTGATTTTATCTTACGATTGGACTACATTACCCCATAACAAAAACACCAGAGCGCAGGAGAATTTTTGTATTGTAGACCGATCGCTTGTACAGAGGAACACAGATCGGTCACCTCCCCCCCCCAGAGTTAGAATCACTCCCTAGGTAACACATTTAACCCCTTGATCGCCCCCTAGTGTTAACCCCTTCCCTGCCAGTGACATTTACATGGTAATCAGTGCACTTTTATAGCACTGATCGCTGTATAAATGTGAATGGTGTCCGATATGCCCGCCACAATGTCAGTCACGATAAAAAAATTGCAGATCGCCGCCATTAATAGTTAAAAAATAATAGTAATAAAAATGCGCTATATATATGTCTCTCTCTCTCTCTCTCTCTCTCTTTCTCTCTCTCTTTCTCTTTCTTTCTCTTTCTCTTTCTCTTTCTCTTTCTCTTTCTCTTTCTCTTTCTCTTTCTCTCTCTCTCTCTCTCTCTCTCTCTCTCTCTCTCTCTCTCTCTCTCTCTCTCTCTCTCTCTCTCTCTCTCTCTCTCTCTCTCTCTCTCTCTCTCTCTCTTCTCCACTATTTTGTAGACGCTATAACTTTTGCGCAAACCAATCAATATACGCTTTTTTTTTTTTAACCACAAATATGTAGAAGAATACATATCGGCCTAAACTGAGGAACAAAAATTGGAATATATATTATAGCAAAAAGTAACACAAATAAATATATATTTATATTAAAAAAAATTCCCCAACTAGTCACTCTTCTTTTATTTATAGAGCAAAAAAAAAAAAAATGCAGAGGTGGTCAAATACTACCACCAAAATAAAGCTCATTTGGGTACAGTGCTGTTGCATGACTGCGCAATTGTCATTCAAAATGTTACAGCACTGAAAATTGGTCTGGGCAGGAAGGGGGTGAAAATGCCCGGTG
The DNA here is from genome assembly GCF_905171775.1 of Rana temporaria. Classification (NCBI taxonomy): domain Eukaryota; kingdom Metazoa; phylum Chordata; class Amphibia; order Anura; family Ranidae; genus Rana; species Rana temporaria. The sequence goes on from NC_053500.1 coordinate 14,689,540, forward strand.
TTGAAGTGGTTAAACTGCCTTTTGGCATTCAAAAACATTTGATTTCTTCATGGAATATTCACCATAAGTCTATTGTAACAGAGCTAAAGTGTCACTGTGACCCGAGATTTGCTTTGTGTGTCGCTCAGCCTCTATTGGAGGAGGTGCAAGTCCTATGACATCCACCGCTGGGAGTGCTGGTTTGGGGGGGAACACGTCCTGGCTCCTGCAATGGCTCAGATTGTATAGGAAGTCTCTCTGGCCGCACATCCATGACATCCCTGAGGTGTGTGTGGCAACCTCAGCCTGGACTCCGACCAGGCCATGCCCCCAATGTGTTTCGTTCCGCCCCCCCCCCCCCCCAGATCCTATGACTAAGCTCTGAGGGCCGGAGCGAAACTCATTGGGGGTGTGGCCTGGATGAGTCCAGCCTGAGGTTTCCACACACACCTCAGGGATGTCATGGATGTTTTGTGACTGCGACATTATGGCGGACACATCGGACACTTTCGACACATTTTTGGGACAATTGTCATTTTCACAGCGAAAAGTGCTATAAAAATGCACTTTTTACTGTAAAAATGGCAGTGAATGGGTTAACCACTAGGGGGCACTAAAGGGTTAAGTGTGTACTAATGTATTTTTTTTTCTAACTGTAGGGGGGCGTGCCTGGACGTGTGATGTCACTGATTGTCGTTTCCTATGACAGGGAACAGACGATCAGTGACAAGCCACGGGGAAGGTTTGTTTACACTCGCCACTCCCCGTTCTTCAGCTCCCGGGACACCGGCGGCGATCGGGTCCCGCGGGCGCAGTCACGGAGCTTCGGACCGGGTCACAAACGTGCCGGCGGCGCGCTCGCGACCCATGGCTGGGCTCTTAAAGCGGGAGTTCACCCGAAATTTTTTTTTAACATTAAATTGATGCTCATTTTGTCTAGGGGAATCGGGTAGTTTTTTTTCGAAGCTGTACTTACCGTTTTAGAGAGCGATCTTCTCCGCCGCTTCCGGGTATGGGCTGCGGGACTGGGCGTTCCTATTTGATTGACAGGCTTCCGATGGTCGCATACATCGCGTCACGAGTAGCCGAAAGTCGGTGCGGCTCTATACGGCGCCTGCGCACCGACGTTCGGACACTTTCGGAAAATCCTGACGCGATGTATGCGACCGTCGGAAGCCTGTCAATCAAGAAGGAACGCCCAGTCCCGCAGCCCATACCCGGAAGCGGCGGAGAAGATCGCTCTCTAAAACGGTAAGTACTGCTTCGATTTTAAAAAAACTACCCGATTCCCCTAGACAAAATGAGCCTCAATCTAAGGTTAAAAATTAAGTTTTCGGGTGAACCTCCACTTTAAAGGTCCATGTGCCCAGCCGTACCATTGTGTCGACGTATATCGTCGACAGAATGGCATAGATCTGACTGTCCGTCTCTGCAGTGTGCATAGACGGCCCCATGCCAACAAAAAAACTGTGAAGTCGTCCGGTCCTGTCTCCCCCCCCCCCCCCCCCCCCCCAAATCCATACCAGGCCCTTTTGGGTCATTTATTCAGAGTTCTTGGAACAAAAAAATTTGCAAGTACCATCGGGCACCACAGCAGACGTACCTGTACTGTGAATGAAAACCCATACAGGGATATGGGCACAAAGCTAGAGGAAGACAGGAGCCTGACATTGCACCCAAAATTTGCTGTTTGTGGGTGCAATGCTCTGCAGGCTCCAGTAAAAAGAAAATGAATGTACTTTTTTTTTTTTTTTTGCATAAATATGTGCATTTATTAGACTTTTTTTTTTAAGAGAGGTGAACTTATCCTTTTACACCTCTTGGTATCACAAGTGTGTGTATATATGTGTGTGTATATATATATATATGTGTGTGTGTGTGTGTGTATATGTATATGTACATGTAAAGCTTTTCATAAATTGGCGCATATATATAGGTGCCAATTTATGAAAAGCTTTACATATTCTACATTTACATCGGTCCTTGCCCTCAAGGAGTTTATCTAAGGTCCCTGCATATCTACACATACATACTAGGACCATGTCTTTGGAGTGTGGGAGGAAACTGGGGAACTCACAGGATGGCTTTCTGTTTAAAATGCCTCTTGATTCCCCCCAAACACCAGCGTCTGTGAGTGGAGCATGGTAAGGAAGAGGTTAATGACCCAGCCTGTGCCCCATTATTCTTTCACAGAAGGTTAAATCGCTCTGACAGCGGCATTGATTTCCATCGGGAGGGAGAAGAAGCTGGTAGATGAAGTCTTTCTATTTTCCCTTTTTTACACACATCTCATAGTCGGGGGGCAGACTGACCTTTACATTAACACATTACTATCCACCCCCAGGGATGGACTGGCCATTGGGACTACAGGGAGTTTCCCGGTGGGCCGGCTTCAGTGACAGCGGACCGCCTCCCCCCTCCGCTCCTCTGTCTCTCCCTTCCCGCAACGCTCACCTGGGGGGAACAAAGAAGCAGGGGGAGGACCAGAGGAGCATGGGGGGGAGGGGACAGACAGCTGACTCAACAGCTTATGGCCTGGCAGTTTCTCACTTCTGCCTAATCTTGTCCCATAAGGGGGGGGCACCTAACGTATTCCTTGCCCCGGGTGAAATAATGTCTAGCTTCCCCATTGGTACCGCCTATAGGAGTACCAGTACCAGCCATTCTACTCTAATAAAGTAAAGTGGCTAGTGAAGGGGGAGAGGGGGCTCGGGTGGCCGGGGGGGTGCGGGAGTTGTCCGGCCGCCATGGGAGAGACCTGTCAAAGTGGGCCAGTCTGGATGAAGTCCAGGGCCAAATTTCTGTCCCAGTCCAGCCCTGTCCACCCCTCACCTGATTCACCCTCCAAGGAGCCTCTTCCAGACTTCTCTTACTTCCCTATAGTAAGGCTTACCTGTAGGTAAGTAGAATATCTCCTGGCAGGTTTAGGAGATATTGACTCTGCATGCAGCCGCTGATATCAGCAAGGCATTGCGCTCTGCAGGTCTGGCGCATCCCACCAGAATGACGGGCTCCTGTGCCCATGCACGGGAGTGACGTCATTGCGGCTCCGGCCGCCCACAGCGGCGGAGCCAGCGATCCCGGAAGAAACGCAGAGGGAACATGTCTGCTTACTCAGAACGGGCACTGGTCACCCCTAAGAGAAGTATTTAATTTATTCTATTGTCTTGCAGGGGTTTTTTTTTTTTTTTTGGTCAGCCCCTGTTCTTCCCATAACTCCAACTCTCCAAAATCTTCAACCACGTCGCTTCCGGTTACTCTCCAGCAGTGGTTTCTACTGAGCGGGGGATCTGTAGAGCATGGGGGTTACTACTGAGCAGGGGAGGGAGGGGCGGCATAGCTGGGGGTTACTACTGAGCAGGGGAGGGAGGGGCGGCATAGCTGGGGGTTTCTACGGAGCGGGGAAACGGCAGAGCTGGGGGTTTCTACGGAGCGGGAAAACGGCAGAGCTGGGGGTTTCTACAGAGCGGGAAAACGGCAGAGCTGGGGGATTCTACAGAGCGGGAAAACGGCAGGGCTGGGGGTTTCTACAGAGCGGGAAAACGGCAGAGCTGGGGGTTTCTACAGAGCGGGAAAACGGCAGAGCTGGGGGTTTCTACAGAGCGGGAACACGGCAGAGCTGGGGGTTTCTACAGACCGGGAAACCGGGAGAGCTGGGGGTTTCTACAGAGCGGGAAAACGGCATAGTTGGGGGTTTCTACTGAGTGGGGGGATCGGCAGAGCTGGGGGTTACTACTGAGTGGGGGGATCGGCAGAGCTGGGGGTTACTACTGAGCGGGGGGGGGAATGACAGAGCTGGGGGTTACTACTGAGCGGGGGGGATCGGCAGAGCTGGGGGTTTCTACGGAGCAGGAAAACAGCAGAGCTGGGGGTTTCTACGGAGAGGGCAAACGGCAGAGCTGGGGGTTTCTACAGAGTGGGCAAACGGCAGAGCTGGGGGTTTCTACAGAGCGGGAAAACAGCAGAGCTGGGGGTTTCTACGGAGAGGGCAAACGGCAGAGCTGGGGGTTTCTACAGAGCGGGCAAACGGCAGAGCTGGGGGTTTCTACGGAGCGGGCAAACGGCAGAGCTGGGGGTTTCTACGGAGCGGGCAAACGGCAGAGCTGGGGGTTTCTACGGAGCGGGCAAACGGCAGAGCTGGGGGTTTCTACGGAGCGGGCAAACGGCAGAGCTGGGGGTTTCTACGGAGCGGGCAAACGGCAGAGCTGGGGGTTTCTACGGAGCGGGCAAACGGCAGAGCTGGGGGTTTCTACGGAGCGGGCAAACGGCAGAGCTGGGGGTTTCTACGGAGCGGGCAAACGGCAGAGCTGGGGGTTTCTACGGAGCGGGGAAACGTCAGAGCTGGGGGTTTCTACAGAGCGGGAAAACAGCAGAGCTGGGGGTTTCTACGGAGAGGGCAAACGGCAGAGCTGGGGGTTTCTACGGAGCGGGCAAACGGCAGAGCTGGGGGTTTCTACGGAGCGGGCAAACGGCAGAGCTGGGGGTTTCTACGGAGCGGGCAAACGGCAGAGCTGGGGGTTTCTACGGAGCGGGAAAACGGCAGAGCTGGGGGTTTCTACGGAGCGGGGAAACGGCAGAGCTGGGGGTTTCTACGGAGCGGGGAAACATTCAGGTATTGCGGATAGCGTTCCCCCCCCCCTCCCCCTGCTGGCTCCTCCCACCACCTGCCACATCACATCTGTGTCCTGTTAGTGTATCTTTTTAAGAGATCAAAGATTGTAGTCACCGCCCACTGGAAAGCCGAGTCCCTTCTTTTGGGTTACTTTTTGTTTCTTTTTTGCAGCAACTTTAAATGATATCAGATGGGGGGGGGGATCCAGTCTGTCAGCGTAATACCCAGAACTGGGTATGGGATTTTTGCATGGCGCTGTCCTTTTTTAATTATCTTAAGTTTGTATTTATTTAAAAACTAATCACCTCCAAACAGTGTGAAGCTCTGGGCATTTATGTCTCTTCCTGCAATAAGTATTTATTTTATATTTCCATAGTCCCAGCAATAGAGAGTTGCTGTCCTCTCTGCAGGAGATGAAAGTCTCCTATACATTGTCTTGTTTTAATAATGCAGTGCAAAGCGTAGGGATGTGCTGTAAACCACAGATTAGCTCCTGAAAGCCGGGCTGTGATTGGTTCAAACACCCCCCCCCCCCCGGCTGCTGCATGCAGTACGTCATTGAATAGACCCCATTGGCTGGTCAGCATCCTTAGTGAACATGCTCCATTGAACAGGCTGTACATGCTGCACTGCAGACGGTGTTTGCTGCTGTCTGTAGAAGCCGAGGACCGGTGATCGGCTGCTTTAGTCTGCCAGGAAAAAAATCCCAGAGAAAATGGATTATCTCCGAAAGGTTCTCTCTCTCTCTCTCTCTATATATATATATCTCTCTCTCCATATCTCTCTCTCCATATCTCTCTCTCCATCTCTCTCTCTCTCTCTCTATATATATATATATATATATATATATATATATATATATATATATATATATATATATATATATATCCATATCTCTCTCTCTCTCTCTCTCTCTCTCTCTCTCTCTCTCTCTCTCTCTCTCTCTCTCTCTCTCTCTCTCTCTCTCTCTCTCTCATCTCCGTCACTGCCATAAGGCCAAGATCATCGCAGTGTTATCCTCTTGTCCGCAGGCCTAATGTGCTTACCTCTGTATATGATGCACTTTATATTGCACTGTATAGCTGTATTCAGAATAATGCATGAGGAATCGTATAGCTGCAGCCAATGTAGATGTAGTCTGAGATTTACATACAAAGCTGGTATCCGAGTGTATTTTTATTAAATGTGTTTCTTGCATGTCTTCGGGCCTTCTAGTGGTGAGATCTTTCCATTTTAAAGCAGAGGTGTCATCCGATGTAAGGGGGGGTGGGGTGCTGATACAACCGGCCCTCGGATGTCAAGGGGCAGCACAGTGGTGTAGTGAGTAGAACTCTCTCCTAGCAGTAAAAGGGGTCGCTGGTTAGAATGCCGACCACGACACTACCTGCCCGGAGTTTGCATGTTCTTTCTGTGTTTGCGTGGGTTTCTTCCGGGTACTCCGGTTTCCTCCCACACTCCAAAGACATGCTGGTAGGTTAAAGGGGTTGTAAAGGGAATAAAAAAATCCCCTAAATAGCTTCCTTTACCTTAGTGCAGTCCTCCTTCACTTACCTCATCCTTCCATTTTGCTTTTAAATGTCCTTCTTTCTTCTGAGAAATCCTCACTTCCTGTTCTTCTGTCTGTAACTCCACACAGTAATGCAAGGCTTTCTCCCTGGTGTGGAGAAAGCCTCTTGAGGGGGTGAGCAGGAGTGTCAGGACACTCTCTACTTTGCAGATAGAGAAAGGAGCTGTGTGTTAATGGGTGTCCTGACACTCCTGCTCGCCCCCTCAAGTGCCTTTTTCCCCCTCCCGCCGCCTCTCTGACCGGGCCTCCCGGTGGGATCCTGCACCTCCATCGTACAGGCGCGCTCTGAAACAAAGCCGTAAACGTCACTTCCGGGTTTCTCGGCTGCCAATGGCGCCGGATTTAAAAAAGTACACCATATTCAGAATCACCGTTTTTTGAGATCTGAATACTTTGAAGTGCAAAGGAGGGCTCAGGGGTCTTTTAGACCCCGATCCCTCCATAAAGAGTACCTGTCACCACCTATTACTGTCACAAGGGATGTTTACATTCCTTGTGACAGCAATAAAAGTGATCAAAATGTAAAAAAAAACACTTTAATATTATGAAAAAAAAAAAAAAGGAAAAAAAATTTTTTTTTTTAAAGCGCCTTCCTCCCCGCGAGCTTGCGCAACAAAGAAAACGCATACGGAAGTCGCGCCCGCATATGAAAACGGTGTTCAAATCACACATGAGGTATCGCCGCAATCGTCTGAGCGAGAGCAATAACTCTATCACTAGACCTCCTCTGTAACTCTAACCTGGTAACCGTAAAAAAAGTTTAAAGCGTCGCCTATGGAGATTTTTAAGTACCGTAGTTTGCCGCAATTCCACGAGTGTGTGCAATTATAAAGCGTGACATGCTTGGTATCTATTTACTCGGCGTAACATCATCTTTCACATTATGCAAAAAAATTGAGCTTATTTTACTTTTTTCATTTTTTTTAAATTCATGAAAGTAAATTTTTTTTTAAAACACCGCCGCACAAATACCGTGTGACATAAAATATTGCAAAAATCGACATTTTATTCTTTAGATTCTCTGCTAAAAATATATATATAATGTTTGGGGGTTCTAAGTAATTTTCTAGCCAAAAATATGGATTTTAACTCGTAAACACCAAATGTCATAAATAGACTTGGGCATGAAAGGGTTAAATGAGGCCTATAGTCTTCGGGGTTCAGGGAGACCGAGAACTTCCTTGAGGATGTTTTTCTCCCTGAACCCCGAAGAAGGAAACTTGAGTGTTTTAAAAGGCCTTACACCCCATAATATATTATTCTATCAGCCAATGAAAAGTATGTTCTCCATTTTTTCTATTGCGATCTATGACTAGCGCGGTACAACAGGTTGCCACCACACCTCTGCTCCTCGGACATCTCCATTCACTTTGTGACCTGGAGGCCTCATGTGTTTGCAGCCGACCATCCGTTGTACTACACTGAGCAGCAGATGGCTGGGAGGAGGGGCGGCTCATTAGGAAGACTAGGCCTGAGGGGATTTACAACCCTGAGGACATCATGGGTGAGCGTTTGCCGTTTCCTCAATTTCTTATCCCTTCACCAATATGTAGAAATGTATTATGTTTCTTGGACATCCCCTTAGAGAAATTTTCAAATTTTTTGTCACCAACTCCCTTCCCACAAACATAACAAAAGTATTTCTTCTTGTATCTGTGTTCTCTGATGACTTGTTTACTTTGCACGACGGGGAATCATCGTGGGGGGCGGACATGACGCCATCATTTGGCTCTGTAATAGTCTTTGACGGTTTGAAGAAACCAAAACATATCTTGTTCCTGGAGTCCCCATCCATACAGAAGATGTCAGCATGCGATTCCATTTTCCAGCGACCTTGCAAAGCTGTCCTATCGGATTGGATGCAGTTGATCTTTAAATGACACCTAACCCAGAGGCCGTTGGATGTCCAGACCAAATTTAGCGATGTTCTTCAGTCAAAGTGGCGCTTCAGTCATTTTTGTGTTTATTTTTTTTTGGAGCTGCTGACTTTTAACCACTTAAGACCCGGACTTTTAGGCAGCTAAAGGACCCGGCCAGGTTTTGCAATTCGGCACTGCGTCGCTTTAACTGACAATTGCGCGGTCGTGCCCCAAACAAAATTGGCGTCCTTTTTTCCCCACAAATAGAGCTTTCTTTTGGTGGTATTTGATCACCTCTGCGGTTTTTATTTTTTTGCGCTATAAACAAAAATAGAGCGACAATTTTGAAAAAAATGCAATATTTTTTACTTTTTGCTGTAATAAATATCCCCCAAAAATATATAAAAAAAATGTTTTCCTCAGTTTAGGCCGATACGTATTCTTCTAGCTTTTTTTGGAAAAAAATATCGCAATAAGCGTTTATCGGTTGGTTTGCGCAAAATTTATAGCGTTTACAAAATAGGGTATAGTTTTATTGCATTTTTATTATTTTTTTTTTTTTTTTTTACTACTAATGGCGGCGATCAGGGTTTTTTTTTTTTTTTTTTTTTCGTGACTGCGAAATTATGATGGACACTTCGGACAATTTTGACACATTTTTGGGACCATTGTAATTTTCACATTTAAAATGCACTGATTACTGTGAAAATGAAAATTGCAGTTTGAGAGTTAACCACAGGGGTGCGCTGAAGGGGTTATGTATGACCTCATCTGTGTTTCTAACTGTAGGGGGGTGTGGCTGTAGGTGTGACGTCATCGATTGTGTATCCCTATAAAAGGGATCACTCGATCGATGCGCCGCCACAGTGAAGAACGGGGAAGGTGTGTTTACACACAGCTCTCCCCGTTCTTCAGCTCCGGGGACCGATCGTGGGACTCCAGCGGCGATCGGGTCCCGAAGCTTCGGACCGGGTCGCGGGCGCGCGTCCGCGACCCACGGCTGGGCACTAGAACAGGACGTACCTGTACATGCTTGTGCCCAGCCGTGCCATTCTGCCGACGTATATGTGCAGGAGGCGGTCCTTAAGCGGTTAATAAACACACACTGGACCTGTCCCAGAATCCAGCGATGTGGCCGCCCGGATGAAAATTGCAGACCAATCACTTTTGGTCCCATAGTGGTTGTAATTGCTATTTTTTATTTTTTTTTGTAAATAACATGTTATACTTGCCTGCTCTGTATAATAGTTTTGCACAGAGCAACCCCGATCCTCCTCTTCTCTTCTCACCTGGCTCCTCCTCTCTGCCAAGTGCCCCCAGAGCTAGCGGCTTGCTCATGCAGGTTCGCTCCCGAGCCACCTCTGTGTGTGTGTGTGTGTGTGTGTATAATGTGTTTTGGTTTCATCTTTTTTCAATTTTTCTATTCCAAGGTTTGCTGAATGTTACTTATGAATCTGTCTCTTTCTTGTAGTGAGCAAGGATGGCGGCGGACCAGAGGCAACGCTCCCTCTCCACCTCCGGGGAGTCACTGTACCACTCTCTAGGACTGGACAAAAATTGCACATCCGATGACATAAAAAGATGTTACAGGTGAGTTGGTGCAAAATGTACTCTTGCATCTTCAAGTGGAAGTAAAGTCTTTTCTCTTTCGTTCATTGATGAACCCAGCACTTAGGCCCCTTTCACACTGAGGCGTTTTTCATGCGGTACAGCGCTAAAAATAGCGCTGCCATACCGCATGAAAAAATCGTGCCCTGCAGGCTTCAATGTGAAAGCCTGAAGGCTTTCACACTGAAGTGGTGCGGTAGCAGGACCGCTCCAAGTGTCCTGCTAGCCGCATCTTTGGAGCGGTAGAGGAGCGGGGTGTTTACCGCTCCTATACTGCGCCTTCCCATTGAAATCAATGGGAAACCGCGGTAATACCGCCCGCAATGCGCCTCTGCAGAGGCAACCAATTTTGTAGGCGCTATACCTTTTGCACAAGTCAATATACGCTTATTGCAAATTTTCTTTACCAAAAATATGTAGAAGAATACATAACGACCTAAACTGAGATTTTTTTTTTTTATTATTGTGGATATTTATTATAGCAAAAAGTAAAAAATATTGTGTAATTTCTTCAGTGATTAGCTTAAAGTAAAGCCATGATTAAAAACGTGGAAGCTTCTGTTCCTAAAATCTGCGTCCCATTGAAGTCCCTTGTTGATATTCCTTTTTCCTGTTCACATTGCAGGAAGCTAGCGCTGAAATATCACCCGGACAAGAACCCGGATAACCCAGAGGCGTCTGAGAAGTTCAAGGAGATCAACAACGCACACGGTATCCTGACAGACTGCACAAAGCGCAACATCTATGACAAGTACGGGTCCCTCGGCCTCTACGTGGCCGAGCAATTCGGGGAGGAGAATGTCAACACGTACTTTGTGCTGTCCAGCTGGTGGGCGAAGGTGAGTGGCAGGGGTAGAAAGGCAGGTGAGCAGTATTTGAAGGCTCATTGTGTAGGATATATAGGTCTGCAGTCCCGCAATGTCCCATTGCTTTATCGGTGTTGGTAAAAAGACCAGCTCCAGTTTCTTAGCGGCCTGCAGAGGAGTTTTTGAAAAATAATTTTGTGCTTTGCCTTGTCTGATTTAAGCACTTGCCGCCCAGCGAAGTACCTGCACTTCGCTAAACTTCAAGTGGTTATACCAGGATCATGCCTGCAGCTGCAGGTATGATCCCGGTACCATTTTTAGAGCTCATAATCGGCTCGCTTGTAAAAGCAATCCTAGCGGCTAACTAGCTGTTGGATTGCTTTTAAAGGCAGCAGTAGGGGGCACCCACCCCACATACCACCCCCCTACGGCTTTACCAGGATCTTCCGTCCCACCGAAATACCCAACCGACCATCCAGGGGGCTTCTGCTGGCTGATCATAGAAGTGAACCAAGACCGGAATGGCTTTGATCGCCTATATGATATAGGAACCCAGAAGCGATGAGCTTATATTACTTCCTGTTACTATACAAGACCGTTTTTTTAAATGAAATGGATTTCATCAAACCAATCTTGGTGTAATCAGATGCTTTTAAGGGCAGAGCATGGATTTGGGGTCCTATATACCCCACATCTCTCCATAAAGAGTACCTGTCACATGCCTATTGCTGTCACAAGGGATATTTACATTCCTTGTGACATCAATAAAAGTGATAAAAAAAAAAGTAAAGTGACCATGTAATAATAAATAGAAAAAATTTAAAGTACACCTGTGCAAATACACGCACGCATGCAGACAACGATTGTCCCACACATGTGAGGTATCGCAGGAACCGTCAGATTGAAGGCAAGTAATTCTAGCAATAGGCCTCCTGTGTAAATCCAAAGTGGCAACCTTTAAAAGGCTTTTAATTTTCTAGAAAAAAAAAATACTGATTGTTTACAAGTAAACAAAAGGTGCCAGAAAAGGCCTGGAGCTCAAGTGGTTAATGCGGAGTTCCGCACAAAAATAGAACCTCCGCTTTTTTGAATTCTCTCCCCCTCCCCCCCCCATGTCACATTTGGCACCTTTCAGGGGGGAGGAGGGAGCAGATATCTGTAATACAGGTATTTGCTCCCACTTCCGGGCATAGATCACCGTAGTGACCTACGCCATGTCTGGCGCCTACTCCGGCCCCCACTGTCTTCTGGGAGACACACAGGTCCCAGAAGACAGCAGGGACCAGTGGAATTGCGCAGCATGACTCGCGCATGTTCAGTAGGGAACCAGAACGTGAAACCGCAAGGCTTCCCTTCCTGATTCCCTTACTGAAGATTAAGGATGAGCTCCAGCGTGTTCGCATAGTACACATGCAGAGTCCGCCAAGAAGTCTGCACGGCGCTGTGCTAATCACAGCCAGGGAGACATTGTCCCAATGCTCGGCTGCAGGGATCGTGAAATGTCTCCCTGGCTGTGATTAGCGCAGCGCCTGGCGGGCTCTGCACGTGTACGATGCGAACACGCTGGAGCTCATCCTTCCTGAAGATGGTGGCGGCAGCACCGGAGAGCGGTCGGACAAATCGTCTTCGGGACCTGACATCGCGGGCGCCCTGGACAGGTAAGTGTCCATATATTAAATGTCAGCAACTGCAGTATTTGTACCTGCTGACTTTTTTAAATATTTTTTTTGGCAGAAATCTGCTTTAAAGTGACTATAAAGCTTCGGGTTTTAAAAAAAACAAACATGTTGTACTTGCCTCCTCTGTGCAAGGGTTTTGCCCTGGTCTTCTGGGGTCCCTCAGTGGACGCTCCTGGCCCCTCCCTGCATCGAGTGCTTCTCTGGTGACACATGTGCGGGTGCACTCCCGAGTTCTGCTGCTTCCTCAATTGACACAGACAGCAGGACTCAGCCCCAGTTCCCGCTTCATTGGATTTGATTGACAACAGCAGAAGACAATTGCTGCGCTGCTATCAATCTATCCAATCAGAACCTGAGACACCGGCTGGAGCGGCTCATCCCCAGCGCTGGAAAGATCGGGTTCAGGTAAGTAAAAGGGGGGGCTCTTGGGGCTGCTACACTAAAGGAGGTTTTTACAATCCCTTTAAAGCCCAGTTCTGTAGCTAAAACCTTGCAGGCTTTACACAGTTACTCTCCTCTGACTGGACAAGTGACTGGATCTTTTCAAGGGTAAAGTAGCCATATTGTGACTAAGGATGAGCTCTGGCGTGTTCGCATAGAACACGTGCAGAGCCCGCCAGGAAGTGTGCACGGCGCTGCGCTAATAACAGCCCGGGAGACATTTCACGATCCCTGCAGCCGAGCATCGGGACAATGTCTCCCTGGCTGTGATTAGCACAGCGCTGTGCACACTTCCTGGCGGGCTCTGCATGTGTTCTATGCGAACACACCAGAGCTCATCCTTAATTGTGACACTGACAGAAGCAAGAATCGTCTGCCCTAAAGAGTTTTAGCTGGTAGGACGAGGCTGTTGTAATTGAAAACATTTTCTTTTTGGTCTCTTGCATGGCTGGTGTCTAACATGGTACTTTTGTGTGTTGTTCTTCTCTCCGCAGGCGCTCTTCATGTTCTGTGGCCTGGTCACAGGCTGTTATTGCTGCTGCTGTCTTTGTTGTTGCTGTAATTGCTGCTGCGGGAAGTGTAAACCTCGGCCTCCGGAGGCGGAGGATCCAGACTTCTATGTGTCGCCCGAAGACCTGGAGGCACAGGTGCAAAACGACGAGCGGGGTGAGTTGCTTCGTAAAAACAGTCGGCCCTGTGGAAGAATTGTCATTACAATTAAATTAACGGTCTATTCTTATTTTTATTTTATTGTGTCCATATTTGGAAACACAGTTTCATCCAATCACAGCACAGCTCCTGTATTGCAAAGTTCCTTATTGGACAGTGAAGCCTAACTCCGCTTTTTCTTTTTGTATTTAGATTTTTTGGATACAATTGGAAAGAGTTAACCACTTATCCCCCGGACCATATTGCTGCCCAAAGACCAGAGTACTTTTTGCGATTCGGGACTGCGTCGCTTTAACAGACAATTGCGCGGTCGTGCGACGTGGCTCCCAAACAAAATTGGCGTCCTTTTTTTCCCACAAATAGAGCTTTCTTTTGGTGGTATTTGATCACCTCTGCGTTTTTTATTTTTTGCGCTATAAACAAAAATAGAACGACAATTTTGAAAAAAATGAATATTTTTTACTTTTTGCTGTAATAAATATCCCCCAAAAATATATAAAAAAACATTTTTTTTCCTCAGTTTAGGCCGATACGTATTCTTCTACATATTTTTCGTAAAAAAAAATCGCAATAAGCGTTTGATTGGTTTGCGCAAAAGTTATAGCGTTTACAAAATAGGGGGTTTTATGGCATTTTTATTAATATTTTTTTTTACTAGTAATGGCGGCGATCAGCGATTTTTTTTTTCCGGTATTGCGACATTATGGCGGACACTTCGGACATTTTTGACACATTTTTGGGACCATTGGCATTTTTATAGCGATCAGCGCTATAAAAATGCATTAGATTACTATAAAAATGCCACTGGCAGTGAAGGGGTTAACACTAGGGGGCGGGGAAGGGGTTAAGTATGCCTGGGTGTGTTCTTACTGTGGGGGGTGGCCTCACTAGGGGAAACACTGATCTTCTGTTCATACATTGTATGAACAGAAAATCATCATTTCCCCTGCTGACAGGAACGAGAGCTGTGTGTTTACACCCACAGCTCCCGTTCCCCGCTCTGTACCGAGCGATCGCGTGTGCCCGGCGGCGATCGCGCCCGCCGGGCACACGCACGGGAGTCGGGGGCGAGCGGGGGGCGCCCCTAGTGGCGGCTAATAGGCAGGACGTCATATTACGTGCTCTCGCCTAGGAGAGCCACCTTGTGGACGTATTTCGACGGTGCGGCGACGGCAAGTGGTTAAAATCGATCTCAGGTTTTTTTTATTTCTGTCTGTGACCCTGTTAGGGACATTTCCCCCTACTTTCTCTCCCTGTGAGGGTGCAGTTGTCCTTAAAACACTGATGCCGCGTACACACGATCATTTTTTAGCATGAAAAAAACGTTGTTTTTAAAAAACGTAATTTAAAATGATGGTGTGTGGGCTGCACATAGTTTTTCAGGTTCTGAAAAACGAAAAAAAAAAAAAATTCGAACATGCTGCATTTTTTAACGTAGTTTTAAACGGGAGCGCTCGTTCTGGTAAAACTACCGTTCATAATAGAGTAAGCACATTCATCACGCTGTAACAGACAGAAAAGCGCAAATCGTCTTTTACTAACACAGAATCAGCTAAAGCAGCCCAAAGGCGAATAGAACTTCCCCTTTAGAGTGCCGTTGTACGTCACCGCGCTTTGCTAGATCATTTTTTAAAAACGATGATGTGTAGGCAACATCGTTTTAATGATGAAGTTGGGAAAACTTCGTTTTTTAGACATGCTGAAAAATGATCGTGTGTACGCGGGCGGCATAAGGCCCCTTTCACACTACTGTGACTTCAACGCAAATTTACAGCAGTTTTGTGGCCGCGATTTTGCAGCGATTGCCTGTGTAAACTTGAGGTCTATGGACCTCAACTCGCATCAAAGTCGGTCCAAAGTAGTGCAGGGACTACATTGAAGTTAGTGCGACTTGAAGTCGCACTGATATGAATGGTACTCATTGGAAATCATGGGGTGCGAATTTGCAGTCCCAAGTCGCAGGACGAGTCGCGAAGTGTGAAAGAGGCCTAAGGCACAGACTACAATACAAGAAGTTTTAATGAATCCTTTGTTTGCCTCCGAGCTGCGTCTCCGTGTTGTGCCTTGCTGGGCAAATTTGCTTTATTTTTTTTTCCTGCGTTAACCACAAAGAAAAACATTTTTTTTTTTTAATAAAATTACCTTTTTAAACAAAAAGTGTTTTTAACCACTTCCCGCCCGGCCTATAACGGATTGACGCCTAGGAAGTGGTTCTGTTATTCTAAATGGGCGTCATATGATGTCCAGCAGAATAAAATGCCAGCGCGCACCCGCAGCGCGGCATTTCAGTCTGACATGCCGCATCTCCAATCGTGATAAGTCTCTGAAAGAGGCTTCTTACTACGTGATCAGCTGTGACCGATCGCAGCTAATCATCGCTTGTA
Organism: Rana temporaria; assembly: GCF_905171775.1. NCBI lineage: Eukaryota > Metazoa > Chordata > Amphibia > Anura > Ranidae > Rana > Rana temporaria. The sequence goes on from NC_053500.1 coordinate 14,705,144, forward strand.
CCAGGAAGTGCCGGTAAACAGCATTCCTCGGTTTGCGCTGACAGGGAGAGCCGATCGGCGGCTCTCCCTGTCAGAGGGGGGGGGGGGGTCTGTGCTGATAATCGGAACATTGATTATCAGCATAGCCCCATCAGATGTGTCACCACAGGTGAACACAAAGGTATCCATCATCTGCCAGTCATTGCCCCCCCCCAGGATTGCCTGTCAGTGCCAATTAGTGCCCACCACAGTACCAATCACTGCCCTACAGAGACACCTGTCAAAACATCATCGCTTTTTGTCGGTGCCCATCACAGCCCCCTGTCGGTGCCCATCACAGCCCCCTGTCGGTGCCCATCACAGCCCCCTGTCGGTGCCCATCACAGCCCCCTGTCGGTGCCCATCACAGCCCCCCTGTCGGTGCCCATCACAGCCCCCCTGTCGGTGCCCATCACAGCCCCCCTGTCGGTGCCCATCACAGCCCCCCTGTCGGTGCCCATCACAGCCCCCCTGTCGGTGCCCATCACAGCCCCCTGTCGAAACAAAAACTTTTTTTTTTTTTTTCAAAAATGTCAGTCTTTTTTAATTGAGCAAAAAATAAAAACCGCAGAGGTGATTAAATACCACCAAAAGAAAGCTCTATTTGTGGGAAGAAAATCAAAAACATTTTGTTTGGGTACAGTGTAGCATGACCGCGCAATTGTCATTCAAAGTGCGACAGAGCTGAAAGCTGAAAATTGTTCTGGGCATGAAGGGGCGAAAGTGCCCTCTATAGAAGTGGTTAGATTTCTCACCACTTTAATACCTGGACAGGAAGTGAGGGGGAATTCTCTCCAATAGGGACACAGACATAAAAAAAAAACAGGACTTTAACCCCTCTTTGCTGTATCTAAAAACAATAAAAAAAGTTTTAACTGGATTTGGGCTTTAAAATAAACCAGTGCTGTGCTCCAGCAGGTTCAGTTTATTGCCCCTCCTCTTCTGGAGAATATACCTTTCTTCCTTTCTCATGCCCGCTACTCTTGTGTACACTACATGGTCATAGCTTACACCAGGTTATGGACATCCAGGTAACGCATTCATCTCCCTACCTGTGACAGCGCTGGGCCAATCAGCACTGTCACACGGAAAGGAGTCGCATACTCGGGAGTACTGGGTGCTTCCTTTTGTTTCACAATGCTGAATGGAACAGCAGGAGAACAAAGGAAAGGTAAGTATATGTTGCTGAAAAAGGGGGATTAAAGGAAAAACGCATCAGAATGAGGTGTAATGGTGTGAATGAAATCCATTTTGCAGTGGGTGTCAATGAAGTTGTCATGATTAGTGGACCAGGAGCAGCTGATCATGACTAATCGGGCTTTTCAGTGTGGTGACCTATTCAAAGGCACCCGCTTTGTATTCTAGAATGCCAAGTCAATATTTGTGTACTGGGTTTAGGTAAGACGTAGATTAATTATTTATTTTAAGCAATACATTTTTATTGAAAGTTATTTAATTAACAATACAAATTGTCATTTACGTCATATGTATCCAACATAATTACATTGATTTAAAAAGGTATAAAATACTTGATGACCTGTACCAGTCTACCCCTAATGGGTTCCTTTTTCTTTCCTTCCACCATGAGTGAAAGAAAAAAAAATAGCTCGATTCCCCCCTCAATACAGTCAGTGTTGAACTGGGAATCCCTCCTGCAGTCTGTTGTGTTCTGCTGGTGGGGGAGCATTCCTGGCTGGCAGAACATGATTACTGCTAGTGACTATAACCGCCAGCAGTAATCGCTTGTAAAAAATAAATAAAAATCAGTTGATACAATTGGGTACAATCAACTTGTCCATTCATGGATCGAAATGCAGCCAGTCCCTGCTGAACCATCCAAATTTAAATCCATGTATGGCTGGCTTAAAGCGGAGCTCCACCCTAAAGTGGAACTCCCACTTATCAGAACCCTCCCCCCCTCCGGTGTCACATTTGACACCTTTTAGGGGGTGCAGATACCTGTCTAAAGACAGGTATTTGCACCCACTTCCGGTCACAGTCTGCGGGCGTCACGTCACACCCCCCCCCCCCCCCCCGTTGTGCTCTGAGAACACTTGGCTCCCAGAGCACAGCGGGAACGAATCGGCAGGAGCAGCGCAACTCGCGCATGCGCCATAGGGAACCGGGCAGTGAAGCCCGGAGCGCTTCACTTCCTGGTTCCCTCACCGAGGATGGCGGGGGGGCAGCAGAGTGACGAGCGATCGCTCATCCTCTGCTGCGGACGGCTCTAGACTCCAGGACAGGTAAGTGTGCCGATATTAAAAGTCAGCAGCTGCAGTATTTGTAGCTGCTGACTTTTAATTATTTTTTTTTTTCAGCGGACATCCTCTTTAAATGCTACAGAAATTGGAAGTATTGGCAAACTCTCCCATTAATAAAATTGTCCTGCAGTGTACAGTAGCTGCTTCTGACTTTAGCGTTCAAATCAGCCCCCTCACCTTCCCATAAGGTATTGCAATGTGGTGTTTAGAGATGGGCTCGGGGGGTGTTCGGGATCCCACCTGCCCGATCCTGCCAGGAAGCCGGCCCTGCACACCGCCAATCACAGGCAGTGAGACATTTCCTCGTGTGTAGCTGCGGACCGGGAAATGTCTCACTGCCTGTGATTGGCGGTGTGCAGGGCCAGCTTATTGGTGGGATCGGGCAGGTAGGATCCTGAACATGCCCGAGCCCATTCCTGATGGTGACCTATTAAAAAGCGCCCACATTATATTCTAGAATTCTGAAAGTCAATATTTGTGTATTGGTTTAAGCAAGTAATAGATTATGCAATTTTTCTTTCCTTCCACTATGGAAAGAAAATTGCTAGATTCCCCCATCAACACAGTCAGTGTTGATGGGGGAATCCCTCCTGTATTGTATTCTGCTGCTGGGGAGCCACCCTGGCTGGCAGAACACACTGATCACTGCTAGTGGCTTTAGCCGCCAGAAGAAATCTTCTGTAACAAAAATCCAGCAGGCTGGTTGTACCCAAATCAATTATGATTGACCTGTGTACAATCACCTTTCCCATTGATGGATTGAATCTCAGCCACCCCCTGCTGAAGCGGCCACGATTCGTTCCATCTATGGCCAGGTTAAAGCGGAATTCCGCCAAAAAAATTACAAATACTGCAGCTGCAGACTTTTAATATATGGACAGTTACCTGTCTAGGGTGCCCGCGATGTCTGCACCCAAAGCCGATCTCTCCCTCTGCTCTCGGGTGGTTGTGCGCCATCTTCACATCCTGGTTCCCTACTGCGCATACACAAGTCGCAATGCGCTATCCAACTGGGACCTGTGTGTCTCCAAGAAGACTGGGGGGACGGAGGAGGCGACGGACGTGGCATAGGTCGTCGTGGCGACCTATGCCCGGAAGTGGGCGCAAATTCCTGGATTACAGAAGTATCTGCTCCCTACTCCCCCTGAAAGGTGCCAGATATGACACCGGAGGGGAGGGGGGTGGGTAGGGGGTAGGATTCCGAAAAGCAGAAGTTCCATTTTTGGGTGAAACTCTGCTTTAAGCCCCAAAGGTTTAGGTGTTTTCTAGAGGCGATAAAGGGCCAAACATGTCGTGTGTTTTTTTATGTCACAAATTAATCATACATACACCCAAAAAATTGATTTCTCACACCTGAAAAAGTAGTAGTCTCTGACCCTTAACCTTACCGTAGTCTAACCCCTAAACTTTAGTGACGTCCCAGCCAGCTGCTCATACTCCTCCTCATTTGGCCGCCGGGAGCGAAGAGATTCACCCGGTACCTGATGCCTGTTGCCCACCAGAGGACGATTTTGAGAAGCAAGGGGTATGTTGTTGGTGATATTGGTGGAAGTAGCTTTTTTTTTTTCTCATGGCAAGTTGGATTAAATTGGTTAACGGAGACCGCAGGCTTGGAAAATACATCAACTGCCTGATGTGCTGGAACGCTGATGGTAAATTGTGGATGCAGGCAAGAATTCAGGTAAGCCGGCCATAGATGGTTCGAAACCCCCGGCCAGTTCAGCAGGGACCATGTATGAGCAGGCTGAAAGTACCAACGTTTGATTGGTCGATTAACTCGGGTACAATCAGCCTGTCAGATTTTACATGCGATTATTGCTAGTGGTTATATTATATATATATTATTGCTAGTCAGTGTAAGCCGAGAATTAAACAAAGTCTTTGTTTTGCCTACACAGGGCAAAGTAATAGGATTCATTTTTGCATTTTCTTTTCCAAACCCGGCCACTCGGTTCTGTCACGGAGGTCAGCCCAGTGTAAAGTCTCCAGAGGCAGCTTGTACAGGGCTATGGACTTCCCTTGTGACAGCTCTGATTGGCCCAGTGCTGTCACGGGGAGTGAGTCACATGCTCCTCCATACCCAGAAGTACTGACTGCCTATTTAGACTCTCAGTGCCAAAGGAGATGGCAGGGAACAAAGAAAATGTAAATATAAGCAGGACAGATAGACCTATAAGCACTGCCGCATGGACGGGTCACATTAATATCCACCAAACAATAAAGGTTGTTGTAATGGTTTATTTTTTTTGTTTTGTTTTTTCTTTCTTTCTTTCTTTCTTTCTTTCTTTGTTTCTTCTTTCTTCTTTCTTTTTTCTTTATTCTTCTTTCTTCTTTTTTTCTTTCTTCTTTTTTTTTTTTCTTTTTTTTTTTTTTTTTCTTTTTTTTTTTTTTTTTCTTTTTTTCTTTTTTCTTTTTTTTTTTTTTTTTTTTTTTTTTTCTTTTTTTCTTTTTCTTTTTCTTTCTTTTTCTTTCTTTTTCTTTCTTTTTCTTTCTTTCTTTCTTTCTTTTTCTTTCTTTCTTTCTTTCTTTCTTTTTCTTTCTTTTTCTTTCTTTTTCTTTCTTTTTCTTTCTTTTTCTTTCTTTTTCTTTCTTTCTTTCTTTCTTTCTTTCTTTCTTTCCATTAACACTTTTAACATTACCTGTGTTTTTATATGCCTTAACATGAGATAACATGTATTTCCTTCCAGTCTGGCCAAGAATGCAAAACATCTTGCTTGTAAATGTATAAAGTTGCTCAACCAGCCCTAAAGTCCTTTTTTATTGAAGTGACTGTCACTGCAATACAGAAATAAAAGCCACTCTGTACAGAAAAGAATTAGGCTGCTTTCACATTGAGGCGTGCAGCCGCGGTGACGGTATAGCTGCGCTATTTGTAGCTCGGCTATACCGTCGTATTTACCGCGATATTCGGGCACTAGCGGTGAGGTTTTAACCCCCGCTAGTGGCCGAAAAAGGGTTAATACCGGCCCGCGTTGGGGGCGGTATTACCGCGGTATTACCGCGCTTTCCCATTGATTTCAATGGGAAGGCGCGGTATAGGAGCGGTGAACACACCGCTCCTATACCGCAGTAAAGATGCGGATAGCAGGACTTTTGGTGCGCTCCTGCTAGTGCACCGCTTCAATGTGAAAGCCTTCAGGCTTTCACATTGAACGCTACAGGGCATGATTTTTCATGCCGTATAGCAGCGCTATTTTTAGCGCTGTACCGCATGAAAAACGCCCCAATGTGAAAGGGGCCTTAGAGTATCGCATTCTCTAGACTCTAGAACAGAAATGTGATATATTTCAGCGTAGCAGTTATTAGATATGGCGGCTGCAATTGTTTTTCTAAACATTCTTTATTTTTGAGCTTAGGTTCACATATGTGCGATTCGAGAACCAGTTCGATTCCAGTGCCGGTTCCCGCATCGCACTTCTCCCGCAGTCAGTTCACACTGCCTTCTGCGAACCGCTGCGGGTGTCAATACGTTGTTAATGACACCCCCAGATCGGTTCACAGATCGCAGTGCGAACTCGCACAGGAATCAGATCGCATGGGTGAGAACACCCACGCAATACGATTATAGTGCAGGGAAAAACAAGTCGCTGCACCTTTTTCTCTGCGAGTTCAGCTATACAACTCTCTGGGTGAACTCGCATTGCTCAGACATCGCATGTGATCCTCACCTGTGGTGCAGGTGCGAATCGCATTTAATATCTACGGCGATCAATGCCGTGTCCGGCCCCTCCTCTGTCTCCCCGCTGTCTTCTGGGAGACACGCAGGTCCCGGAAAACAGCAGGGACCAGTCAGCATGCGCAGTAGGGAACCAGGCTGTGAAGCTGCAAGGTGCCGGCGCCTCCTCCCGGGAGCCAAGGGATGGGTCGGCTTCGGGTGAAGACATTGCAGGCACCCAGGACAGGTAAATGTCCATATTTTAAAATGCTGCCCTTTTTTTTTTTTTTTTGTTTTGTTTTGTTTTGTTCTGGCAGAAGTACATTTTCTTCAATCACTGAAATACATGTTGCTGCTGCCAGAAGTCCAGTGCCTGTGTCACCTACTGTGTACTGAACTGAAATATCAAAGAATGTTAATTGGCTTTTCCGCTATCTTCTTTGAACTATAAAACGCTTCCCCCTATGTAGAGGAGAGGACAGCATTTGTAGTCCAAATGAGGGGAGCAGCCTAGGGCAGTGATGGCGAACCTTTGCACCCCAGATGTTTTTGAACTACATTTCCCATGATGCTCAGGCACTCTGCAGAATGTGTGAGCATCATGGGAAATGTAGTTCCAAAACATCTGGGGTGCCAAGGTTCACCATCACTGCCCTAGGGTATAGTACTGTGAGTGAGAGTTGTCACCCTAGGACAGGAAGTGTGTTCCTGGCAGGATCAGCAGGTGAAAATAAAGTATTTCAAGTCTGAAAAATGGAAACTGTTGCAGCAACCACATCAAAGGGCTGTAAATTGCAACGTAAAAATGATTTTTTTTTTTTGGGGGGGATTTAGATATTCTTTTTTTAACTTCACAGACTAAAACTTTGTCTTTTTTTTTTTTTTTTCACAGATACCTCTGATATCCCTGTGATGGTACAGCCTAGCTCCGCCACCGAGACCACACAGCTCACCAGCGACTCCCACGCCAGCTACCGCACCGACCCATTCAACTGAGCGTGTGTGGGGCCCCTGGTTCTAGGATTAGAGAGGAGGGGGGGAGAACTGATTCAACCCTACAACCCCCTGTGTAAACATGGCCCCCCCTCCACCCCCTCCCCCCCAAACCCTTCATCTGACCAGCTATTATCTCATCCCCTCGCTGGGGAGACAGGCGCATGCTCACCACTCACCCTCCTGCCCCACCCTCCATGATCAAATCTTTTTAATTTATTTTTATTTTTTGTTGAAGTCTAGTTTTTAATGGGTATATTTTTGTAATGGGGACCTGTTACTACTGCACCCCTCCCTTCTGTGTTTGACCCCCTCCGTTGTCTGGGAGCGCCAATCCCGTGTACCATATTTCAGGTCGGCCTCGACGGGCTGCAAACTCGTCCTCGGTTTAATCACTTCCTGTTTCATCGGCTACTGGACGACCACCCCCTGAAGAATTTTTACCTGTATGTCACGTTGTAGTCTGCGTGTGTGAAGGAGTGTGAGTGTGTGTGTGGCCGGCAAAGCCAGTTCTGTAGTGCGCAAGACACGGGACGCTGGCTAGTCCGCCGATTTTTCTCCTGGCGTGGAAAGGGGGTTCTAGAAAATAAGTTTTTTGCTGCTGTATGTACGTGATACTTTTTATGAATCTCATTGTTTAGTGAGGAACATTCCTTATATGCAGCTTTTTTTATTTTTCTGGAAATTGTCAGGAAGGACTTCTTAAAAGGTCAGTCCTCTCAAAATGTACACGTAAGCTATAGGGCATGGGTGCTCAACCTGTGGCCCTCCAGCTGTTGAGGAACTACAGATCCCATGAGGCATTGCAATCTGCTGACCGTTACAATCATGATTGCCAAAGGCAGGGGCATGATGGGAGTTGTTGTTCTGAAACAGCTGGGAGGGCCACAGGTTGAGAACCCATACCATAGGGTGACCATCGCCCTTTCTGCTCTATTTTGATCTCCAGGACCATTGGGCTCCGTTCACACCTAATGCTGATGCGGCGTGTCCTGGTTCACGGGTTTCAGGCCCGATTCTGGTCTGAATTCGGACCTAAAATGGACCAAAATATGCACAGGGCTCCTGTGCAAATTCGCACCGGAGCCGCTGTGGAGATATGTGAACCGACTCTATAGAGAGCCATTTACATTCTCCTGCTATTGCGTATTGCAGGGATATGCAATTAGCGGACCTCCAGCTGTTGCAAAACTACAAGTTCCATCATGCCTTTGCCTCTGGGTGTCATGCTTGTGGCTGTCAGAGTCCTGCTGTGCCTCGTGGGAATTGTAGTTCTGCAACAGCTGGAGGTCCGCTAATTGCATATCCCTAGCTTATTGGATGCGGAGAAGTCACATCCAATATGCAATAGTGTGAACCCAGCCTTAATCTCAACACTTCCTCAGTGGCAATCCTTTCTGTTGCTTTCTAAGATCCAACAGAAAGGGTAACCCACATTAGTGGGCGGGGATGTGAGCTCAGGTGCAGAGAACTCACTTTTGGTGTTCCCAAGAGGCACAACAAATCCTGACCCACCAGTATCAACCCAAATGGGAATATTGAATGGGACTGACTTTTTTTTTTTAACTTGGTGTAAGTCCAGCCAAAGCTTTTTCTTTTATTTTTGGGTAGGGTGGGAAAAGATTAGAACCCCTGTTGGGTTTTTACTGCTTTCTGGGGCTCCACCAAGGCCAGAAGTGAGGTGAAATCTGGAACACAGACAGCGGGAAAACACTGACAGAGGGTTTTAGCTTTATTCTACTCTACTAAAAAAAAAAAAGGCATTTTTATTTATGTCTTTGTTGCTGTTAGAGAAAGCTCCATTTTGGCTGGCCTTACAATGAAACCAGCAGTATCAATGTTGCTGGTAGTGTCATAACAAATGACTGGTGATACTTGACCTGTCAGGTGTAATAACCTTCACTTCCCATCAATGCCTAGGCACAGAGCCTAGGCACTGACTCTAGAGGTGTGTTCCAGGAGATCAACTGTTTCTAAAGCTGTAAGATTTTCTGCACTTACAGCTTTAGAAACGGACACAACTAATAAAAGTTCATACAATATATAATCAAATGTATGTAGACTCCCTGAAAATGATTGGGGTTTCCTCCAATGCTTCAGCATTTGAACATCGTAGACCAGTGGTCATCTACTCCTGTCCTCAGGGCCCACTAACAGGCCAGGTTTGCAGGATAACTGAAATCCATCACAGGTGATATCATTTGCTGCTCAGTGATTGGAGTATTCTAGTCTGCATCTCCCCAAAGGTAATACATAAAACCTGGCCTGTTAGTGAGCCCTGAGGACAGGGTTGATGACCACTTTCGTAGACAATTGTGTGTGCTTCCAACTTTGGAGCAATAGTTTGGGACAGACCTTTTCTGTTCCCCTGCGCACAAAGCCAGCTCTATAAAGACGTTGCGGTTGATTTTTACTAAAGGTAGATAGTCCAGCAGGGGAGAGCTTAGGCACAGCTGACAACGCTTCTTGGGAGTTCAGTGCAGCAAAGGCAATGGGGAGGATTTACTAAAGGTAAAGAGACTGCAAAGTGCAGTTGGACTCGTTTTCCCCAGAGCATAGTAAATGTAGTGACAATTCTTGTAAAGAACACACCATTAGTAAGGGCCCTTTCACACGTGCGGACCGTATGACCGCATTTTCATCCGTCTGTTGCGGATGAAAACGGGACATACATTTGTCCCTATGTGATTGCGGGTGTCAGCGGATGACCAATCCGTTAACCCCTGTAATCGTTCGCAAAGATCCGCATTTGCGGATGGAAGAAAATCCTATTTTTCTTCCGTCTGCCGGATCGGATGAACACGGACATACGGTCCGTGTTCATCCGATCCCCCATGGGGGAGAGCGGAGGAAAGACAGGGCGGTCCCTGCACAGTGTGTGGGGACCGCCCTATCAGCTCAGCGGGGATTTTACGCAGGATCCCCGCTGAGCTTTTGCGGACACACGGAGCGGATCATTACTGATCCGCCCGTGTGAAAGGGCCCTAAGAAAATAAAATATATATATATTAATTTTTTTGCACAAGATTGGGTGATGGAAATCAGCAGAGCTTCTCCACAGTTACTAAGCTCTGGTGAAATTTAGTGCAGCCGCACTTGCAACGTGCATTGGATTTTGCCTTTAGTAAACCAACCTTCGTGTTCGAGTTTGCTGCAGAGGAACTCAACGTCCTGACATCAACTCTTTCTTTGAGATGAATTGGGGGGAATGATTGTGAGGCGGGTGTTCTCATCCCTGATATCAGTACCTGACCTCACAAATCTACTTTTTTGGTCGGGGGGGGGGGGGGGGGGGGGGGCCGCATGAATTCCCACAGACACAATACAAAATCTTGTGGAAAGTCTTCCTAGAAGAGTAGGGGGCTGTTAGTCACAAAACGGGGGATGGAGGGGACACCTTCTTATACCAATGTTCAAAAAAAGCTTCTATAGGTGTGATGGTCCCGGGGTCTACAACCTTTGGATTATATAGTGTATTGGGAGATGGCACCAGTTTCCCCATTGAGGAACTATAAGGCAGTTTAGAGCAGTGTTTTTCAACTCCAGTCCTCGGGGCACCCCAACAGGTCATGTTTTCAGGATTTCCCTCAGATGAAACGGCTGTGGTAATTAATAAGGCAGTGAAACTGATCAAATCACCTGTGCAAAATACAGAAAAGCCTGAAAACATGACCTGTTGGTGTGCCTTGAGGACTGGAGTTGGGAAACACTGGTTTAGAGTACACACTACTATTTTTTTTTTTTTCGTTCAACCCAGTAGGTCGGAGCCGCTGTTCTAACAGTCCAATGTTGGTTCCGTGGTCTCCCCTGCTGTTAACTGTGTTCTGATAGGGGGATGCCGCCCCCCCCCCCCAATCTCTGCCAGAACACCCCAGTCAGCACTCTCAGCCATTGTCTGGGAGCCGATCGGTAGTCCTCTTTAGGTCATGCCCCATTGACATAAGCCGATCCGACTCCACGGGCCAGATGTCGCCCAGTTTCTATTGAACCCGCCGATGCCACCCGACATTCAGCCCGTGTTTACTAGGCTTTTGTTTTTAGCATCCTGTAAATATATTACACTGTTTGCATAGTCTCAGGTTCTGTATTCTTGCCAGTGGCTTGTCAGTCGCCCCAGTGACAATCCCCTCCTCCAAACAATGGATGTGCTTTTGTGTCAATTGGTATTTATGAATTGATATCTGATCGTTGGCTCCTCTGATTTGTACACTTTATCGATCATTGTTGCTGGATATGTTTTATTTTTGTTGTCCTGTTTCCAGGGAGCAGCTTGGCGAGGCCTGAAGGAATGGAAGTCCTCTATTGAATGAAAAGCCGTTGCACATAGGGAAGGAAAGCCCCCCATTTATCGTAGCGAGCGCCGGATTCCGTTAGGGAGGCCGTAGTGTGGCGACCCCCTTAGTATGTGTACAAGCCTGGCACAGTGACCATGTGCGGTGTGTATTGCTGGCGGTCTTGCCATATTTATTTGTGTATATATGATGTGTGTAGTACTTCTCGGCGCTGTACTTATCTGTATATAGTGTCACTAGTGTGCACAGCGCTATACCTGGTGCCAGGAGTGTGCTCGTAAGTATGCCAAAGACTCTGCCCCCTCTTCCCCCCCCGCTTGACCTGTGTACTATATAGGTTCTATGTAGCAGTCAGTGTGGTGACAGACTTGTATTAGTCTGTATTAATATTGAGAGGTTCACCTGCTAACCCGATCCTGAGCTCCGCTCAACATGGACTTTATCTGTTTTGGTTGGAGTGGATGCAGGATTTCTTTTTATGGCAGGTGGTTGTTTTTTTTTTTGTTTTTGTTTCAGTCTGACGTATAAAGGGGGCGACTGTGGCTGACAAGCAACATGCCTCCCTGTGCCACCAGCATGCCACTTATACGATAAGACAGAGATATGCAATTAGCGGACCTCCAGCTGTTGCCGAACTACAAGTCCCAAGACCCTGACAGCCACAAGCATGGCACCCAGAGGCACGATGGGATTTGTAGTTTTGCAACAGCTGGAGGGCCGCTAATTACATATCCCTGTGATAGGAGAATCCAGTAATGCAGGATATAGATATACTAGTTGCCAAAAAAAATAAAAAAATTCTGCGGTTGAGGGGATGATACATGTTTTAAACGGAGAGATGAAGTAATCCTTACTCTGAGATTTTGGCTTACAGGTTCGGATTTGGTGTAATATTCCTCCATACTTGGCACTGTCTGGTTTTGGTAGTGGGTGCTGCTGTGTAGGATACATAGGATGCATACACATAATTTGTATTGCCCCCAGTGCTTTTGCACCCCCCCCCCCCCCCCTGGATACAGCTAGCACTGTCTGCTTAGGGCATTAACATTTGCCGTCGTGCAATACAAGCGCGCTTATCCATGGAACGACTGCGAGGCGGTCAAAACGTCCGTTTGCCATCTCATGTCTGTGTATACCCTAAAGCAGTGTTTCCCAACTCCAGTCCTCAAGGCACACCAACAGATCATGTTTTCAGGATTTCCCTTTAGATGAAACAGCTGTGGTAATTACTAAGGCAGTGAAACTGATCAAATCACCTGTGCAAAATAACGGAAAGCCTGAAAACATGACCTGTTGGTGTGCCTTGAGGACTGGAGTTGGGAAACACTGCCCTAAAGAGATCTGGTCACGACTTTTCTCATACTAGAATCTGAATCTTCAATTTATAATTGTACTGCATTTATAAACGTATCCTCTTATTTAGCATTGCCTGAGTCTATCTTTAAAGAGGAAGTAAACCCCCCAAAAAATTTCTGTAAAAAAATAAATGCATAGCATACTAGCTCATTATGTGGCACTTACCTGAGATCGAAGCGCTCCTCGTTCCCCTCCACCGCTGCCATGTCTACTCGGAGCGTCTTCCTTGTATCGCCGCTCCGGCGTTGTGACTGGCCGGAGCAGCGATGACGTCACTCCCGTGCATGCGCGTGGGACCGGCACTATCCCCGTTTCCGGCAATATCCCAGTCAGAAAACCGGCACGCTCAGTGCGCTTCTAATAACTTGTGAGAGGGAGATGAACTGATGTCTGCCTTGTGAACTTCCTGACCTCACACGCCACTCCCAGCCTCAGAGTGAGCATAACCGTATAAAATATCAGAGCCCTGTAGTTGTTTACATTTTTTTTTTTTATTAAATATGGGGCCCTGAGTTTTGGTAGTGCTGTGCGCACTCAGGATCCAAGAGGCGGCGTGTGAGGTTAAGCAATTGACGGGGTTAGCAGCAGCAACTAAAGTCAAAATGTTATTTCACATGTGGGTAGGGTGGTGAGGGGTTAGGACCCCCGTCAGATTTTTTATTGCTGTCTGTGTCCTTGTTAGGAAAATGTACTATTTGTACTTGGTCACTAGTGTCACAGGAGTGAAAGCGAGGGGTTTGTTCAGAGTTTTCAGCTGCCATCAGAACAGGAATAGAGGGGACATCTTTCAATGGGGACACTTGTTCCAATAACACCTTTGTGCTAGTTGACACCAGACGCAGTTTCGTGCGCTTTTTTTCCTGCGCTAAAAATGCATGCATAGTGTTTTCCATGCATTCTAAAGGCTCTAGTTCACACCAGTGCAGAAACTGACCGGAATTGACTATTGGTGCAGAAAAAATGGAACTGCATCTGGTGTGACCTGGCCTTTAGTGGGAATTCCCTTGGAAAGATATTCTGTCACTTCCTCATCGTATGCAAATATGGAGAGGGACTTTATATACGTAGCAGAGAAACATATAAAAATTATATATAAAAAAAATATATATCAATTAAAATTGTAACAGTTTAAGGCCCCTTTCACACCAGCGGCCCGATGGGGGTCTGCCTGTCCGTTTTTCAGACCGATTCGATTGGACCACCCATTGTTCTCTATGAGGTACACGTGTCCGCTGTCATCCGCCGGCAACTGATCTGATCCGGTGATCTGCCAATATGGTTCCGGCTATCAGGATGGTTCCTGTAACGACTGTGCCGACAGAAATCTCCGAATTTCCGCCGGCATCCAGGGCGACGTGGTATTTGAGGAAAGTGGCAAGTCGGCCTCACGTCCTCGCTTCGCTCGGATCGCTCGCTCTGCCTCCTGGCTTTTTTTAACATCCTTCAATCTACGGGGATGTTAAGGAATGAGCCTGGATGCCGGCCGAGGTTCGGAGATTTCCGTCGGCAAGGATTGCGCCTGCGCAGTCCTTACAGGAATCATCTGGATAGGGAAACAATACCGACAAGTCACCGGTCCGCTTAAAATAGACGGATGGGGATATGTTCGCCACCCGTCCGGCGGATCGCATAGATATCGATATGCAGACTGTTTCCGTCTGACCGCCCCATAGAGAGCAGCGGGCTGTGTCCGCTCTGCATAGCGGAGTGGTCACACTTTTCATCCGCCTGCTCAGCTGGGATCAGCAGAGCTGGCAGATCTACATGGATGGATTCCTCCCTGTGTGGCCTAAAATATTTCAATTGATTTACATCAAGGGTTTATATAACATCTTTTTACAATGTTTTTGTGGATACTTATGTTTGTATTCCAGAATATTTTCTTTACCACCTGATGAAGACTGACTTGCAACGCGTCAAGGTGTTTTTACAGACTGATATTGAAGATGTCTGCATTTGATGGAATGTGTGTGTGTATATATATATATATATATATATATATATATATATATATATATATATTCCATCAAATGCAGACATCTTCAATATCAGTCTGTAAAAACACCTTGACGCGTTGCAAGTCAGTCTTCATCAGGTGGTAAAGAAAATATTCTGGAATACAAACATAAGTATCCACAAAAACATTGTAAAAAGAAACAAATCTAAGCCAACTAGGTGGTCCGATTTACTTACACAGAACCCAGTAATGCATTCATAAGATAGAGGAGATGTGAGTCCAAGGTGAACCCAGGCGGTCAAGCCTGATGTAATGTAAGGGATGCCGAACCCCCCCCCAAAAAAAAGGAAGTATAAGTGAATGATGACCTGACATATATAATTATATAGGCATGGGGTCAAAGTAGTTTCCGCCTCCCAAAAAAAAATTAAAAGTCGGCAGCTACAAATACTGTACCTGCTGACTTTTACTATTAGGGCATCCAACGGGGACCCTCATCCGAGCTGATTCTTGAATTGGCTTTTGGGTGCTGGCGCCACCATCTTGGCTAAGGGAAAACGACAGTGAAGGAATCGTGCTGCATTTTTTGAATGGGCTGGCTGAAGGGAGTTATAAACAGACAGCAGAGGGAAGCGAACTTCTGTCTCACTTCTCCGTTTGAAAACCAGGTACCCCCAAAAGGTACCAAATGTGGCACCGGAGGGGAAGAGGAGGCAGACACACAGAGCTTCCCCCTTTTGGGTGGAGCTCCACTTTAATGTGTTTTGTGCAGGTTCTTTACCTGTCAAAGCCTCTCTTGTGTAGATGTCCAAAAGCCCAGAGGCTGCTGCTGCGTTTTCACAGAATCCTCAGATCTCAAGGGACACTTTTAGGCCCAATTCACACGGGCTTCAGCTTGTAAAAGAGCAGTGTGAACAGCAAGCGTTCATGAAAGCTTTTGGCAAGCTTCAAACAGCTTTCTCTAAGGCCTCGTACACACGATAGGATAGCCAGAGGACAGCGGTCTGGGGGACTGTTTTCATCGGTCAAAACCGATCGTGTGTGGGCCCCATAGGTTATTTAACCATCGGTTAAAAAACATAGGAACTTGCTTTAATATTTAACCGATGGACGCCTAACCGATAGGTCAAAACCGATCGTTAGTATGCAAAAGCATCGGTTAAAAATCCTTGCATGCTCAGAATCAAGTCGACGCATGCTTGGAAGCATTGAACTTCGTTTTTTTTCAGCATGACGGACCATCAGTCGGCTTCATCGGTTAACCTAAGACAACGGTCCTTCAGACCGTTGTCCTCTGGCTATCCTATCGTGTGTACGAGGCCTAAGGCCTTCAAGTGCCCTTCATCACCTGTTTGGAAACGTTATACACAGATCCTAATGAGAGTACTGATTGTCACTTCAAATAAGCTGCTAGCAGGCTTTCAACAAGCTTCAAGTAGGGGTGAAGCCTGCTAGCAGCTTATTTAAAGTGACAATCGGCACTCCTATTAGGATCTGTGTTCAACATTTTACAAACCGAAGCTGAAAAGCTTCAACAAAGCTTGCTGTTCACACTGTCCTTATACTGTAGGAAACTCGCCTTCTAGCATTCGCCTTCCCTCCTCCCTTCTTATGTTTTCGTGGGCAGGGGAGCTGGGCCAGAACAGATAGTAATCAGAAACTCCTAGAAGAGTAGAGAGCAATCGCGTGCTGCGCTACGGAATTGATTCCTTCGAGAGTGATCGTTATTTTTTTTTCATTCGCCTGCAATGCATCATTGGCCTAGTCAGAAAACGTGATTTTGGAAAGAAAAATATTACAAGTGAATATTTAAAATACTTGATTCCTCTTGCGATTTCCTTGCATTTTTATATTGGTGACAGAGTCTTTTTATTGTCTATTTGCGCACAGATCCAAAAAAAGGACCTCTTTAGGGACTTTAAAGGGTCAGTAAAATAGAGCAGAGCAGTTAATAACGATTACTTTTATGGAAAAGTTTCAGAGCCGAAGATAATAAAGCTTAAAGTTCTGCTTTTGGGAGATTTACGTTTCCTACACCTAGCTAAGTCCTAAAAATCCATTGACAGACTTCGAGGACCGCTTCTGGTGAGCTTCCTTTAGCCTAAAATGCTTATAGATATTTCTCGTCTTTTCTTCTTTTTTTTTCGTCATAGGAAGTGTAAATACAGTACTGGCTTTCTCAAGGTTTACATGTAAATATATGAAAAGATTACGTGTTTATGAATTATTGGCCATTTTATAAGCAAAACTCCAGGCACACAACTGAAAAGGGCCGGATTTCACACGGGCTTCAGTGTAAACGAAAGCTTTCAGCAAGCTTTATTCACCCTTTTAAAAGTACCATTCAGCTCAAGTTTGTAATTGTTGAACACAGATCTTGGTGGGAGTGCTGATCGTCATTTTAAACAAGCTGCTAGCAGGCTTCAGCCCACATTTCAAGCTTGACGAGAGTGCTGATTGTCACTTTGAGTGAGTAACTTATATAGCGCTACAAATTTGAACTAAATCGCCTCAAGGCACTGTAACCAATGTGGTTGTCCAGCCACGCTTTAGCATAGATGGGTCTTACGTTTTTTTTTCTGAAGGTTCCGATGATTTTCCTCCGTCTGAATGTCTGAGGGTAGAGTGTTCCATAACCGAGGTCCTTGGACAGCGAATCTTCGTTCTTTTGTAACAAGCTGCTAGCAAGCTTCAGCACACATTTCAAGCTTGTTGAAATGTTATAGATCTTGACGAGAGTGCTGATTGTCACTTTAAGGCTCGATTCGCTTCTATGCATGCGATTTGGTGCATTCTACTTTGCGTTTTTGCACATGCGATTTATTTTACCCCGTTTTGGAGTGGAGAGCTGCTGCTGTTTGAGCAGAAAATGTGCAATCCTTGTAAAAAGCTCAAGTCCGGTGCTTCTATTGAAGTCTATGGGGCCAAAAAACGCTTGTAATCTACAAAACTCAAGTGTGAATGGCACCTGAATAGTTAAGTTTCAGTTTATCTGCTAAAACATGGGTGCTCAACCTGTGGCTCTCCAGCTGTTGCGGAATTACAAGTCCCATGAGGCATTGCCTGTACTTTTGCGAAAGGCGTTTTTTCCTTCAAGCGAGACAACGCTCCTATGTGAAGAAGTGCCATTGAAATTACTAGGATTAGGCTCATTCGAGAGCTACAAGCTTTTAAGCAGAGAATCGCTCGGGTATGAATGGTGGTCTAAACAAGCTGCTAGCAGGCTTCAGCACAAATTGAAGCTTGTTGAAAACCTGCTAGTAGCTTGTTTAAAGTGGCAGTCAGCACTTAGAATCAAGATCTGTGTTATAACATTTCCAAACAGGAGCTGAAGAGCACTTTATAAAGCTTGGGGGAAGCTGCTCAAAGCTTGCCGAAAGCTTTGCAAAAATCTGCTGAAAGGTCCATAAAAGCTTTGTGTTCACACTGCTCTTCTACAAGCTGAAGTGTGAAACGGACCTAATACACACAAGCAAAGAGTTTGCAATTCTGTTGAGACCGACTTGAGATTTACGCAGTCCCTGTCATCAGCAAGCAACTCTGTTATATCCTAGGCCAGTGTTGGTGAACCTCGGCACCCCAGATGTTTTGGAACTACCGTTTTTATCTTCATATAGCGCAGCCCGGCGTATAGCGCGCACCCCCAACCTGGAAGGGAAATTTCAGGAAAAAAAGAAAATACTTAGTTTGAATGTCCCTCGACGGTGCCTTGCCCGGCATCCATCGGCGGCCTTGTCTGGTCCGGCGTCCGTCGGCGGCCTTGGTGGTGTCCTCCTTGCTTCTCCCGCGCTGTTTTTGAATCGATCCCCGCTTCCCGCGCTGTTTGAACGCCGCCGACGACCTATACCGAGAGCAGTACACTCGGACACGCTTGGCTCCTCTCGCATAAAGGCTAGGAGGCGGCACAGGGCGTGACCGCGAGGGGAGCCAAGCCTGGCCGAGTGTACTGCGCTCGGTATATGGCGGCGTTCAAACACAGTGCGGGGATCGGCGTATATCGCGCACCCACGATTTGCCCCTGATTTTAAGGGGAAAAAAATGCACAGTATACGCCGATTAAATACGGTATGTTTCCCATGATGCTACATTACACTGCAGAGTATATGAGCATCATGGGAAATGTAGTTCCAAAACATCTGGGGTGCCGAGGTTCTCCATCACTGGCCTAGGCCCTGATGCTGAAAGCTGAATCGGCTTGGCACTTGCCTAACTGTGGCTTGCCGAACAGAATCGCATATATGTAGGGGGGGGTAAAATGATTTAGGCTGTTTTCTTTGAGTACACTGTCTTAGAGCATTGCGTTTGCAGTTGGGTTTTTTAAGCTTTTTTTTTTTTAGGCCTCTATCCTGTTGACGTTTTTGTTTTAGCCACTAGGGGGAGATCAGCTAAAAGATCAAATCAAGTGTTTTTTCAGGCGTTCCCATTGAAGTCTATGAGGACTAAAAGGTAAAATTCTGCCTGAAAAGGAAGCAAATGTACTTTTTTGAGCGATGGCCGTTTTGCTACAATGGACAGAATGCTCAGATGTGAACAGGGGCCATTGAAATGAATAAGATTTTGCTTGTTCAGGTGCTATTCACACCATAGCTTAAAAACACAGAATAGTTGCGTTTCAGTTGATCTTATCTGCTAAAAAATGGGTGTTCAACCTGTGGCCTTATAGCTGTTGTGAAACTACAAGCCCCATGAGGCATTGCAAGTTACAAACATGACTCCCAAAGGCAGAGGAATGGTGGGACTTGTAGTTCCGCAACAGCTGGAAGGCCACGGGTTGAGCACCCACATGCTAAAATGTCACAGGGCTACCCCACCCAAACCCTGGTAGTTCACTATTTTTGATACCAACCTTCAGGCCTGGTTCACACTGCCGCGACCTCCGCGCCGTCACCCTAACTCGACTTTTTGTTGCGACTTGCATACATTTTCTTTAATAGAAGTCAATGCAAGTAATGCCGAAGTCAGACCAAAAGTAGAGCAGGAACCTTTTTCTAAGTTGGAGTGACTCAAGTCGCTTCTATTAGAACGGTACTATTGCACTTAATGGGGTCCAACTTGTGATGCAACATGTGCTCTCGAAATCAGAGAGTGTATCGCACCAGTGTGAACCGGGCCTCAAGCTGAATCGCATTCTGGTCCCATGTAGCTCTTGGGTACATCCATAGTGCGATTCCTTTATCACAGTTGCCAGCTCTGCAATCCCTGAGAGGGGGTCCCATCCATGGTGCGATTCCCTTATCACAGTTGCCAGCTCTTCCATCCCTGAGAGGGGGGCCCATCCATGGTGCGATTCCCTTAACACAGTTGCCAGCTCTGCAATCCCTGAGAGGGGGTCCCATCCATGGTGCGATTCCCTTATCACAGTTGCCAGCTCTGCAATCCCTGAGAGGGGGGCCCATCCATGGTGCGATTCCCTTATCACAGTTGCCAGCTCTGCAATCCCTGAGAGGGGGTCCCATCCATGGTGCGATTCCCTTATCACAGTTGCCAGCTCTGCAATCCCTGAGAGGGGGGCCCATCCATGGTGCGATTCCCTTATCACAGTTGCCAGCTCTGCAATCCCTGAGAGGGGGTCCCATCCATGGTGCGATTCCCTTATCACAGTTGCCAGCTCTGCAATCCCTGAGAGGGGGTCGCATTCTTTGTATGTTTTTTTTGCAAGTATAAGACTCTGCAAAGCTGTTCACATCTCTGCCTGCTCAATTAGGAGCTTAATCTGTAATGGCCTCTACCATAGTCATACACCGTAGGGCAGTGATGGTGAGCCTTGGCACCCCAGATGTTTTGAAACTACATTTCCCATGATGCTCCCCTACACTGCAGAGTTCATGAGCATCATGGGAAATGTAGTTCCAAAACATCTGGAGTGTCGAGGTTTGCCATCACTGCAGTAGGGCATGGGTGCTCAACCTGTGGCCCTCAAACTACACATCATATCATGCCTCTGCCTTCGGCGTCATGCTTGTAACTGTCAGCCTTGCAATGCCTCATGGGACTTGTAGTTCCGCAACAGCTGGAGGGGCCACAGGTTGAGCATGCCTGCAGTAGGGTATAACAAGGCAGAGGCTGACTATGCTGACAGGTATGGGTGGAAACCCAATACAGACTCCATGCAGATCCTAGGAGTATTTGTACACAGGACCCCGGTGCTGCAAAGCCTCTACAGCAGGGGTCTCAAACTGGTGGCCCCCCAGCTGTTACAAAACTACACGTCCCATAAGGCTGACAGTTAAGTCTGGTACACACGATCAGATTTTTCGTGGACAAAGCATAGGGCGTTGGCCGCGTAGTTGTCTTGCATACAAACGGCAAAGAATTGTCGGCCAACAAACACAAAACTTTGTGTTTTTTCAGCTCTTTAGCGCCACCCTTTGGGCAACTTCTGCTAATGTTGTGTTAAGGTGAGCACTGCTTCTGAGCATGCGTGTGTGTACTTTTGGATTTTTGTGCGAAGGACTTCTGTACATACGATTGAAAATTTTAAAGCATGTTATCCGACATTTGTCCACGGAAAATCCGACAACAATTATCCAATGGATCGTAGAAACGATTGGATTTCTCTTCCGTTCATGGACGGACACAGCATCCTTTGACAGTAGGGTTATATCCGCTGAAGATCATCTACTGTCAAAGGATGCTGTGTCCGTCCATGAACTCAGAGAAATGGATTTTACGGTGAGTACAAAAATCCTATTTTTCCGACAACAGCCGGTCATCAGACATTTCCCGTCGGATAAACCGATCGTGTGTACTGGCCTTTACAAGCATGACTCCCACAGGCAGAGGCATGATGGGACTTGTAGTTTTGCAGCAGCTGGTAGTGAGTATGGAGGTCTAGAGTCCTTAAGCTATATTAGGAACATGTAGGCATTTTCACTACCGTAAGTTGCGCGTTTGTATCTGTAGGTTTTGGGTACCCCCCAGTTCTGGAGGACCAATCCCTTTTAAGACCTAAATTCGATTCCCAATGGATTTAATGCTCCCCAGTTCAGCTGAATCTTCCGACTCTCTCTTTTTCTCTGTTCTATTTCTAATGCCCCGCCTGCGTTGCGGCCATTCACTGTCCTCCACCCGCCAGGAGATGATGATGATGATGCGAATGTCGGCGTCTGGGCATCTGTGTGTGTCTAGTTACCCAGGGGGGGGGGGGGTGAGTCTGGGAAGGGCCGGGGGTGACGACGTTCAAGGTCCCTCTGACCATTTACAGAGGAGAAAATGAAAAAATCTTAAAAAATTTATAAAAAAATTGTTTTTGTTTGTAGCATGTCATTATGTATGTTTGAATATTGCCTAACGTGAAACAAAGCAAAGAAGGATGCTAAGTTATCAGAACCACTTCTGTAAAATAAATGTTTCAGTGCAGGAACTTCTCTGGGCTGTGGTTTGTTTTTTTTAACTTGATGCATTCTTTTGTTCCGCAGAGTCGCACGTCATTTATCCAGCAGGGTCCTAGGGGAGACCAGATATAGTGAATGCAGAGTCCTGGGGAGAGCAGATATAGTGAATGCAGAGTCCTGGGGAGAGCAGATATAGTGAATGCAGGGTCCTGGGGAGAGCAGATATAGTGAATGCAGGGTCCTGGGGAGAGCAGATATAGTGAATGCAGGCTCCTGGGGAGAGCAGATATAGTGAATGCAGGCTCCTGGGGAGACCAGATATAGTGAATGCAGGCTCCTGGGGAGACCAGATATAGTGAATGCAGGCTCCTGGGGAGAGCAGATATAGTGAATGCAGGGTCCTGGGGAGAGCAGATATAGTGAATGCAGGGTCCTGGGGAGAGCAGATATAGTGAATGCAGGCTCCTGGGGAGAGCAGATATAGTGAATGCAGGCTCCTGGGGAGATCAGATATAGTGAATGCAGGCTCCTGGGGAGACCAGATATAGTGAATGCAGGGTCCTGGGGAGACCAGATCTAGTGAATGCAGGGTCCTGGGGAGACCAGATATAGTGAATGCAGGGTCCTGGGGAGACCAGATATAGTGAATGCAGGCTCCTGGGTTTAGTAACACTTTAAATCCCAACTGTGCACACATTGCCTGCACATGTTCGGGTGATTCACTCAGTTTCTGTTAATGATATGTGCTTGACAGCCATGTTTTATCACTCGGGCCCTCTATCTGTTCAGCAGCCAATGGTGGGACAAACGCATTGTACAACAGATGATCTGAGTGGGAAACCAGCACAGCCGAGAGCGTTATTTCCTTGCTGGAAGTGATGGGGCAATCTTGTCTTTATTCATTTTAAAGTAGTAGCTTCTATAAAAAAAAAAACCTGGCCCCCCCCCCTGATCAAGCAAGTTGGCAAATAAAAGCCGTTTCCCATTCTCATGATGTTCTTTGAGAACTGCAACGGGATCGTCAAGTATCCTGTCAGGGTATATCTCCTAATATACAGGTACTGGACTGTCTACACCAGGGGTGTCAAACTGGCGGCCCTCCAGCCGTCCCATCATGCCTCTGCCTGTGAGAGTCATGCTTGTAACTGTTAGCCTTGCAATGCCTCATGGGAATTGTAGTTTTGCAACAGCTGGAGGGATGCCAGTTTGACACCCCTGGTCTACACACTCTGTTTTTTTTTTTTAGGTATGCATTTGTGAAGAAGCCTATAGGATGCCCAAGAAAGTCCAGCAAGCGGCAGGACCATCTCCTACAGTTGATTTGTGCATTTGTATTCGGCCCCCCCCCCCTCTACTCTAAAACCCCTGACTAAGATCTAGTGGAACCAACTGCCCTCAGGAGTCCCCTAATTAGTAAATAGAGTTCACCTGTGTGTAATCTAATCTCAGTATAAATGCAGCTGTTCTGTGAAGCCCTCAGAGGTTTCTTAGAGAACCTTAGTGAACAAACGGTATCATGAAGGCCAAGGAACACACCAGACAGGTCAGGGATAAAGTTGTGGAGAAGTATAAAGCAGGGTTAGGTTATAAAAAAAAAAAAAAATATATCCCAAGCTTTGAACATCTCACAGAGCTCTGTTCAATCCATCATCCGAAAATGGAAAGAGTATGGCGCAACTGCAAACCTACCAAGACATGGCCGTCCACCTAAACTGACCGGGCCGGGCAAGGAGAGCATTCATCAGGAGAAGCAGCCAAGAGGCCCATGGTAACTCTGGAGGAGCTGCAGAGATCCACAGCTCAGGTGGGAGAATCTGTCCACAGGACAACTATTAGTGGTCTCTCCACAAATCTGCCCTTTTAGGGAAGAGTGACAAGAAGAAAGTCATTGTTGAATTTAAGTCGAAAGAAGTCCCATTTGCAGTTTGTGAGAAGCCATGTGGGAGAAGGTGCTATGGTCAGAGGAGACCACAATGGAACTTTTTGGCCTAAAAGCAAAACGCTATGTGTAGCAGAAAATGAACACTGTACATCACACCATCCCCACCGTGAAACATGGTGGCGGCAGCATCATGTGGTGGGGATGCTTTTCTTCAGCAGGGACAGGGAAGCTGGTCAGAGTTTATGGGAAGATGGATGGAGCCAAATACAGGACAATCTTAGAAGAAAACCTGTTGGAGTCTGCAAAAGACTTGAGACTGAGGCGGAGGTTCACCTTCCAGCAGGACAACGACCCTAAACATACAGCCAGAGCTACAATGGAATGGTTTAGAATTTAGATCAAAGCATATTCATGTGTTAGAATGGCCCAGTCACAGTCCAGACCTAAATCCCATTGAGAATCTGTGTCAAGACTTGAAAATTATTCTTCACAGACGCTCTCCATCCAATCTGACAGAGCTTGAGATATTCTGCAAAGAAGAATGGGCAGAAATGTCCCTCTCTAGATGTGCAAAGCTGGTAGAGACACCCCCAAAGAGACTTGCAGCTGTAATTGAAACAAAAAGTGGTTCTAGTGAGTGAGTATAGCGCTACAAATGCGAACTAAATCGCCTCAAGGTGCTTTTTGCATCCAGTGTCGTCCTGTTTCTTCAGAAGAGGTGGGTCTTAAAGTGGATGTAAACCACTTTTTTTTGATGTCACAATGTAGAGTATAAGATTTTCTATCATCTGTGCCCAGTCTTGCCACACAGAGTTAACCCAGCTCTGAGCAATCCTCTTTTATTGTTCAGTGAAATAAAATGGACTTGCAGAGAAAAACCTTAGTCCGTTCCGCCCCCTTGCTGTGAGTGACAGGTTATTTACATATCTCATGCACTAGCCTGGAGACAGGCATTATTTTTTTAATTCCCCCCCCCCCCCCCCCCACTCCTTTTTTGAAGTCATGTGGTGACTTTTCTGGATTTTGACTGGATGTTAGTGATCATAGCAGAATTTGGTGGAAGGAGTACATGTTGACAAGGGGAGTGTAGAGGAGGGTGGGGAGTCTACTGACATGACTCCACCCACAGAGCTCCAGACAACAGACCCACCCACAGAATCTGCAGTTTTTCAGTTCTTATAACAGACAGAGGGGAGACATTTGACAGATAAGGATACATGCAGGAGGCATCTATGGGCCAGATTCACAGAGGAAATACACCGGAGTATCTACTGATACTCCGGCGTATTTTCAAATTTGCCGCGTCGTATCTTTATTTGTAATTCACAAACAAGATACGACGGCTTTTGGCTAAGATCCGACAGGCGTACGACTTCGGATCCTAGGTGTAATTTTCTGGCGGCCGCTGGGTGGAGTTTGCGTCGTTTTCCAGCGTCGGGTATGCCAATGAGCTGATTACGGCGATCCACGAAGATACGCGCGTTCGTCGCAATATCTTACGTCGTCGCTAGTCGGTTTTTCCCGTCGCAAACTTAGGCCTGCTTTTTCATGGCTTACATTTAGAACAGCCATGTTAAAGTATGGCCGTCGTTCCCGCGTCGAATTTCAATTTTTTTTTTTTTTTTGCGTAAGACGTCCGGGAATACGAAACGACGTAACGCACGTCGCCGTTCAAAAAATACGTCGGGCGCCGTAATTTCGCGCAAAGCACGTCGGGAAATTTTCACACGGAGCATGCGCAGAGCGTTCGGTGCTGGAAAGCGCCTAACTTAAATGGTACACGCCCCATTTGAATTAGGCAGGCTTGCGCCGGACGGCTTTACGTTACATTGCCTTAAGTTTACATGCAAGTGCTTGGTGAATCAGGCACTTGCGCTGAAAACTTGCGGCGGTGTAACGTAAAGGCGATACGTTACGCCGCCGCAGATATATGTGAATCTGGCCCTATATCCTTATAGATCAGCACTATGGCAGTAGTTTAGAAAGGATGAGAGTGGGTTTAAGTTTTTTTTATTCTTCCATGCGGATGTTCGTGGGTCTACAAAGTATTGACTCGGGGGGGGGGGCTTTTATACAAATGCACGCCACACTTTTCAGGTATTTATTTGCAAAAAAAAAAAAATAGAAAATAATTTTCCTTCCACTTCACAACTATGTGCCACTTTGTATTGGTCCATCACATAAAATCCTAATAAAAATACATTGACGTTTTTGGCTGTAACATGACAAAATGTGGAAAATTTCAAGGGGTATGAAAACTTTTTCAAAGCACTGTATGTGGTCGATTTAGAACAAGGATGAGAGGTGACTGGCAGGATCAACCAGGTTCTGGAGAAATAGGGATTTTATTTATAAAATACACATATGCTACGCCCTCCTAGGTAGGTGCTGGGATTAGATAGATTTAGTTTTGGCTCACTGTGTTCAGCGGAGCTGCCGATTGGTTGTTGGGTAAATTTCGTTTGCCTCGCTGTGTGGCAGAGACTCTCGTTCAATGCAAATTAACCACTTAAGGACCGCCTAACGCCGATATACGTCGACAGAATGGCACGGCTGTGCACAATCACATACCTGTACGTAATTGTCTAATGCCCAGCTGCGGGCGCGCGCCCGCGACCCGTTCTGAAACTCCGTGACCGCGGGACTCGCGTACCCGATCGCCGCTGGAGTCCCGCGATCGGTCCACGGAGCTGAAGAACGGGTAGAGCCGTGTGCAAACACAGCTTCCCCGTGCTTCACTGTGGTGCCGTGATCGATCATGTGTTCTCTTATATAGGGAGTCGCAATCGATGACGTCACACCTACAGCCACACCCCCCTACAGTTAGAAACACAGATGAGGTCATACATAACCCCTTCAGCGCCCCCTTGTGGTTAACTCCCAAACTGCAATTGTCATTTTCATTTTTAATGCATTTTTTTGCTGTGGAAATGACAATGGTCCCAAAAATGTGTCAAAATTGTCCGAAGTGTCCGCCATAATGTCGCAGTCACGAAAAAAATCGCTGATCGCCGCCATTAGTAGTAAAAAAAAAATAGTTAATAAAAATGCAATAAAACTATCCCCTATTTTGTAGACGCTATACATTTGGCGCAAACCAATCGATAAACGCTTATTGCGATTTTTTTTTTTATACCAAAAATAGGTAGAAGAATACGTATCGGCCTAAACTGAGGGGAAAAAAATATATTTTTTATATATTTTTGGGGGATATTTATTATAAAAAAATAATGAATAAAACTTTCCCCTATTTTGTAGACGCTATAAATTTTGCGCAAACCAACCGATAAACGCTTATTGCGATTTTTTTTTTACCAAAAATAGGTAGAAGAATACGTATCAGCCTAAACTGAGGAAAAAAAAATGTTTTTTACATCTTTTTTTAGGGGATATCTTATATAGCAAAAAATAAAAAATATTGATTTTTGTTCAAAATTGTCGCTCTATTTTTGTTTATAGCCCAAAAAATAAAAACCGCAGAGGTGATCAAATGCCGCCAAAAGAAAGCTCTATTTGTGGGGGAAAAAGGGCGCCAATTTTGTTCGGGAGCCACGTCGCACGACCGCGCAATTGTCAGTTAAAGCGACGCAGTGCCGAATCGCAAAAAGGGGCAAGGTCCTTTAGCTGCATAATGGTCCGGGTCTTAAGTGGTTAAAGATCCATCAGGAACAGTCCGTATCTGGCGGGTGAAGATACTTTTCTCCGAAGTGTCCGTCGTGCATGAAGGAATGTTCCATGGGCTGACGAACCTGAGATTGACCATTATATTCCACCATTCTCAGGTCAGACAGTCCTAGGGACATCTCTCAGGTGCAGGTGATGGGACCGGAGGAGACTTCGCAAAGAATTCACCTAGAGGGAAAAGGTGAAAAAAATAATCAAAGATTAAAAAAAAAGAATTAGAACAAAATGAATACAAACCGCATAAGAAACAAAATGAAAAATAAACTACCATATTTATCGGCGTATACCGCGCACTTTTTTGCCCTGAAAATCAGGGCAAAATCGTGGGTGCGCGATATAGGCGCCGAGTTTGAATACTGCGCCGGCATATACCAAGCGCAGTACACTCGTGTATAGTCGGGCAGGCTCGGCTCCTCTCGCGCTCACGTCCTGGACGTACAGGACGTGAGCGAGAGAGTAGCTGAGCATTGCTGACGATACGCGAGTGTACTGCGCCGGCATATACCGAGCGCAGTACACTCGTGTATAGTCGGGCAGGCTCGGCTCCTCTCGCGCTCACGTCCTGTATGTACAGGAAGTGACCGCGAGAGGAGCCGAGCATTGCCGACAATACGCGAGTGTACTGCGCCGGCATATACCGAGCGCAGTACACTCTTGTATAGTCGGGCAGGCTCGGCTCCTCTCGCGCTCACGTCCTGTATGTACAGTAAGTGACTGCGAGAGGAGCCGAGCATTGCCGACTATACGCGAGTGTACTGCGCCGGCATATACCGAGCGCAGTACACTCGTGTATAGTCGGGCAGTCTCGGCTCCTCTCGCGCTCACGTCCTGGACGTACAGGACGTGACCGCGAGAGGAGCCGAGCATTGCCGACTATACGCGAGTGTACTGCGCCGGCATATACCGAGCGCAGTACATTCGTGTATAGTCGGCAATGCTCGGCTACTCTCGCGGTCATGTCCTGTACGTCCAGGACGTAGTATTCAAACTCGGCGCGGGAAAGCGGGAAACGAGCGGGAAGGACGCCGGACCCGACGAAGAGGACACCCGAAGCCGCAGACGGACGCCGGACCCAACGAGGCCGCCGATGGACGCCGCACAAGACACCAAACTGTAAGTACAAAAAAAAATTTCCCACAGGAATTTCGGGGCAACTTTAGGGGTGCGCGCTATACGCGGGAGCGCGCTATACCCCGATAAATACGGTATATTAAATTGGCTTTCAACCCTTCCATATACTTAGTAAAGTGACTTGCCTCAGGTGATACACAGAGATTAAACAAATCCTCCTAAATAAGTTGTACCTGTTTTATCTACTGCGGCCTTTTTCAATCTTGAGGTTTCTTCAGGGGGGTCTTGGCAAAATGCCTAAAAATTGATCCAAAATTGTCTGCGGGTGGGTGGAGAATGCCTTTTAGTTACACAAAGCCACGGGCTTTCTTTATGCACCATTATGACTAGTCACTGCCATCCTAACAACCAATGACGTCATCAGCAGTGGCGGCCCGTCCATTGGGGGCGCCCAGTTCCCCCCCCCTCTCTCTCCACGCCACCCCCCTTTATGCAATGGATAGATTCGTACTATGCATGAATCTATCCACGGCCGTGGCGGCCAACCCCTATTCACGCGTCTGGCCCCTTTCAGGAAACCAGGTGCATGAATTATGGCGGCCAGGTACCTGATCAGAGCCAGAGGATCTAATAGGCTTCAAAATGGGGTGTGCTTGGGTTTCAGAGAATGCGCTCCGATCCCACCCAGGTGTGTTACAACAGCAAATCAATATTCGCTGTTAATACACTGACCCTCAATCCGGCCAATCAGAAGCGCGTGTGAGATCTGTTTTCCGATTGGCCAAAAAGAAAAGACTCCTGATTGGCCGCCAAGGAGGAGGGAGGAAACAGAAGTCGCCGTGATGACCTGTGGAGAATGGGAATGCCGACGGACCATCTGAGAGCTCAGAGAAAAGGCGGGTGGAAAGCTGAAATTACACTCTGCAGAGCTCAGTGAGGAGAGCCATGAGAGCTGATTGGAGGGAAGGGACACACCCCCCTACCAAACAGGAATGACTTGTACACACGGGCAGAATTTCCATCGGGATAAACTCCAACAGGTTTTTCCGACAAGCTGTCTTACATACACACGGTCGCACTAAAATCCGACCCTCAAGAACGCGGTGATGTAAAACACTACGACGAGCGCGAGAAAAATTAAGTTCTATGCTTCCAAGCATGCGTAGAATTGTTTCCGAGCATGCGTGGTTTTTAATCCGTAGGAATTTACATCCAGACGGACGGAAATTCCGATAGAACATGTTCTCTATCTAATTCCATCGGAAATTCCAAAAGTGTGTACGCGGCAGAACAGAGCTGAGGCTGTCAATCGGCTAGAGGTCCCTCCCTTGTCACCTTTTTTCTCTTGGTGTCAGGAAAACTTGTCAGAAGTGACTCATGCTGATAGCAGAGGAAGGAGGCTGCAAACAGAAGTGACACTTGTGGGTAGATTCAGGTAGGGGCGCGCAAAACTAGGTCGGCGTAGCCTAGCTTGTTTACACTACGCCGCCTTAAAGTGGAAGTAAACCCGCCTATCATTTTCAGCCAAGGAAGCTGCCATCTTGGCCTCTGTTTAATCTTTAACTGCCATGATGCTGCACATGTGATCAGTTATGACACCAGCCATTGGATGGTGTGACAGTTTGGTTGAGAGCACAGCCAATGAGACCGTTAGCATTTCAGGCATGCCGGGAATGTAACTGTCTTTGGAAACTATTAAAATCATTGGGTTTACTTCCGCTTTAAGTAAGAGAGGCAAGTACATGATTCTCAAGCCACTTACCTCCTTACTTAGGGCGGCGTAGTGTAAACGCGGCGGGCATAAGGGCGCCTAATTCAAATGGGTTGGAGGGGGGCGTGTTGTACGGTAATGAGGCTTGACCTCACGTTTTTGACGTTTTTTGTTACTGCGCATGCGCCGGGCGCCTACATTTCCCAGTGCGCATTGCGGCTAAGTACGCTGTACGGGCCTATTGATTTTGACGTGGACGTAAACGACGTAAATCCCGATTCGCGGACGACTTACGCAAACGACGTAAAAAATTCGAACCTCGCGGCGGGAACGGCGGCCATACTTTAACATTGTTATTCCACCTCATAGGTGGAATAACTTTAGGCCGCCTAAGGCCTTACGGAAACGGCGTAAAGCGACTGCGGCGGCCGGGCGTACGTTCGGGAATCGACGTAGAAACTCATTTACATAATCTATGCCGGCCGCAATGGAAGCGCCACCTAGCGGCCATCCGAAAAATTGCAATCTAAGATAGAACGGCGCAAGCGCTTAAACATACGGCGGCGTAGATTCTGAGTTAGGTCGGCTTATCTACTGATAAGCCGGCCTAACTCTTTGTGAATCTACCTATGTGTGTCTGGATTAAGACAAGTACGCACTATAGAGCAGGGGTCCTCCAGCTGTTCAGGAACTACAATTCCCATCATGCCTAGTCATGTCTGTGAACGCCAGAGTTTTGCAATGCCCCATGGGACGTGTAGTTCTGCAGCAGCCGGAGGGTCGTAGTTTGGAGATCCCTGCTATAGCGGGATGTGCTTTGTTCATATTTCATGTCTGAGGTTTACAACCACTTTAAATGATACAAAAAGCAGGTAATATTCTCCTTTCATCTGTTTCTCAACTACAAAAAAATAAAAAATAACAGGTCAGAGGATATAGGAAATGACCGACATGTACAGTTCTAGGTGCTGATGTTCCCACCTGTCACTTCGCCCCTCCGAATGTTGTGCCCGGGGCAACGGCCCCCCTGCCCCCCCCCCCCACGCTATGCCACTGCTTCAGTGAAAAGAAGAACAAGGAGTCCTAGAAGTGATAATTTGGCCCCCATAGAGCCCTGATCTCAGCATCATGGAGTCTGTCTGAGGTTACAAGAAGAGACAGAAGGATTGGAGGCAGCCGACATCCATACAAGATCTGTGGTTAGTCCTCCAAGATGTTTGGAACAACCTACCTGCTGAGTTCCTTCAACAACTGTGTGCAAGTCTACCTAGAAGAACTGATGCTGGTTTGAAAGCAAAGATGGTGAGTGCGTGTGTATATGTGTGTACGTGAAATATATATATATACAGTACATGTCAACAACCAAAATCGCTTTGATGGGTAAGTCTAAGATCAATCGGGGGGAGTCAAAGCAATGTAAATAAAGCAATGTAAATAAAGCAATGTAAATAAAGGAACAAACAAATGCAATAGCATGAATTAATAGGCACATTAATTTCAGGGCGTGGAAACAAATTAAAAATATGGTTTGGGCGTTGCTTCAACGGCTCGTTTTTGTGGCCACAACGGAAAGAGCCACCTCTTCAAA
Organism: Rana temporaria; assembly: GCF_905171775.1. Taxonomy (NCBI): domain Eukaryota; kingdom Metazoa; phylum Chordata; class Amphibia; order Anura; family Ranidae; genus Rana; species Rana temporaria. Next base: position 14,736,946 of record NC_053500.1, read on the forward strand.
AAACCTTCTTTGCATGAGAGCCTTGGGTAAATCATCCGTTTATTGCAAAGAAAGATTAGTGGCTAAATAATTGTCTGCTCTTTTTTCCGACAACGCCTGGGGTCCTGGCTTCTCCTCCAGTAGATCCACCATTAGATACTATCTAAACCAGGGGTCTCCAAACTTCCTAAACAAAGGGCCACTTTTCTGTTGTTAAGACCTCAGGGGGCCGGACTGTGGCTAGTGGAAGCAGAAAATGTCCGGGCTTCAATAGGATGAATAGTGACCCATATTCAGTATTAGGGAAGGAGTAGTGTCCCATCATTGGTGTCAGTGGGAGGAATAGCGTCCCATCATTGGTATCAGTAGGAGGAATAGTGTCCCATCATTGGTATCAGTGGGAGGAATAGTGTCCCATCATTGGTATCAGTGGGAGGAATAGTGTCCCATCATTGGTATCAGTGGGAGGAATAGTGCCCCATCATTGGTATCAGTAGGAGGAATAGTATCCCATCATTGGTATCAGTGGGAGGAATAGTATCCCATCATTGGTATCAGTGGGAGGAATAGTGTCCTATCATTGGTATCAGTGGGAGGAATAGTGCCCCATCATTGGTATCAGTAGGAGGAATAGTGTCCCATCATTTGTCTCAGTAGGAGGAATAGTGTCCCATCATTGGTCTCAGTAGGAGGAGTAGTGCCCCAAGGGCCGGATAAAGGCAAGCAGAGGGCCACATCTGGCCCCCGGGCCACAGTTTGGGGACCCCTGATCTAAACTCTTGTTTAAGTTCTATCTACTCGTATTTTGGTGTCTTCTATATACCAGGCTTAGCTATTTTTTTTATTATTGTGTTATGTGGAATTGTGTTAGGGGTCTTCAAACTTTCCTAACAAAGGGTCTTTTAGGGGGGCCAGACTATAGCCAGTGGGAGTAGAAAATGCCCAGTCATTGGTTTTAATAGGAAGAATAGTGACCCATTGGTGTCAGTGGAAGGAATTGTGTCCCATCTTTGGTGTCAGTGGAGGAATTGTGCCCCATCTTTGGTGTCAGTGGAAGGAATTGTGTCCCATCTTTGGTGTCAGTGGAAGGAATTGTGTCCCATCTTTGGTGTCAGTGGAAGGAATTGTGCCCCATCTTTGGTGTCAGTGGAAGGAATTGTGCCCCATCTTTGGTGTCAGTGGAAGGAATTGTGCCCCATCTTTGGTGTCAGTGGAAGGAATTGTGTCCCATCTTTGGTGTCAGTGGAAGGAATTGTGTCCCATCTTTGGTGTCATTGGAGGAATTGTGCCCCATCTTTGGTGTCAGTGGAAGGAATTGTGTCCCATCTTTGGTGTCATTGGAGGAATTGTGCCCCATCTTTGGTGTCAGTGGAAGGAATTGTGTCCCATCTTTGGTGTCAGTGGAAGGAATTGTGTCCCATCTTTGGTGTCAGTGGAAGGAATTGTGCCCCATCTTTGGTGTCAGTGGAAGGAATTGTGTCCCATCTTTGGTGTCAGTGGAAGGAATTATGCCCCATCTTTGGTGTCAGTGGAAGGAATTGTGCCCCATCTTTGGTGTCGGTGGAAGGAATTGTGCCCCGTCTTTGGTGTCAGTGCATGGAATGGTGCCCCAAAGGCTGGATAATAGCAAAGGGCCACATCTGGGCCAAGGGACGCAGTTTGGGGACCACAAGGCGTTATCAGTCTATGCATCATAAACCAATATTGTATACCTCAACTAACTTCTATTACTTGCCTTTTGTAACCTGACTTTTTCTGGAAAATAAAGGAATTACAAATAAATGAGAAAATATGTAAAGATTATTCCTACAGAAACCAGCCCAGCAATACCCCCTTATACCAAATCAATTTATACCCCGGGGGGGGGGGGGAGATGCCCTCTCTTTTAAGACACCATTTTCAAAATACAGATCTCGATGCACCAGGATCTGATCAGCATAGCATGTCCCCAGGCCTTGAGCTGAGGGGATGGCAGCCTATATGACCAGGCTGATGTACACCACACATACAAAATAAAATAAAATTGAAGAATAAATGACCAGCAAACAGGATATTTTTGCAAATCTTTAGCTAGGAATGGTCCCAATACAAATCAACACACTAGCTTTGCAGGTCCAATGGCATATCTGTTCCTTTATACCAGTGGTCTCCAAACTGCTGCCCTGGGGCCAGATGTGGCCCTTTGCCTGCCTCTATCCAGCCCTTGTGGCCCTATTCCATCCACAACTGACACTAATGTCAAAAATGATGGACAGTCTCACGGCACCCTTTAAAAATGATGGATAGTTTCAAGACACCCTTTAAAAATGATGGACAGGCTCAAGGCACCCTTTAAAAATGATGGACTGTTGTGACGTCCGATCAAGGGAACATCGAAATGTACAAAAAAGCTAATAGCATACATATTTACAGCGGCTAGGATTTCAATAGCAAGGTCCTGGAGGCCCCCACCGTTCCTTTCTATCTGCTGAAGGCTAAATTATCTTGGATAATGGTGAATGAGAGGCTATCCGCCATCCTGGCGGACAAGGTTGCAGTGTTTCACAGGATTTGGGACCCTTGGATTGACTATCTCACGACTACGTGAGATGTAGATTACTATTGGAGAATGACCCTTTGATGCTGGAGTGCTCCCCCCATCTCTTCCTTCTTTCTTCCTTCCCTTTCCTGTCTTTTCTAGTCTTTTTCTCTTTGGTGCTTTTCTGTTCTTTTTATTTTTCTTATTATTATTTTATTGCCGATGCATATTACTCTGATTTTACTGAGTAACGGGTCCTTGAGATCAGTTGGGCTCCCCGCTGGGAGGCCCGGTAGTAGTTCTGGTTAATCCCCTTTTTTTTCCCTATATATCCGTTGACAGTTTTGTGGTATAAATTTGGGTAACTCTCATACGCTGGTTATACTGTTGTATTCTCATTGACTCGTACCTGTAACTTGAATTATACTGCATGGACAGATTATATCTGTCCTTCTATTGTATTTCTACTTTATAAATTTAATAAAAACATTGGAAACAAAAATGATGGACAGGCTCAAGGCACCCTTTAAAAATGATGGACAGGCTCAAGGCACCCTTTAAAAATGATGGACAGGCTCAAGGCACCCTTTAAAAATGGACAGTTTCAAGACACCCTTAAAAAATGATGGACAGGCTCAAGGCACCCTTTAAAAATGATGGACAGTCTCAAGGCACCCTTTAAAAATGATGGACAGGCTCAAGGCACCCTTTAAAAATGATGGACAGGCTCAAGGCACCCTTTAAAAATTATGGACAGTTTCAAGACCCCTTTAAATTATGGACAGTCTCGAGGCACCCTTAAAAAATGGACAGTCTCGAGGCACCCTTAAAAAATTATGGAGAGTCTCAAAGCACCCTTTAAAAAATAGACAGTCTGAAGGCACCCTTTAAAAATGATGGACAGTCTCGAGGCACCCTTTAAAAATGATGGACAGTCTCGAGGCACCCCATTCTAAAATGTAAAAACTTTTCTCCTAGTTTTCCATAATGTAACAACATCCACACACACGTAGGACACCCGACATTGGAGGCGATTTATTCTTCCAAAGCAAATACACTTCTGAAGACTGATACTGACTAGTATTCCCATGTTTCCCTTCTCTCTGTTTCTCTCCATCACTCCTTGTAGGCGGCGACATCCTCCTCATCAACTAATGATGCCATTGGTCGTTGGAACGCGGGCCGCTAGAAGGTTGTAATGGTGCACAATGGAAACCCGCGGCTTTGTGTAACTGAAAGACAGGCTTCATCCCCACGCCGGCTTGTATACAATTCTTTGGGCAATTTTTAGGAATTTTGCCAGGGCACCCTTGAAGAAACTTTAGTAATGAATAAAGAAAAAGAGCGCTAAAGTGTCGTAAAAAAGAGAGTGGGTCTACGTCTGTGTGTTTGTACGCGGGCCGCACGTGGCTTGTTGATGACTCTGCAAGAGTCTTAGATGAGAACTTTGATGGACTCGGTAGAATGTAGAAATACACGCATGGCCTTCGGAAAGCACAATGGTGCGTTCGTTAATCAGTTACGCATGGTCTCGGCTTGGTGACTGTACACAGAATGATATTAGCTAGGTATATGCACAATATGTCTTTTTTGGGGTGACCCATTAAAGGTGAAGGTCGCCTTAGAATGACTCTGTGAACATCAAACAAGCAGAAAACGCACACATCACCTTGGTACGGGCGGTACACCTGTAAGGGGCCCGGATGGCAACCCCCTTTTTTTTCATTTTATTATTTTTTTTATTTTTTTGTTTTTGTTTAAAGGGCCCAGATGTCTCCAGGGGCCCGGAGATCCCCGGGTGGCAACCCCACTTTTTATTTTTTTATAAAAAAATGTTTTAAATATTTTTTTTTTATATACTGTATTTTTTTTATTTATTGTTTTAATTTTGTGTTTTTATTAAAGTGCCCAGATGTCTCCAGGGGCCCGGAGATCCCCATGGCCCCCGGGTGGCAACCCCACTTTTTATTTTTTTATAAAAAAAAAATTTAAATAATTTTTTTTTTATATACCGTATTTTTTTTTATTTATTGTTTTAATTATGTGTTTTTATTAAAGCGCCCAGAGGTTCCCAGGGGCCCGGAGGTCCCCAGGGCCCCGGGTGGCAACCCCACTTTTTTTTTTTTATATATTTTTTTATTTATTGTATTCATTTTTTATTTTTATTAAAGCGCCCAGAGGTTCCCAGGGGCCCGGAGGATGGCTACCCCCCTTTTCTTTTCTTTTTTTTTTATATATATATTTTTATTCTTTTTTCTTGTAAGGGGCCCAGAGGTCCCCAGGGCAACCCCCCCCCCCCCAATTCGTGGGACACCCCCCCCCCCCCGCTTCTTAATTTGAGGCGGCAGGGGGCCCATGCCTGAAGCTGTGTAAGGGGCTCCATAATTCCTGATGGCGGCCCTGACCTTGGTACACGCATTGCACATTTTGACTTGTGTCCGCACTCTGGTTGCCCAGCAATCAGCATTAGAAATGCCAGTCAATTACCAGCAATACTATGGGATTAATAAAAAAAAAAAATATATATATATATATATATATATACATTTTTTTATTTACTAATTAAGAAATTAATAAATAAAAAGTGTCTGAGAAAAGTTCTCTCTGGACTGGTGCAGTGGCCCACAAATTTCCACTCGGCTTAGGACACTAAGCTGCGCTCACCATTTTGCCATTGCAAAGCCTTAGAGGCTCCATTCACACCCGGGGGGGGGGGGGGGGGGTTTGGGATCGAGGCGGAACGCTGCCATTCTGCTCACAATCTCAAAACGCACCGCAATTGCAAAACGCTGGTTTAGACGCCATTCTTTTCAAAGGCACCTAAAACGCGGTGCAGTTTTTCATCAATTTATTGCGTGGCGAACCGTATTACGTGAAGCTTGTCGCCCAAAAGATGCCTGACGGGCACAGAAAAACGTGGTGGGGTTTTGCCACGATTTATCACGCGGCAAATCGCATCACGTGAAGCTCGCAAACGCCTGCTTCTTTGTGGGCGAAGAGCTTCATGTAATGCGATTTGCGGCGCGATAAATTGCGGCCAAACCATGCGTTTCGCCTGCTTCTTTGTGTCTGTTAAGCTTCGTGTGATGCGATTTGCCACGCGATAAATTGTGGCAAAGCCAGGCGTTTCGCCTGCTTCTTTGTGGGCGCAGAGCTTCATGTAATGTGATTTGCGGCGCGATAAATTGCGGCCAAACCATGCGTTTCGCCGGCTTCTTTGTGTGTGTTAAGCTTCATGTAATGCAATTTGCCGCGCGATAAATTGTGGCAAAACCATGCGTTTCGCCTGCTTCTTTGTGGGCGACGAGCTTCATGTAATGTGATTTGCGGCGCGATAAATTGCGGCAAAACCATGCGTTTCGCCGGCTTCTTTGTGTGTTAAGCTTCGTGTGATGCGATTTGCCGCACGATAAACTGTGGCAAAACCATGCGTTTCGCCTGCTTCTTTGTGGGCGACGAGCTTCATGTAATGTGATTTGCGGCGCGATAAATTGCGGCAAAACCATGCGTTTCGCCTGCTTCTTTGTGGGCGAAGAGCTTCATGTGATGCGATTTGCCGCGCAATTGAATCGCGGAAAAAAATGGCGTTTCGCTTGCTTCTTTGTAGGCGATGAGCTTCATATGATGTGATTTTGCCGCGTGATATGGAAGCACCCCCCCCCCCCCGGTTCTCTGCTCCAGGGGGCCCATGCCTCTGAAGCTGTGTAGGGGGCCCCATAATTCCTGATTGCGGCCCTGCCAGTCTTAGTCCGGAGGGTTCAATATTGAGTTGGCTCCGCCCTTTGCAGCTATAACAGCTTCAACTCTTCTGGGAAGGCCGTCCACAAGGTTTAGGAGTGTGTCTCTAACAGAATTCAGGAACAAGTCAGTCTATTCTCCAACAGAATTCAGGAACAAGTCAGTCTATTCTCTAACACAATTCAGGAACAAGTCAGTCTATTCTCTAACAGAATTCAGGAACAAGTCAGTCTATTCTCTAACACAATTCAGGAACAAGTCAGTCTATTCTCTAACAGAATTCAGGAACAAGTCAGTCCATTCTCTAACAGAATTCAGGAACAAGTCCGTCTATTCTCTAACAGAATTCAGGAACAAGTCCGTCTATTCTCTAACACAATTCAGGAACAAGTCAGTCTATTCTCTAACACAATTCAGGAACAAGTCAGTCTATTCTCTAACACAATTCAGGAACAAGTCAGTCTATTCTCTAACACAATTCAGGAACAAGTCAGTCTATTCTCTAACACAATTCAGGAACAAGTCAGTCTATTCTCTAACACCCACATGCACTTTAGTAAGCTGCATCAATTTTCTTACCTTGATTGCAAAAGAAAATTAAACAAAAGCAATGTATCTCTTTCTCTATCTTTCTAACCCATCCATTCATCTACTTGCCTGTTTTGCTCGAAGCCTAAAAACATCCCTCCGTACGGATGGGAAATGTACTTACCTGTCGGGTAGGTCTCGGGTTCTCTCACCAGGCACACTCTAATCTTACATGTCAGTTTATAAGCAGCACCCTGCCCCCCTCCACACTCAGCCTATTTATCATTGGCTACTTTGAACCTTGGGGTGAGTTTCCTGTGTATCTGTGTGGTTGGGGAGATTTCCTGTGATAGGCTGGACAGGCGCGCCGAGGGACCAGAACGTCACCTGTCACCTCTCAGCCTGTCCCCGGTGTGTATATATATATACTGCATCTCATCATATCTTATACACTATGGTGTTGTTAATAAAGGATCAGAAATGCTTTTTTTTTTTTTTTATGAAAAGAGGTGAAGCAGTTCACTAAATAAATTGGATAAGTTTGACTATAATTATTTAATTACTTAATTATTTAACTATTTAAATAATTATTCAAATGCTTCTGGACCCCTTTGTGCCCATCCAGCCACTTGGTGCTGGTTTGGGGCAGGGTTGCCAAACGTCAGTAAATTTACTGACAGTTTGTAAAAAATCTGTGATTTATTAGCACTGCCTGGGCTGATAATTTGTCACGCTGTGTTGACTCGTTACGGGTATTGTCAGTGTTTCCATATTGTGTTTTAATATCATTTATCTTCGTCGTTTTTAATAGGAAACCTTTCAGTTTTACATTTTGTCTTCCGTGATCCCTTTTATTATTATTATGCATTTACTATTATTAATAATAATAAAATAATACTAATAATTGTTATTGTCATTTGCAGTTTTACATTTGCTCTCCCGTGATCTTTTTTTATTACGTGTTTATTATTTTATTAATAATAATATTAATAATTGTTATTATTTAAACATCAAATGAGGTTCGCCATTTGCAGTTTTACAATTGGTCTTCTGTGATCCTTTTTATTATTATGTATTTATTATTATTACTATTATTATTATTATTTTATTATTATGTATTTATTATTATTACTATTATTATTATTATTTTATTATTATGTATTTATTATTATTATTTTAAAATAAAAAGGGGCTTGTCATTTGCAGTTTTACATTTGGTCTTCCATGATCTTTTTTTATGAATATGTATTTATTATGACTATTTTATTAATAATAATAATTGTTATTATTATTTTTAAATCAAAAGGGGCTTGCCATTTGTAGTTTTACATTTGGTCTTCCATTATCTTTTTTTTATTATGTATTTACTTAATAATTGTATTATTATTTATTATTATTTTTATTATTTTATTAATAATAATATTAATAATTGTTATTATTTAAACCTCAAATGGGGTTTGCCATTTGCAGTTTTACAATTGGTCTTCTGTGATCCTTTTTATTATTATGTATTTATTATTATTATTATTATTATTATTATTATTATTACAATAATTAATATTATTATTTTAAAATAATAAGGGGCTTATCATTTGCAGTTTTACATTTGGTCTTCCATGATCTTTTTTTATGAATATGTATTTATTATGACTATTTTATTAATAATAATAATTGGTATTATTTTTTAAACATCAAATGGGGTTTGCCAGTTGGAGTTTTACAATTGGTCTTCTGTGATCCTTGTTATTATTATTATGTATTTATTTTTATTATTTTTAAATTAAAAGGGGCTTGCCATTTGTAGTTTTACATTTGGTCTTCCATTATCTTTTTTTTATTATGTATTTAGTTAATAATTTTATTATTATTTATTATTATTTTTATTATTTTATTAATAATAATATTAATAATTGTTATTATTTTAACCTCAAATGGGGTTTACCATTTGCAGTTTTACAATTGGTCTTCTGTGATCCTTTTTATTATTATGTATTTATTATTATTATTATTACAATAATTAATATTATTATTTTAAAATAATAAGGGGCTTATCATTTGCAGTTTTACATTTGGTCTTCCATGATCTTTTTTTTATGATTATGTATTTATTATGACTATTTTATTAAAAATAATAGTTGGTAGTGTCAAATGGGGTTTGCCAGTTGCAGATGTACAATTGGTCTTCGGTGATCCTTTTTATTATTATTATGTATTTATTTTTATTATTATTTTAAAATTAAAATGGGCTTGCCATTTGCAGTTTTACACTTGGTCTTCCGTGATCTTTTTTTACTATGTATTTAGTATGATTTTTTTTTAAATAATATTAATAATTGTTATTATTTAAAAATCAAATGAAGTTTGCTATTTGCAGTTTTACAATTGGTCTTCTGTGATCCTTTATATTATTATGTATTTATTATTATTATTATTATTATTTTAAAATTAAAAGGGGCTTGCCATTTGCAGTTTTAAATTTTGGTCTTCCGTGATCTTTTTTTATTCTGTATTTAGTATGATTATTTTTTTAATAATATTAATAATTGCAGTTTTACAATTGGTCTTCTGTGATCCTTTATATTATTATGTATTTATTATTATTATTATTATTATTATTTTTAAATTAAAAGGTGTTTGCCATTTGCAGTTTTACATTTGGTCTTTCGTGATCTTTTTTTATTATTATTAATAATAATAATAATAATAATAATAATTTATTATTATTTTAAAATAAAAGTGGGTTTGCCTTTTGCAGTTTTATATTTGGCCTCCCATGGTCCTTCTTCCTTACTTCCTTCTTTTTTTTTTTTTTTAACGTTTTTTTTTATTATTATCAATATATCCTGGTATATTGAAAAGGGTTTTGCCATTGGTATGGAGCTTTTGCACATTACACCCTGGAGTGTTGCAGTATTTTTGCGAAATATGTATTAGAGCATTATTATTAAATTGCTATACAGGATTTATATAACGTCAACAGTTTACACGGCGCTTTACAAAATAAAAGGAGACGGAGAAGTTACAATACAATTGAACACAGAGAGGGTTGGGAACGTACAACGAGCAGCAATCAGAGTGGAGAGAATGATGTGAGAAGTGAGCGAGGATCTGGAAATATTTTTAGCGTGTTTAAACTTATTTACATGATTTCGGCTTGAGCAGATCTCGCACTTCTTATCTCCTGTGAAATCCGCGATTGCAGCGATGTGTTCATAAAAAGCTCTGTTCACATCTTATGTTAAGTTGTAACTGTTGTCAGTGGCAGGAATTGTACTCCATCATTGGTGTCATTGGGAGGAACTGTGCTCCATCGTTGGTGTCATTGGGAGGAACTGTGCTCCATTGTTGGTGTCATTGGAAGGAACTGTGCCCCATCGTTGGTGTCATTGGGAGGAACTGTGCTCCATTGTTGGTGTCATTGGAAGGAACTGTGCTCCATTATTGGTGTCATTGGAAGGAACTGTGCTCCATCGTTGGTGTCAGTGGAAGGAACTGTGCTCCATCGTTGGTGTCAGTGGAAGGAACTGTGCTCCATCGTTGGTGTCATTGGAAGGAACTGTGCTCCATCGTTGGTGTCATTGGAAGGAACAGTGCACCATCGTTGGTGTCATTGGAAGGAACTGTGCTCCATCGTTGGTGTCATTGGAAGGAACTGTGCTCCATCGTTGGTGTCATTGGAAGGAACTGTGCTCCATCGTTGGTGTCATTGGAAGGAACTGTGCTCCATCGTTGGTGTCATTGGAAGGAACTGTGCTCCATCGTTGGTGTCATTGGAAGGAACTGTGCTCCATCGTTGGTGTCATTGGAAGGAACAGTGCACCATCGTTGGTGTCATTGGAAGGAACTGTGCTCCATCGTTGGTGTCATTGGAAGGAACTGTGCTCCATCGTTGGTGTCATTGGAAGGAACTGTGCTCCATCGTTGGTGTCATTGGAAGGAACTGTGCTCCATCGTTGGTGTCATTGGAAGGAACTGTGCTCCATCGTTGGTGTCATTGGAAGGAACTGTGCTCCATCGTTGGTGTCATTGGAAGGAACTGTGCTCCATCGTTGGTGTCATTGGAAGGAACTGTGCTCCATCGTTGGTGTCATTGGAAGGAACTGTGCTCCATCGTTGGTGTCATTGGAAGGAACTGTGCTCCATCGTTGGTGTCATTGGAAGGAACTGTGCACCATCGTTGGTGTCATTGGAAGGAACAGTTCACCATTATTGGTGTCATTGGGAGGAACTGTGCACCATTATTGGTGTCATTGGGAGGAACTGTGCACCATTATTGGTGTCATTGGGAGGAACTGTGCACCATTGTTGGTGTCATTGGGAGGAACTGTGCTCCATCGTTGGTGTCATTGGAAGGAACTGTGCTCCATCGTTGGTGTCATTGGAAGGAACTGTGCTCCATCGTTGGTGTCATTGGAAGGAACTGTGCTCCATCGTTGGTGTCATTGGAAGGAACTGTGCTCCATCGTTGGTGTCATTGGAAGGAACTGTGCTCCATCGTTGGTGTCATTGGAAGGAACTGTGCTCCATCGTTGGTGTCATTGGAAGGAACTGTGCTCCATCGTTGGTGTCATTGAAAGGAACTGTGCTCCATCGTTGGTGTCATTGGAAGGAACTGTGCTCCATCGTTGGTGTCATTGGAAGGAACTGTGCTCCATCGTTGGTGTCATTGGAAGGAACAGTGCACCATCGTTGGTGTCATTGGAAGGAACTGTGCTCCATCGTTGGTGTCATTGGAAGGAACTGTGCTCCATCGTTGGTGTCATTGGAAGGAACTGTGCTCCATCGTTGGTGTCATTGGAAGGAACAGTTCACCATTATTGGTGTCATTGGGAGGAACTGTGCACCATTATTGGTGTCATTGGGAGGAACTGTGCACCATTATTGGTGTCATTGGGAGGAACTGTGCACCATTATTGGTGTCATTGGGAGGAACTGTGCACCATCGTTGGTGTCATTGGAAGGAACTGTGCTCCATTGTTGGTGTCATTGGAAGGAACTGTGCTCCATTGTTGGTGTCATTGGAAGGAACTGTGCACCATCGTTGGTGTCATTGGAAGGAACTGTGCTCCATTGTTGGTGTCATTGGAAGGAACTGTGCTCCATTGTTGGTGTCATTGGAAGGAACTGTGCTCCATTGTTGGTGTCATTGGAAGGAACTGTGCTCCATTGTTGGTGTCATTGGAAGGAACTGTGCTCCATTGTTGGTGTCATTGGAAGGAACTGTGCTCCATTGATGGTGTCATTGGAAGGAACTGTGCTCCATTATTGGTGTCATTGGGAGGAACTGTGCTCCATTATTGGTGTCATTGGAAGGAACTGTGCACCATTGTTGGTGTCATTGGAAGGAACTGTGCTCCATCGTTGGTGTCATTGGGAGGAACTGTGCCTCATCATGGATGTCATGTGGAGGAACTGTAGCTCATCACTGGGTGAGGTCATGAGCTGTTCTCCATGTGAGGAGGTTTTTATAGCCGGCATTGCTGGAACCTGCATGGCTTTACCCGATTACCCCGCCAGCCTCGGGACACTGACCAGGGACAATTCCCTCTCACACATTCGCCAAAGTAGGTGGGTGCGAGGCCCTTGTGAGGGCGAGGCCTTAGGCCACCGCCTACTTTGCCTAATTAGAGAGCCGCCTCTGATTGGTGTCATTGGAAGGAACTGTGCACCATCGTTGCTATCATTGGGAGGACATGGGTCCCATCATTGATATCATTGGGAGGAAATGGGTCCCATAATTGATATCATTGGGAGGAAATGGGTCCCATTGTTGGTGTCATTGGGAGTAAATGGGTCCCATTGTAGATGTCATTGGGAGGAAATGGGTCCCATTGTTGGTGTCATTGGGAGGAAATGGGTCCCATTGTTGGTGTCATTGGGAGGAAATGGGTCCCATTGTTGGTGTCATTGGGAGGAAATGGTTCCCATTGTTGGTGTCATTGGGAGGAAATGGGTCCCATTGTTGATATCATTGGGAGGAAATGGGTCCCATTGTTGATATCATTGGGAGGAAATGGGTCCCATTGTAGATGTCATTGGGAGGAAATGGGTCCCATTGTTGGTGTCATTGGGAGGAAATGGGTCCCATTGTTGATATCATTGGGAGGAAATGGGTCCCATTGTTGGTGTCATTGGGAGGAAATGGGTCCCATTGTTGGTGTCATTGGGAGGAAATGGGTCCCATTGTTGGTGTCATTGGGAGGAAATGGGTCCCATTGTTGGTGTCATTGGGAGGAAATGGGTCCCATTGTTGATATCATTGGGAGGAAATGGGTCCCATTGTTGATGTCATTGGGAGGAAATGGGTCCCATGGTTGGTGTCATTGGGAGGAAATGGGTCCCATTGTTGGTGTCATTGGGAGGAAATGGGTCCCATTGTTGGTGTCATTGGGAGGAAATGGGTCCCATTGTTGGTGTCATTGGGAGGAAATGGGTCCCATTGTTGGTGTCATTGGGAGGAAATGGGTCCCATTGTTGGTGTCAGATCGGACGGCGCCGGGTATCAGCGGACATGTGCTGACATCCTCCGCTCCATAGAGAAGACTGGAGGGTCCAATCATGTCCGCCTGAAAAACTGACAGGTGGACCCGATCGGACAGCCCGTGTGATAGGGCCCTTAGGCATATTATTACACATATGCATTGCACCCCCTCACTCTAGGACTGAGAGATCTGATAGATTGAAGATCTGAGATACCTGCCTCAGTTCTGCTTGGTGAACGCTTATGGTTGTGAAATAAGCAAATAAACACAACGCACTCAATGAGAGCTACCCATGGCGGAGCAGAAACAGAACGCAGCTAAAAGTTTGAGTTGGAATCCCTGTTTGGGTATTTTCAAAAAAATTACTAAATTTGTGAAATAGGAAGTTATCTGATTTTTTTTTTAAATGTGTAAATTCAGCCTTCTTGTGAAATAGAAGAACGAACACACCAAGGTTTGAGCACAGGCGATAGCTTGGAGGGTAAGAGCTCTGACTGGTCTGCTGGAGACCTGAGTTCAAATCCCTCTGAGGGAAAGCCTTGTGTGTCCCAGGTACTGTGCAATGCCTGAACCCTCTGATGGTTGGATGGGGCAGTGATATATTACAGACCCTCTCCCATCATCAGAAGTTTCAGGTACTGTGTAGTACCTGGGGGGGTGAGGCAATAAAAACTTAAGTCCCTGCTTTTGGAATGGGCTACCCCAGTAAGACAGCCCATTCTAATTATATATGTTGCAGTGATGTCACAGACCGTGGACCGAAGAGGCGGGGTGTCCACAACCTAATGTGATGCCCACACATGTTACAGGCTTGTGGGGACCTGGGACTGGAGCAGACTGGTGGGTTGTCCATGGCCTCCAGACTTTCACTCAGAGATTTGAGCTCAGGGTCTACAGCAGTTTCAAGCATTTGCCCTCGGAGTCTACAACGCTTCATGGATTCGAACTCGGGTCTACGGCGCCCTGGGTCAACGCTCTTATCCTCTGAGCTACTCGCCTCTGCTCAATCACTTCTGTGTTCGTTCTCCTACTTCAGGTCTATAACAAGGTCTCAAATTTAAAAGAGGAAACCAAGAATCGAACCTGCAACTCAAAAACAGCTTGATGGCCTTGGGTTGGCTGCTAAACCACTGAGCCAACCAGTCTTCTCATCACCAGGAAAGTCAATCAAGACTTAGTAAGCTAAATATGATCATCGACATTCTAATAAATGGATGTGGATTCGAACCACAAACCTGAAGGTCATGCTGGACCATTGGTTTGCTGCTAAACCTCTATACCAGAACAAAGCTCTGGCTTGGAGTTCAGCAGCCAGCCCTTTGTACATCAACACTTTAGTAACCAATTTACTAATCTCCTGACAACTATATTTGCAAAGAGCGGTTTACCCAGGGAGGTGAAAATCAGGACTTAGAATGTTTTTTCCTTTTATCATTTAGGGACTGTAGATCAGCTTTGGATCAGTGATTTAGCAGCCAACCCTTTAAATATCAAGACTTGGTAAATAAATGATCACCAATTTGATTAATTAATCAATCAACCAATTAATCTTTAAGACATAATTGGCCGTCTAATGAAGATTAGCATCCAATATCCCTGCTGGAGGGCGACAATATTTGTAATGAACCTCCTTACCCCAGGTGGGTACAAATGGGGACTTAATAGATTCTTCTTTATTTATGGGCCTTTGGTAGATGGGGTGTGAAACGCCAGGTTTGGAGTCACAGGTTGTGTAGAGTTGATAAAAAATGATCCAAGACATTATGATGTTGAGGAACTGGGTCTTATTCATTTAAAAACCTACTTTTGGAATGAGCTGCCCCGGTAAGACAGCCCATTCTAATTATATATGTTGCAGTGATGTCACAGACCGTGGACCGAAGAGGCAGGGTGTCCACAACCTAATGTGATGCCCACACATGTTACAGGGCTGTGGGGTCCTGGGACTGGAGCAGACTGGTGGGTTGTCCATGGCCTCCAGACTTTCACTCAGAGATTTGAGCTCGGGGTCTACAGCATTTTCATGCATTTGCCCTCGGAGTCTACAACGCTTCATGGATTCGAACTCGGGTCTACGGCGCCCTGGGTCAACGCTCTTATCCTCTGAGCTACTCGCCTCTGCTCAATCACTTATGTGTTCGTTCTCCTACTTCAGGTCTATAACAAGGTCTCAAATTTAAAAGAGGAAACCAAGAATCGAACCTGCAACTCAAAAACAGCTTGATGGCCTTGGGTTGGCTGCTAAACCACTGAGCCAACCAGTCTTCTCATCACCAGGAAAGTCAATCAAGACTTAGTAAGCTAAATATGATCATTGACATTCTAATAAATGGATGTGGATTCGAACCACAAACCTGAAGGTCATGCTGGACCATTGGTTTGCTGCTAAACCTCCATACCAGAACAAAGCTCTGGCTTGGAGTTCAGCAGCCAGCCCTTTGTACATCAACACTTTAGTAACCAATTTACTAATCTCCTGACAACTATATTTGCAAAGAACGGTTTACCCAGGTAGGTGAAAATCAGGACTTAGAATGTTTTTTCCTTTTATCATTTAGGGACTGTAGATCAGCTTTGGATCAGTGATATAGCAGCCAACCCTTTAAATATCAAGACTTGGTAAATAAATGATCACCAATTTGATTAATTAATCAATCAACCAATTAATCTTTAAGACATAATTGGCCGTCTAATGAAGATTAGCATCCAATATTCCTGCTGGAGGGCGACAATATTTGTAATGAACCTCCTTACCCCAGGTGGGTACAAATGGGGACTTAATAGATTCTTCTTTATTTATGGGCCTTTGGTAGATGGGGTGTGAAACGCCAGGTTTGGAGTCACAGGTTGTGTAGAGTTGATAAAAAATGATCCAAGACATTATGATGTTGAGGAACTGGGTCTTATTCATTTAAAAACCTACTTTTGGAATGAGCTGCCCCGGTAAGACAGCCCATTCTAATTATATATGTTGCAGTGATGTCACAGACCGTGGACCGAAGAGGCAGGGTGTCCACAACCTAATGTGATGCCCACACATGTTACAGGGCTGTGGGGTCCTGGGACTGGAGCAGACTGGTGGGTTGTCCATGGCCTCCAGACTTTCACTCAGAGATTTGAGCTCGGGGTCTACAGCATTTTCATGCATTTGCCCTCGGAGTCTACAACGCTTCATGGATTCGAACTCGGGTCTACGGCGCCCTGGGTCAACGCTCTTATCCTCTGAGCTACTCGCCTCTGCTCAATCACTTATGTGTTCGTTCTCCTACTTCAGGTCTATAACAAGGTCTCAAATTTAAAAGAGGAAACCAAGAATCGAACCTGCAACTCAAAAACAGCTTGATGGCCTTGGGTTGGCTGCTAAACCACTGAGCCAACCAGTCTTCTCATCACCAGGAAAGTCAATCAAGACTTAGTAAGCTAAATATGATCATTGACATTCTAATAAATGGATGTGGATTCGAACCACAAACCTGAAGGTCATGCTGGACCATTGGTTTGCTGCTAAACCTCCATACCAGAACAAAGCTCTGGCTTGGAGTTCAGCAGCCAGCCCTTTGTACATCAACACTTTAGTAACCAATTTACTAATCTCCTGACAACTATATTTGCAAAGAACGGTTTACCCAGGTAGGTGAAAATCAGGACTTAGAATGTTTTTTCCTTTTATCATTTAGGGACTGTAGATCAGCTTTGGATCAGTGATATAGCAGCCAACCCTTTAAATATCAAGACTTGGTAAATAAATGATCACCAATTTGATTAATTAATCAATCAACCAATTAATCTTTAAGACATAATTGGCCGTCTAATGAAGATTAGCATCCAATATTCCTGCTGGAGGGCGACAATATTTGTAATGAACCTCCTTACCCCAGGTGGGTACAAATGGGGACTTAATAGATTCTTCTTTATTTATGGGCCTTTGGTAGATGGGGTGTGAAACGCCAGGTTTGGAGTCACAGGTTGTGTAGAGTTGATAAAAAATGATCCAAGACATTATGATGTTGAGGAACTGGGTCTTATTCATTTAAAAACCTACTTTTGGAATGAGCTGCCCCGGTAAGACAGCCCATTCTAATTATATATGTTGCAGTGATGTCACAGACCGTGGACCGAAGAGGCGGGGTGTCCACAACCTAATGTGATGCCCACACATGTTACAGGGCTGTGGGGACCTGGGACTGGAGCAGACTGGTGGGTTGTCCATGGCCTCCAGACTTTCACTCAGGGATTTGAGCTCGGGGTCTGCTGCGCTCTCAGGTATTTGCCTTTGGAGGTCTGCAGAGCTTACGTGGCTTCGAACTCGGGTCTACGGCACTCTGGGTCAACACTCTTATCCTCTGAGCTACTCGCCTCCGCTCTGTAACTACTGTGTTCGTTCTCCTACTTCAGGAGTATAAAATGATCACAGCGCCAAATAGAAGAGCCAAGATTCGAACCAGCAACTCAAAAACCTCTGGTGGGCCACGGGCTGGCTTCTAAACCACTGAGCCAGGGAAAATCTGTGGTTTAATAAGTTTGATTCACAGCCAGCCCTTACATTGACTCAAAATTAGCTAATCAAAATGATATAAAACCCAGGGAGGTGAAAAATGGGACTTAGAATATTTTTCTTATTTATGGGACTGGAAGTCGGCTCTGGCTCAGTAGTTTAGCAGCCTGTCTTCTGAACCTCAAGACAGCAAATAAAATGATCACCGAATAATGTGCTCATTTATCACGTAATTATCGAAATAATGAAGATCAGAGCCAGGTGATCCAATATTCTTGCTGGAGCTGTTCCCAACACTAATATCTGGACTGATCTGTCTTGACCTGGGGTGGTGGAAAGCGGGACTTTTATTTTTCTTAGAGGCTCGGTTCACACTGCTGCGACTTGGGATCCGACTTGAGAGACCCCTCAGGCCCTCTTAGGAACGGCCATTGTTATTTATGTGTTTTTAAACAATTTCTATGTCTTTTTCTCAATAAATTTATATTTTTTATTATAATACGCATATAAAGTCCATAATCTGCTATATATCGTTTTTTCTTTCCAGACCCCAAGTCGTGTAACATGTGAAATCCCATGTTAGTCAATGAGAACTGTCTCAATTAGCACTACGGAAGTCGCTCCGACTTTAGAAAAGGTTCCTGTACTACTTGAAGGTGACTTCTATTTGACGTGTTTACATAGACTTTAATAGAAGTCGGATCCTCATTTATATTGATGGGATTTAAATCCGACATTACAGGAAGATTACCTAAGGCCCTCCATGAAGTTGCTTCGGCAAGGTCGCACTGTAAGCCACACATCTTTCAGGTTGCGGCATTGTGAACCGAGCCGGCATTGGTTCAGCAGCCAGCCCTGTAGATATTGAGTCTGCTTAAAGTGGAGGTTCACCCTAAAAACAAGTATATATACCATTCAATCCAGCATACTGCCGACATGTACAGTATGCTGTTTTTTTTTTTGTTTTGGTTTACATACCGTAGTATAGGTATTTTCCCCCCAGGTTTCCGGGTAGTGAATCCCATGGGAGTTTGCGTTCCTATTCAGAGACTAAGTGATTGACGTATGACAAATGCTTTTCCACGACGCATAATGCGCATCACCAGTTTCCGAAAGAAGCCGAACTACGAGTCGGCTCTATACGGCGCCTGCGCACCGACGTTCGGCTTTTTTCAGAAACTGGTGACGCCCCTTTTGCGCCGGGGGGGAAGCTTTTGTCATACGTCAATCACTTAGGGGGTAATCCACAAAGAAGCGGCGCAACGTAATTTTTCCTATTTAAGTTACACCGCCGCAAAATTTCTACCTAAGTGCCCGATCCACAAAGCACTTACCTAGAAATTTTGAGCGGTGTAACTTAAATCCGGCCGGCGCAAGGCGTTCCTCTTCTCCAGGGGGCGATTCCCATTTAAATGAGGCGCGCTCCCGCGCCGGCCGTACTGCGCATGCTCGTGACGTCATTTTCCCGACGTGCATAGCGCGAAATTACGTTACGTCTGGCTTTGTGGATCGCGACGGGACAATAAAGTTGTGTCGGGTAAAAAAAAAAGATACGGCGCCAAAAAAAAAATTCAAATTAAAAAAAAATCGCGTCGCTAGCAAGAAAGGTCTGTTTTTACATGGTGTAAACAGTTTACACTTTGTAAAAGCAGCCCTAATTTTGCGTTTGCAAAATAAAACTTACGGAGAAAAAACGAAGCTGAAAAGCTTCGTGGATCTCCGTAAGTCCTAATTTGCATACCCGAGGCGGCATTTCGACGCAAAATGCCCCCAGCGGCGGATGCGGTACTGCATCCTTAAGATCCGACAGTGTAATTCAATTACACATGCCGGATCTTCTCCCTAACTATGGAAAACTGATTCTGTGGATTAGTTCCATAGTTAGGAACAGGGATACGACGGAGTAACAGCAGTTACTCCGTCGTATCTCTTTTGAGGATTTGGCCCTTAGTCTCTGAATAGGAACGCCCACTCCCGCGGGATTCACTACCCGGAAGCCGGGGGGGGGGGGGGGAAATACCTATACTACGGTATGTAAACCGAAAAAAACCCCAGCATACTGTACATGTCGGCAGGAATGGTATATACTTGTTTTTAGGGTGAACCTCCACTTTAAATAAAAAGGGCTCACTGCTAACATTCTGTGTTGGAGGGGGGCTCCTGGTGTTAGCATCAGAAAAGCAACCTCATAAGAAAGCTTTTAGGAATGGGATTAATTTTTTCCATCATTAAATTTGCACAATATGCGGAGAGTAAATGGACCTTTAGTATTAGGATTTGAACCCGGGTCTCCAAAGACATCTGCTAATCGGGGGGACGATGGGCCTATCTGAGGACATTTTCAGTTTGGAAGAGTTGGTGATGAAGGTAAGTGTGAGAAATGGAGCCCCAGGTCCGGCTGTAATTAATTCTCATTTGACGTTGCTCCGACGGTGGAGTCGAAAAATGTCACTTTACACATCCAGACTTAGTCCGAGGCGGAGAGGATTAGAAGCCAGGAAGAATGTAGGGCTTTATTTTTTTTGTTGATCTATATTCATATAGATGTTGGTCTTCTGGCTTTTATTAATATCAACTTTTTATACTTCTGAAACCGTAAAATTAGCAGATTGGTATTTAGATTCCAAGTGAGGGACAAACGTGTGGCTCTTGGCCTGCCGCCTCAACTGTCATGTAGCCCAGGATGTGATGTGTATAGGACAGTGATGGCGAACCTCGGCACTACAGATGTTTTGGAACTACATTTCCCATGATGCGCATGTACTCTGCAGTGTAGTGAAGCATCATGGGAAATGTAGTTCCAAAACATCTAAGGTGCCGAGGTTCTCCATCACTGGATAGGGGATTGGTAAGGTATGCTGGCTTCACTTGAGTGACAACAAATTATCTTTTATTACACTAAGGCTCTGTTCACATCTAGGTGTTGCTTTTTTACAGGCGTTTTTTGCAGCGTTTTTGTACAGGTGTTTTGAAGTTCACCAATATAAAATAATTAAAACGCCTGGAATCTGCCAAAAAAATAAGCTCATGTACTTTTTTTGAGTGACGGGCGATTTGCTTTAGTTGACAGAACGCTCAGATGTGAACGAGGGCCATTGAAATGAATGGGATTTGTCTTGTTGGGCGTTTTTAGAGCTGAAGCTTAGAGCAGAAAAAAGCCTGGATGTGAACTAAGGTTGTCCAGATACTGATACTAGTATCGGGACCGATACTGAGCAATTGCGCAAGTTCTTGTACTCGCACAAATGCTCCCAATGCTTGATCCGATACCTGGGAGAGGTGGTGTTTCATCAGATTAGGCTACCCGGCGCAACTGGAAGTCAGCGGGCAGAAACAACGGAAGAGACGCTCCGCGTCTACGTCAGCGGTTGGACATCCAGACACCCATCTTGGTACACCCTGCACTCGGCCGCAGTAAGCCAGCAGCGGACATCTTGGTACACCCAGCCCATGTAGTTTGGGCAGGGTGTAACAAGATGGCTGCAGCTGCTTTTAATGCAGCCGAGTGCAAGGAGTACCGAAGATGGGCGTCGCAGGCAGCCTTTTCTATCATGGCATTTCCCTGCCTGCCCATAAATATCACCTATGAATGCCCATAGGTGCCGCCTATCATTGCCAGCCACCTATCATTGCCACCTGTCAAAGCCGGCCATCTGTCAGTGTCCATCAGTGTCACCTAATCCTATCAGTGCTGCATATCAGTGCCACCTTATCGTATTGTGCCTTGAAAACTGTCACATGACATAAAAAAAAGAATCGGTATCGGCGAGTACTTGAAAAAAGTATCGGTACTTTTCGGTCTTATAAAAGTGGTATCATGACAACCCTAATGTTGTCATGATATCATATCATCAACCCTAATGTGAACAGAGCCTAAGCAAGCCTAAAGTGCATGTCATTGTTTTTTTAGGTTTTGATGAAATAGGAAAGGGCCAATTAGATTTTTAATGGTGTCTGCGTCTCCACTGGGAAGAGTCACCCCTCTTTTTGTCCTGGTGACTACTGGCAACTGGACTGAAAGTGATGGGAAAATTTGGACTTGTCACCAGAACAGGAATTAAGGGTAAATCTCTTAATGGGAATATCTACTAGGTCAGTGATGGCGAACCTCGGCACCCCAGATGTTTTGGAACTACATTTCCCATGATGCTCATGAACTCTGCAGTGTAGTGGAGCATCATGGGAAATGTAGTTCCAAAACATCTGGGGTGCCAAGGTTCGCCATCACTGTACTAGGATGACAACTAAGGTTGGCCATACATGGTTCAAATCTCTGCCGATTAGCAGGTACCAGCCAAGATTCAAACTGTAAATGGCCAGGCTCAATGTACCAAGTCGATCGATTAACTTGAGTACAACCAGCCTGCCAGATTCTCTTGCGATTATCACTAGGGATAATCACTGTCTTCTCCTGGTGGGTATGGCTGCCCCCGCCTCCCCGCCGGCTGAAGACAATTGCAGATTCCCCTGTCAATACTGCTTGTGTTGATGGGGGGAATCGTACATATTGGGCAGGAGTGCCCAACCAGTGGCCCGTGGGCCCCTCTGATGTGGCCCGCGACCTCCTGCTCTGGGACGGAATAGAATACTGTTATTAAAGGAAAATCTATTACTAAAATCACAGTGTATATACGGGCATATCTGTTCTGCAGTGGTTACTGATCCGCAGGTGCAGAGCAGTGTACCTGAGGGTTACCTACACTGAGCCATAGGCCCCTTTCATACGGTAAGTCCGACCCAATCAGACCCTTCATTCATCTCTAAGGAGTAGCAGATATAAATGGACTTGTGTGCGTTTACAAACGCCTACCTCCAATCCGACCCACAAAAAAAAAGTAGAGTGGGCTCTATAGAGTAAAGTGGGCTGCCATTCCCCCATTCCGCCCATTGTGGCCCACGACCGGTTACCAAGTCGCTTAGGTGTCCCTCGCTCTTCAAAAGGTTGGCCACCCCTGGTTTATGGCCTGCCTTAGAGGGGAGTTTGGAGAGCTCTTCTCTCGCTTTCTGTTGTTTCAATGGGACAGGAAGAAAAAACTCTCTAGATAGCAATTCACCTGACAAGGATTTTAACCCTAAAAAAGGTTTTGACTTTGAATTTACTTAAAAAAATAATAATAATCAATTGGCTTAGGCCACATCTGTAAGGGGTTTTGCCAACATACCAAGGACCAGGAAATAGAAATTGCAAAATAGGACTAAAAGCACACCACTGAATAAAATACACATTCTAAAATATATTATTTAATTGCTAAATTGTTCATAGTCACTGGTTTTGGTTTTAAAAATGCAAGGTTAATAGCGTCCGTAACTGGTTTTAAGTCTTATACTGCCAAAGGGCCACAAGGAAGGAGCAAGAGGGCCACATGTGGCTTGGGAAGTGTCATTGTGACATGTCTGAACCATAGGGTAGCCTAGGATTGGCTATGCCCAAAGCCACAGTGGGGGGATAATTAACTAAACCTGGAGCAGCTGCTCATATAGTAACCAATCAGCTTTTAACTTCAGCGCGTCCAGTTATGCTTTGAAAATGAAAGCGAGAAGTTAATTGGTTACCTTGCAGATCTGCTCCAGTTTTTGTAAATTCCCCTCAGTGTGCCTAGATGAACACATCTACAAGATACTTTATTGGTTATCCTTTAGGACAGCATTTGTTTGGTACAGTGACTGTGGGCCAGATTCACCAAAGAGATACGACAGCGTTTCTCCTGATACGCCGTCGTATCTCTGTTTCTATCTATGCGACTGGTCAAAAGAATCAGTTAGGCATAGATATCCCTAAGATCCGACAGGTGTAATTGTTTTACACTGTCGGATCTTAGGATGCAATACTGCGGCCGCCGCTGGGTGGAGTTCGCGTCGTAAACCAGCGTCGGGTATGCAAATTAGCAGTTACGGCGGATCCCCGACGGATTTTCGCGTTCGCTACGTCGTCTGTAGTCAAGTTTCCCGTCGCAATTTTAGTCGTTATTTGACCTGCCCTAACTTTAGTCAGCAATCGTATTGCTGTCTAAAGTATGGCCGTCGTTCCCGCGTCGAAATTTAAAATTTAACGTCGTTTGCCTAACACGTCCCGGAATATGGAAGTACGCTACGCGCGTCGCCGTTCGAAAAAATGACGTCACGGCGCGCAAAGCACGGCGGGAGTTAGGAAACGGAGCATGCGCAGTAGGTCCGGCGCGGGAGCGCGCCTAATTTAAATGGCACACGCCCATTTAAATTGGCCCGCCTTGCGCCGGCGTAGTTTTCATCGCAAGTGCTTTGTGAATCAGGCACTTGCGATGAAAACTTGCGGCGGTGTAACGTATCTACGATACGTTACGCCGCCGCAGTTCTATGTGAATCTGGCCCTAAAAACCTTCTCATGAGTAAAGATGGTAAACAATAAAAACAATTAAAAAAAGTCACCCATACTGTACATTTCACATAGTAATATGTATAATAAGATTTATTTTTAAATAATAGAACTATTTGAAGGAGAACCAGCAGAATAAAAATATTGTTTTTTTATACACATATATATATATATTAAACAGAAAAACAACATGGGTGTTTTTGGAGAATTAGCCTGGAGCTGAAGTCCGCCTTGGTTCTTAACATACAGAATACAAGAAGCAGAGCCGTGCTCCGCAGCTACCAGATTTCAGCTTCTGTTCTCGGGGAAATGACACATGGAATCTGGTTGCTATGGAAAACCGCAGCAAGTCTCGTTCTAGTTGTCAGATAATGACACCAGGGATGGAGAACAAACATTGGGGGGGAATCAAGCTGGGTCATCTTCATCGCTCCAATCCGCAGGGGCATCTGTGCCAAAATAACGGTCCCCAAAATTACCTGCAATGAAAGACAGAGACAGTAATAGAAAGCAACTGCACACGGGTGTCGGGTTTACTAGGAGGTCACATGACAACTGGTCTGATGCCCAAACCATTCAAACTAGGTGTCAACCAAGGTGCCAATACCTATTCTCAAGTACTCGCCAATCTCAAGTACTCGCCAATACCAATTACCCGCTACCTATTTTTTGTGTCTTTATTGGAAAAGCATGTTAAAGGACCGCTTACATCAAAGAAAAAGAGCAAAAAACACATCCCCAGGTGACCAGGTTCTGGTGTTGAGAAATACCATCTGTGCCACCTGGAAAGCAAAGGATGGAAAGATGGATGAACCAGCTGGGATGAGGGATGTGGATGGTGATGTGCTGTGTATCTCCATATCCAGGAAGAGCCACTGGGCATCACCAGTCACGGCGGATCGTAAATGATGTCACCGGAAGTGGCGCCTCGCCAACCAGATCACTAGAACTGGGGACTCTTCTAGAAGTCTGGTTTCAAGGCACCACCTCTTTGTCAAGCCACTGTAGATGCTCTATTTCCTGCCTGTAAGCAGGGGCGGACTGACCATTCGGCCACTCGGGCACTGCCCGAGGGCCCCATGCCAAAAGGGGGACCCATCAGGGTTGCCTGCCTCAGTAAAACCAGGGATAGTATGTCAAAATCTGTGTTTTTAAAAAAAATCCCAAGATTATAGCTGCCCCACCAATCCAGTACATTTTCAGTGTGTGTATATTGTGTGTCTGTGTGTACATATTGTGTGTGTATACTGTGTGTGTGTGAACTGTGTGTGTATATTGTGTGTCTGTGTGTGTGTACATATTGTGTGTGTATACTGTGTGTGTGTGTATACTGTGTGTGTGTGTATACTGTGTGTGTGTACATATTGTGTGTGTATACTGTGTGTGTGTGTATACTGTGTGTGTATACTGTGTGTGTGTGTATACTGTGTGTGTGTACATATTGTGTGTGTATACTGTGTGTGTGTGTGTATACTGTGTGGCCCCATAATCTCCTATTGCCTGGGGGCCCCACAAGGTCTCCGTCCACCCCTGCCTGTAAGTTCCACTTTACAATTGTTGAACACCTGTATATACCTGCAACACTGCATGGCTATATTGATGACGTTTTTACATATGGATGTGTCACCACTAAGGGGTTTTGCTTCTTGCCCCCTGGGGGTCATGTAGGGTGGGCGCTGCTATTTACTGGATTCTATCAAGGCGATCATTGCATTCTTTATAATCATTTTTGTTTTATGTTTTGGATAAAATGATATATATTTGCTGTCTCTCTTACACATCTAATATATTTGCAAGGTCCTGAAAGCGGAGGTTCACCCAAATAACATCTATATCAGTCCAACTTCTTTATACTTCTAACATGTACAGTCCGCATTTTTTTTTTTTAGGCTGTACATACCTTCTAATATATATTTGCAATCCGGCTTCCGGGTACTTCTCCCCGCGGGAGTAGGCGTTTCTAGGCTGAGGAGGAATCGCCCAGATGATTGACATCCTTTCAAAAAAAGTTCCCCCCGGCGGATAAGGCCCCGCCCCCCGTATTGCGTAGGCGCATCACGAGTCACGGCGTTTCCGAAAGAACACGAACATGCAGAGCTGCGAGTCGGCTCTGTACGGCGCCTGCTGACAGCAGCCTGTCACACTCTATGAGAGTTTTCACAGCTGCAGGGGCTGGGCGATCAGCTTAGTGGTATGTACATTTAGGGCAGTACATGCCCAGAGACAAATACCCCCAACACAAGCAGTCTGGGTATTTGTTCCTGGGTCCATACTGCTCTAAACAAAAGTACCAGTAAGTGCACCACCCAACTAACAATGGGTGTGCCTGTGCCCTCCAGCCGCAGATAAACAACGGAGTGGGTGCTAAACTCCCAGTGTGAATGGGCCTTAACAGAAATCCAGAATCAAGATGGACTGGAAGAACAATGAAAGCTTTATTAAAAAAATGATAAAAATAGTATAAATCGGGATAAAAATAAGCTGAGTTTTCAGTGTTTTATTTTTGTGGTTGTGTGAATGGAGAGAATACTAATGTGAGCATTTGGAGAATTAGGCTCCTACCTATTCCAGGGATTATTCGGAACATGTCGTTGACTTTTTTGTCCACAGCGGTGGTTAGGATGCGCACACGTGGGAAGGCATAAGCCACGGAGTGGACGCCCAGCTCTGCCATGAGCAGCGACAGCAGAAATATCCTCTCTTCGGGAACTTCATGATCCTACCCAGAGAAAAAGACGTTACACAGTAGGCAAACATTTCAGTTCATCGGATTGTTCTCTACAATTCCCCAGTCTCGTCACAAGCTTACCAGCAAGACACGGACCGCCATCATGGCCGCTGCTCCTGTAGACACCGTGCAGTCCATGAGAATAACATGGTCCTCACTGATGTCCTTAGGAAGTCGCAGGTAATGCAGCTGAGGGTGAAATAAGGCAGAGAGAGAAAGCAATGATGTCAAAAGGGCACCCACCAAAAATCCTGCTAGGTGAATTATTCAATGGTCAATTCTAAGTCTCTCAGGGCACCGATGGCGAGATTTCCATGCCTACGTTCCCAGCTTTGCCTACCTACCTTAAGCACTACAACTGGCTTTCACTTATCCTGTTGCATTTTTTTATTTTACATTACTGGAAGTACATTACAGTACATTACTGAAAGACTAGTCCTCTCCTATAGAACAGGAACATAACTCACAAGTCAAGATTTAAGGAGCTGTGTCCGTCCATGGACAAAAAGAGAAATGCCCTTTCAAACTATTCTGCTAACCTTTCTATTTACAATAAAGACAACACAATGATAAATGTGTATACGTTGAGCTGATCACATCCTTATGCACACAACATATTATATATACACACATCTATACATATACTGTGTGTATATACACACAGGGCCGGATTTGCTCTCCCTGCCGCCCCAAGGCCAGGTTCTGCAATACACCCCCTCCCCGCCAACCGAACTCCCCCCCCTCCAAATCAACGGAGAATGGCAACCGGATGGCAGGGGCGGCACGGTTAGTTCAAATATTTTTTTTACTTTTTTATCAATTTTATTTTTATTTATTTGCAGCTTGTCGCTTACTTTTTTTTATTTTTGTATAATTTTCTTATTATTTTTCTTATTCTTTACTTTTTAATTACTTTTTTATTTTATTAATTTAATTATTATTTCTTATTATTTATTTATTTTTTTATCATTTTTTTTTCACTTTTTTGCTATCATACAGGAGAAAACAATTCCCTGTGTGATAGCAATTGTAGGTGACAGGTTCTCTTTTTTGACCATGTCACCTCCAAAACAGGAGTCCTAGCACTGTGCTAGAACTCCTGTCACAGCTGAGATGGGAAGAGCACAGCTCTCCCCTCTCTCTGTGTACATCGGCAGCAGGAACAGGAGACAGACTTGGTGGCCGGGGGGAGGACAGAGTCCCGAAGACAGAGCCAACAGAGAGAGGTATGTGGGGTGAGGCGACATCGCCGCAATCACTTGTTAACGAGCGAGCGGATTCCTCCATAACTTACCGCCCTTAACTGTATGTTACGGGCGTCGGGGGAATCCATGCCACTGCCGCCCCTTGGCGCCCTGCCGCCCCAAGGCCTGGCCTCAGTGGCCTTGTGGGAAATCTAGGCCTGTATACACATTATATATATATATATATATATATATATATATATATATATATATATATATATATATATGTAATAACACGCAAAATAAAACATTGGCAACCTAAAGAAGTTTTTCTGAGGTCCAATTGGCTATTGGGTTACCACCCTACGACCACCGGCACCGTGTTAATGAGTACCGCCACCACCCCACCCACCCACAGTGAGATAACGTGACCTCTGACCTCAGGCTCTCCAGTGCTGGGGTTGGTCTGAATAAGGATGGTTCCAATCCTCACGTCTTTGCACACGGCTCTTAACGCGGGTTCCATCGTCTCGCCAGCTCTCAGGATGGACACCCCGGTGATCTGATACAAAAGACACATGGTTTAGGCAGTGGCAAAGCTTTGTTGATCTGAACAATACTGACAGGTGTGTACAATAATACAGACCAATGAAATGGTCATTTTTAAATTGATTGGCTTTTCAGTCGATCGTAAAGTGCATAAAAATAGAGCGTGTGTCGCATTTTTCAATATTTTTATATACAATGAGTTATTTGTTTTAAGATTGAAGATAAATCGATCGCTGTGTGTGTGGCCGCCATTAGGGAAGCCGCTGCTCTGATCTGGAAGGCAGGGTCACAGCTCCAATACACAACATTACTGTGAATTTCATTAGGGATTTAGTAAATGACAAAGTTGAAAAGCCTTTTAAGGCTTGCTCTGGTACTGTGTGCCCATATATATATATATATTAACATGGCAGTGCTAGGAGGTTAGGACAGGGGTGTTAGGTGTGATTACCAGAACTATTTTGGAGATGTAATGAGAGCTCAAAACAGGAAGTAATGAGAGAATTGTCACTGGTTTCATCAATGATTATCCTCTGCAGGCGATTCTCTTATACCTTCAAGTGATATTAATGTCTTGTTTTTTAAATAACAAACATGTTATACTTACCTGCGCTGTGTAATGGCTTTGCCCTGATCCTCCTCTGCTAAAGGTACAGGCCGACTTTGCCGCATTGAGGGGCCAATGGACGGGGCCGTGTATTGTAAAATCTTGGATGAGAATCTTCTCCCCTCAGCCAGAACACTGAAGATGGGGCATGGCTGGGTCTTCCAGCATGACAATGCCCCAAAACATACCACCAAGGCAACAAAGGAGTGGCTCCAGAAGAAGCACATTAAGGTCATGGAGTGGATTATCCAATCTCCAGACGTTAATCCTATAGAAAATTTATGGAGGGAGCTGAAACTTCGAGTTGCCAAGCGACATTCAAGAAACCTTAAGGATTTAGGCCGGGTTCACACCTATGCCAATTGAGTGCGGCTTAAACCGCATCCAATTCACAAAACATTTTCTAAATACATTGTTTTCAATGAGGCTGGTTCACACACTGCGCATTGCCGAAAAAACGTGTGCGTTTTCTAGGCTTGGCGGTGCGGCTCAGGTGCGAATTCAGGCCCATTATCTTCTATGGGCACGCATCTGATTCGCAGATGTGTTCATTTCTCTTTAGGATTTGTCTCATTCACCTCAATACACTTCCCCCTCCCCCTCCCCTCTACCAGGTCTCCGAATTCGCAGCTAAAACGGAGCTGATCTGCTGAACACTTCTCTGATCTCTCTGCAGAGATAAAAGAGCTGAAATTCGCCCTGCACTAGTGTGATTCCGGCCTCAGAGAAGATCTGTAAAGAAGAGAGGACCAAAATCCCTCCTGGGATGTGTGGAGACCTGATCACCAACTACAAGAAACGTCTGACCTCTGTGCTTCCCAACAAGGGTTTCTCCACCGACAACAAGAAACGTCTGACCTCTGGGCTTCCCAACAAGGGTTTCTCCACCAACTACAAGAAACGTCTGACCTCTGGGCTTCCCAACAAGGGTTTCTCCACCAACTACAAGAAACGTCTGACCTCTGTGCTTCCCAACAAGGGTTTCTCCACCAACTACAAGAAACGTCTGACCTCTGTGCCTCCCAACAAGGGTTTCTCCACCAACTACAAGAAACGTCTGACCTCTGTGCCTCCCAACAAGGGTTTCTCCACCAACTACAAGAAACGTCTGACCTCTGTGCCTCCCAACAAGGGTTTCTCCACCAACTACAAGAAACGTCTGACCTCTGTGCCTCCCAACAAGGGTTTCTCCACCAACTACAAGAAACGTCTGACCTCTGTGCTTCCCAACAAGGGTTTCTCCACCGACTACAAGAAACATCTGACCTCTGTGCTTCCAACAAGGGTTTCTCCACCAACTACAAGAAACGTCTGACCTCTGTGCCTCCCAACAAGGGTTTCTCCACCAACTACAAGAAACGTCTGACCTCTGTGCTTCCCAACAAGGGTTTCTCCACCAACTACAAGAATCGTCTGACCTCTGGGCTTCCCAACAAGGGTTTCTCCACCAACTACAAGAAACGTCTGACCTCTGTGCTTCCCAACAAGGGTTTCTCCACCAACTACAAGAAACGTCTGACCTCTGGGCTTCCCAACAAGGGTTTCTCCACCAACTACAAGAAACGTCTGACCTCTGTGCTTCCCAACAAGGGTTTCTCCACCAACTACAAGAAACGTCTGACCTCTGTGCCTCCCAACAAGGGTTTCTCCACCAACTACAAGAAACGTCTGACCTCTGTGCCTCCCAACAAGGGTTTCTCCACCAACTACAAGAAACGTCTGACCTCTGTGCCTCCCAACAAGGGTTTCTCCACCAACTACAAGAAACGTCTGACCTCTGTGCCTCCCAACAAGGGTTTCTCCACCAACTACAAGAAACGTCTGACCTCTGTGCTTCCCAACAAGGGTTTCTCCACCGACTACAAGAAACATCTGACCTCTGTGCTTCCCAACAAGGGTTTCTCCACCAACTACAAGAAACGTCTGACCTCTGTGCCTCCCAACAAGGGTTTCTCCACCAACTACAAGAAACGTCTGACCTCTGTGCTTCCCAACAAGGGTTTCTCCACCAACTACAAGAATCGTCTGACCTCTGGGCTTCCCAACAAGGGTTTCTCCACCAACTACAAGAAATGTCTGACCTCTGTGCCTCCCAACAAGGGTTTCTCCACCAACTACAAGAAACGTCTGACCTCTGTGCTTCCCAACAAGGGTTTCTCCACCAACTACAAGAAACGTCTGACCTCTGTGCCTCCCAACAAGGGTTTCTCCACCAACTACAAGAAACGTCTGACCTCTGTGCTTCCCAACAAGGGTTTCTCCACCAACTACAAGAAACGTCTGACCTCTGTGCTTCCCAACAAGGGTTTCTCCACCGACTACAAGAAACATCTGACCTCTGTGCTTCCCAACAAGGGTTTCTCCACCAACTACAAGAAACGTCTGACCTCTGTGCCTCCCAACAAGGGTTTCTCCACCAACTACAAGAAACGTCTGACCTCTGTGCTTCCCAACAAGGGTTTCTCCACCAACTACAAGAATCGTCTGACCTCAGTGCTTCCCAACAAGGGTTTCTCCACCAACTACAAGAAATGTCTGACCTCTGTGCCTCCCAACAAGGGTTTCTCCACCAACTACAAGAAACGTCTGACCTCTGTGCTTCCCAACAAGGGTTTCTCCACCAACTACAAGAAACGTCTGACCTCTGTGCCTTCCAACAAGGGTTTCTCCACCAACTACAAGAAACGTCTGACCTCTGTGCTTCCCAACAAGGGTTTCTCCACCAACTACAAGAAACGTCTGACCTCTGGGCTTCCCAACAAGGGTTTCTCCACCAACTACAAGAAACGTCTGACCTCTGTGCTTCCCAACAAGGGTTTCTCCACCACCTACAAGAAACGTCTGACCTCTGGGCTTCCCAACAAGGGTTTCTCCACCAACTACAAGAAACGTCTGACCTCTGGGCTTCCCAACAAGGGTTTCTCCACCACCTACAAGAAACGTCTGACCTCTGGGCTTCCCAACAAGGGTTTCTCCACCAACTACAAGAAACGTCTGACCTCTGGGCTTCCCAACAAGGGTTTCTCCACCAACTACAAGAAACGTCTGACCTCTGTGCTTCCCAACAAGGGTTTCTCCACCAACTACAAGAAACGTCTGACCTCTGTGCCTCCCAACAAGGGTTTCTCCACCAACTACAAGAAACGTCTGACCTCTGTGCTTCCCAACAAGGGTTTCTCCACCAACTACAAGAAACGTCTGACCTCTGTGCCTTCCAACAAGGGTTTCTCCACCAACTACAAGAAACGTCTGACCTCTGGGCTTCCCAACAAGGGTTTCTCCACCAACTACAAGAAACGTCTGACCTCTGTGCCTCCCAACAAGGGTTTCTCCACCAACTACAAGAAACGTCTGACCTCTGGGCTTCCCAACAAGGGTTTCTCCACCAACTACAAGAAACATCTGACCTCTGTGCCTTCCAACAAGGGTTTCTCCACCAACTACAAGAAACGTCTGACCTCTGGGCTTCCCAACAAGGGTTTCTCCAACTACTAAGTCATGTTTTCCTTGGGGATCAAATAATTACTTTACTCACTGCAACTCAATTTATAACATTTGTATTGTGTTTTTTTCTGGATTTTTTGTTGATCTTCTGTCTCTATCATATAAAATACATCTATGATAAAAATGATAGACCCTTCATTTCTATGCAAGTGGGAAAACTTACAAAATCTGCAGGGGATCAAATAATTATTTCCCCACTGTAAGAGGGAGGCTGTTGCACGCATAAAGGTAAAAGCCTTGTGCCTTTACAAACACGTTCAGCTCCCCTGAACATCACTGAGACACTTAAAAGTAATGTCACCTGTGATGGTGTCACCGGTGGCATCTTTGCAGCCACAAGATTGCTGTAGAGAGCTCTCACGGCTTCTATGGCATTGCTCCCTCATTGGGCAAAGCTGTGCAGAATGAAAGTCACTCACCATGGAGGGAGCAGAAATGGAGCAACAACTTACCGGTTCAGTCAATGAGCAGGCCACACTGCAGGACAAGCTAACCTGAGTGATCTCTTAGCGATCATGTCACTAACAAATTGCAGTCAGCGACAGATCACCGATCTAACTTCATAGAGAAGCAACAGAGGTTTTAAAATAGGTTTCCTAGAATACACAAAAAACTGCCTACTTTCTCTATGGTCTCTCTTTGCACATCTAGCTTGCTACAGAAGACCAGATAAGATTTAAATGTCTTATAAAGATGTAATTTGTAAGGGGCCCCAAGTGACAAGATTCATTCTGGTGCTATTCTAAATCGGCCGGCTTAATTGATTTGGATCATGTGGGCGTGTTTTATGTAAATGTGCTGTGACCCGACGTGATTGACGTTTTTCCCGAATGGCGTATGCACCGTCCGTGGAATTTCCCAGTGTGCATTGCTCCAAAGTACGCCGCAAGGACGTCATTGGTTTCGATGTGAACGTAAATGACATCCAGCCCCATTCACGGACGACTTACGCAAACGACGTAACTTTTTCAAATTTCGACGCGGGAACGACGGCCATACTTAACATTGTTACGCCGCACTTATGCCACCATATAGCAGGGGTAACTATACGCCGGGAAAAGCCCAACGTAAACGGCGTAACTTTACTGCGTCGGCCGGGCGTACGTTCGGGAATTCGCGTATCTACCTAATTTGCATACTCAAGGCGGAATTCGACGGAAGCGCCACCTAGCGGCCAGCGTAAAAATGCAGTTACGATCCGACGGCGTAAGAGACTTACGCCTGTCGGATCTAACAGATATCTATGCGTAACTGATTCTAAGAATCAGGCGCATAGATATGACGGCGTATCTCCTCTAAGAATCTGGGCCTCTGTGTGCCCAACGCCTCCACTTCACAAAATACCCCAACAGAGCCACTCACCCGTTTCCCATCATACGTCCTTCCTTCATACTCGTGTCCTTGCGGGGTCTGAACGGTGAAGCTCTGCAGAAAGAGGAGACGGGTCATTAGGAAGGGAGACCGTTCACATAGAAAACAATGCACAGTCACCAATTGAGAGCCGGTCACACTCGCCTGTCATGGGATTTGGATGCGGTAAAAAACACATCCGATTTTCACATATGTGAACCCGGCCTTATTGGTTGAACTAGATGGGCTTGTGTCTCTTTTCTAATTGTATAACTTTGGAAACACACTAAAAAATGTCTCCTATATACCTTGGTCATAACTCATATACACCAGGACACATTGTTCCCAGTCATCTTGCCAGGACTGGTTGTTAGCTTGGCAGATGGTCAAATGGGGTATTTTCTTTGTGTTCCAGTCTTTACTGTGTTATCTAATCCCATCCCTTGTTTTCCTGTAGCCATAGGCCCCTTTCACACAGGGATGGATCCGCTTTCAGCGGTCCGCCAGCTCAGCGGGAGATCTTTCAGCTGATCCACGCTGAGCCGGCGGATGACAGGTCACTCTCTGCTCACTGAGCGGGGAGGGGCTTGTCCAGCGCCGCGGTCTCCTATGAAGAGATCGGACGAAAACGGACAGCATGTCCATTTTCATCAGATCTCACCCGATCCGATCCGCCATGGACGTATCGCCATCCGTCTGTTTTTAGCGGACAGGATCAGGTCGGATGTCAGCGGACATGTCACCGCTGACATCCGACGCTCCATAGAGATGTATGGAGCGGCCGTTCAGGTCCGCCAACAAAAATGACAGGCGGACCTGAACGGTTGACCGTGTGAAAGGGGCCTTAAAAGATCACTAAAGTAAATAAAAATAAATAAATAATAACAAACATCTTATACTTACCTCCACTGCGCAGCTCGTTTTGCACAGAGTGGGCCCGAACCTGGTCTTTTGGGGACCCCTCGGGGGCTGTCTCGGCTCCCCCCCGCAAGGACTCAACGCCTACATGCGAGCGAGCTTGCATGGTGTTGAGTTCTTGCGGGCGTGCTCCCGTGATACAGCCGGCGGCCATAGCCGCCGACTGTATCACTCGGCCCTGCCCCACGGTGCGCCGCGTCATTGGATGTGAGTGACAGCAGCGCGAGCCAATGACTGCGCTGCTTTCAATCAACCAATGAATGAGCCGGGAAGACAGCCGAGAAGCCTGCTCGTTCACAGCACGGGACTTTCGAGGAGTCAGGTAAGTAAGGGGGGAAGGGGAGGGGGGTTCTAATCCGCAGATGTTTTTTCACCTTAATGCATAAAATGCATTAAGGTGAAAAAACTTTTACTTTCACAACCCCTTTAAGGGATAAGTCCACCTTTACAAAATAAAATAATAAATGCACATTTTTTGTAGCCACTTATTATTATTTTTTCAGCGCCATGGTAGTTTATTGAGAACTACAAGCCGACAGCCTCAAAGGCTTCTGGACTTTGTAGTGTTCCCATTTACAGAACATTCTGAATGGATGTTACGGCCTGGTGGGCGGAGCCACGCACGGCCACATCTTTTTTTAGATTGTGACAGCTAGTCGGGAGAGAAGATCCCCCGGGGTGTCGGGGGCCGGTGCGTATGTAACATGTCACATCCTGAACATAGGTGTACATGTTGCAAAAGGTGAACTTTAAAGTGAGACTGTGTTCCAGAAAAGAAAACAAAGGAGGACTGTGGGCGTGGCAACACAGGTATGTTGCTCTAACACACATTGAATCATGTTCTCTGCAGATTTCTTATTAAACTGACACTTAGTATTATGAATGTAACATTTTATAGCTATTACTGATTTGGATACCAGTCTCTCCTTTAGTGTAGGCATTAGCTAGCATTACTCCATTTACTAATACTCACCCTGAAGGGCAGGAAAGATAGCGCATACTCAATAAGAAGCCTCATTAGTCGCCGTGAGTAAAAGATGAATTCATCCCGACTCGTCTCCCGGTTCCTGATTGGGAAGAAATAAACATACATTAGAGATAACTTCAGTGATTGGAAGCAGGGGCGGACTGACAACTCATGGGGCCCCCGGGCAATAGAAGATTATGGGGCCCCCCGGGCTTACAGATGGCCACCACGCCAGGAGGCAGTGCAGCTAAAATCTCGGGATTTTCACATCAAAAGCATGTCGGTTTCGGACATATCAGGGAGAGATGTAAAAAAAAAATGTAGATTTTTACATACTGTCCCTGGTTTTACTGATGGGGCCCCCTAGTGGCATGGGGCCCGGGTGCCTCAATGGTCAGTCCACCCCTGATTGGAAGATATATATTAATGGTGAGCTCTGGCGTGTTCGCACACTCCACATGCAGAGCCCGCCAGGAAGTCGGCACTGCGCTGCGCTAATCACGGGCATGGAGACATTGCCCCGATGCGCGGCTGCAGAGATCGGGAAATGTCTCACTGCCTGTGATTAGCGCAGCACAGACTTCCTGGTGGGCTCTGCATGTGGAGTGTGCGAACACGCCAGAGCACACCCTTAATATATATATACCGTACTAGGGTTGATTTAATAAAACTGGAGACTGAAAAATCTGGTACAGCTGTGCATGGTAGCCAATCAGCTGCACCAGATTTTGCACTCTCTAGTTTTAGTAAATCACCCCCACAGTATTGCTGGGGATTAGAACTACGAAGGGTAAAGAAAAGCTGCACGGAAATCACCTACCTAATTATTGTGTGCATGACGTTCACTTGTGGCGTCTCCTCCAAAACGCTCAGCGTCCGTGGGAGAGGCTGTGATTGGTGGGCAGATGCCAGCGCCGCCCTAGTGGTAGAACAGAGACAGATGTTGCACACCAGCCAGACATTAAGCTGAAGAGCACACTGCAAGTCTTAACCATTTGTCATTCACATGCAAGTGACACTCCATATGCTACATGCAGCTTCATCCAATATATTTGATTCGTTATAAGAACAAAAAAAAACCCATATCACCAAATCCCACCCGATTACAAGTCTGCTCCTGCAGGGTAATGGAACAAATCAAGCTAAACTGATATCTTAGTTATGGGATGAGAAATAGTGATAATGCTGAGCACTGTGGGGAGAGATTTACTAAAACTGGAGAGTGCAAAATCTGGTGCAAGCTCTGCATAGAACCAAGTCGCTTCCATTTTGTTTTCTTTTTTGTCAAAGTTTAATTGAACAAGCTGAAGTTAGAAGCCGATTGGCTACCGTGCACAGCTGTACCAGATTTTGTACGCTTCGGTTTAAAGGGTAAGTTCACCTTTACCAAAAAACTGCTGAACACGCACCATTTCAAACCCACCTTCAGTGTGAACGTACCCTCAGGCACTGGGAGCACATGTCGCATGACGTGGGCCCCCCTGCCCCAAAGCACCCACCTAACCCCCCATGTTGAGGGCATGTGGACTGGTATAGTCGGGGGGGGGGGGGGCGTTCGCTCGTCCCCTCCCTTTTCCTGACCTGCCGGGCTGCGTCAGAGCCGTCCTAACTGGTCGAACACAAGTCCGACTTTGAAAAAGGTTCCTCCTCCACCTCGGTCCAGCTTTGATCCTTCTTCAGCCCATTGAATATCATTGAAGTCGGATCATCGTCTTAACTAATGCAACTTTGGCATGTGACTTGTGCTCTGAGGATCTTGAGGGGAACCCCACACCAAATAAAAATTACACAAAAACCTGTGTGCTGTTTTTTATTTTTTATTTTAGGTGAATGGGTAGGGGTACAATGTACCCCATACTCATATATATATGGTGGGGGGCCTGGATCTGGGGGCCGCTTGTTAAAGGGGGCTTCCAAATTCCGATAAGCGCCCCTGCATGCAGACCCCATTAACATGGAGACAATGTGCTTTGGGGTGGGGGCGCAGGCCCCCCCTCCCCTAAAGCACCTACCCCAACCCCCCCCATGTTGAGGGCATGTGGCCTGGTATGGTCCAGGGGGGGAGGCCTTTGCTCGTCCCGTCCCTTTTTCTGACCTGCCGTACTGCGTCCTCGGATAAGGGTCTGGTATTGATTTTGGGGGGGGGGGGCCCACTGTTTTTTAGCGTGGGGGATCCCCTTAAAATCCATACCAGATCGATGGGTCCAGTATGATCATGGAGGCGTTACCCCAAGTAATTTTTTTTTTTTATTATTTGGTGTGGAGTTTCCCCTAAAGATTCATACCAGACTCAAAGGGCCTGGTATTGTCGGGATCAAAGTCAGATCCCATTCATTGAAGTCCAATGGAAGTAAGACTTCAAGTCGCAGGGCAAAGCCGGATCCACAGTGGTACAACTGTCATGTCTTACCAGTATGAGGCTGGGTTCACACTTGTCCTACAAACGGTCCTACATTGGGAGCCTCATGTAGCATGACGTGTGAAAATCAATGTTTCCCTATGAGAGCTGTCTTAACTGGTCCTACACAAGTCGGTCCGACTTTGAAAATGCTCCCTGTACTACTTTTGGTCCTATATTGATCCTACTTCAGCCCATTGAATATCATTGAAGTCGGACCAAAGTAGTATCCTGTTCATGAAAGTAGGATAAATGTAGGACCAATGTAGCAGAGCAAAGTAGGATGGAAGTAGTGTAGTAGTGTGAACCCAGCCTCAGGCTGGGTTCACACTACTACACTACTTTGATCCTACTTTGCTCTGCTACATTGGTCCTACACTGATCCTACATTGGTCCTACATCGGTCCTACATTGATCCTACATTGGTCCTACATCCATCCTACTTTCATGAACAGGATACTACTTTGATCCGACTTTGTGATAGTCTGACTTGTTCTTTGACCAATCAAAACAATCCCAGAGTGAGATAAATTCCTTTTACTGCTGCTGTAATCACAAGTAGGATGTCAAAAGTCGGATGGTTAGGACAAGGCTCCTACTTTGGTCCGACTTCAATGATATTCAATGGGCTGAAGTAGGATCAATGTAGGACCAAAAGTAGTACAGGGAGCATTTTCAAAGTCGGACCGACTTGTGTAGGACCAGTTAAGACAGCTCTCATAGGGAAACATTGATTTTCACACGTCATGCTACATGAGGCTCCCAATGTAGGACCGTTTGTCGGACAAGTGTGAACCCGGCCTCAGTCAGGCTTCATGAGGTATCTAAATGGCCTACACCTGTAGCAAGAACATTATTCATCTTCAGTCAGAGCTGGATGCTCCGTTTGTATCTACAAACACTCCTTACCTGCATAGGCAGTTTTTTTCTTTCCGTAAAGGTGAACTTACCCTTTAAGTTAGTGGTTCTCAACCTCAGTACCCCCAACAGGCCATGTTTTGGGAATCTCTCTCAGATAAAAAAGCTGTCAAAAATACCACGCCATTGATTTAAAGCACATGTGCAAGATAAAGGAAAACCTGCAAACATGGCCTGTTGGGGGTACTTGAGGACAGGGATGAGAACCACTGCTTTAAGTAAAATAACCACATTGCTATGCATGTCCCCCATTCTTGGGCTTGTTGATTGGCTGGAGGACGTTGGAGGTTGGGAATTTGACATATGCCGCTATACCCAGAAGGATGTCCATGGTGGCCGAAACAGGGATCAAGATGGGGGTGAGAAAAGTAATGGATGTCTGCATTGTAATGGCATAAAGGGGTGTTACTTGCGTCTTTAACCTTAACGTATTCTGGAAAAAAATAGATAGGCTGCCATTGCTGAAAATACTACCTGCCTGGTTGTCTCTGGTTTACATACTTTCTAGGTCACTAACCTAAAACAAGCATGCAGCCACTCAATTTCTAAATTCAAAGTTCTTATTTTTTGTGAGTCCAAAAACAATGAAACCAGGAGGACCAACTAGGCAAATAGTCAGCGATGGCTTCCCCTGAATTTTTCCTCCAGGAAACCATAGAATCAATCAATGTACATTTCTTTTGATCAGAACTTAATCTAGACACTCAGATTGTACAATCTTGTTTAGCCCTGGTTCACACTGGGTACGATTTGGAACGATTTGAGATGCGATTTGACATGTCAAATCGCATCTCAAATCGGCGGCAATTGTCGGCAATGGCACTGTCCTAATCAGTGCGACGCCGCATCTGCGATTTCAAAAAGTAGTTCCTGTACTACTTTTTGCGATTTCGAGCCGCGATTTACATTAAATTGCGGCCGAAATCGCGGCAAAATCGCGGCCGCGAAATCGCGGTAAAATCGCGCATTTTACCGCGATTTTGAATTCGCAGCAGTGTGAACCTAGGCTTAATCTTCCAACAACTATGTAGTGTGAGGGCCTGCCTGGGTACGGAATAGATGGATTGTCGAGGTGAGCCTTCACATTACATAGTTCTGGTAGATCTAAAAGAGATTGGTCAGCCTTAAGCTGCTTATACATCAGAGATATGCAATTAGCGGACCTCCAGCTGTTGCAAAACTACAAGTCCCATCATGCCTCTGGATGTCATGCTTGTGGCTGTCAGAGTCTTGTTATGCCTCATGGGACTTGTAGTTCTGCAACAGCTGGAGGTCCGCTAATTGCATATCCCTGTTATACGTGGTGTGAGTTGCAACCCAACCAGTGAGAGATCATCTGAGATTTTCCACCATGCTGGAAAAAAATCTTCTACAGGAAGATGAAATGGTTCTTTCCTGTTCAGGGAACGCCACATGGCTCAAGTCATCCATCACCCTGAAGCCTCGTACACACGAATGGGATTCTCGGCGGTAAAAAGTCCGCCGGGAAAGCCGAGAACCTGCTCGGTAACTTTCCCCCCCTACACACGACAGAAAACTGCCATGAGAGCTTTTGGTCGGGAATAAGGATGAGCTCCAGCGTGTTCGCATAGAACACGTGCAGAGCCCGCCAGGAAGTGAGCACGGCGCTGCGCTAATCACAGCCAGGGAGACATTGTCCCGATGCTCGGCTGCAGGGATCGTGAAATGTCTCCCTGGCTGTGATTAGCACAGCGCCGTGCTCACTTCCTGGCGGGTTCTGCATGTGTTCTATGCGAACACGCCTGAGCTCATCCTTAGTCGGGAATCCCGGCCGTCGCAGCGTTTCCCGTTTCCATCGCAGCGTTTCCCACAGGAAAACTGCCGGGTTAAAAACTGCCGGGAATCCCGCCGGGAAAAGAGAACTGGTTCTCTTTTTTTTTCCCGGCAGTTTTCCTATGAGAAACACTGCGATGGAGCATACACACGGCCGGGATTCCCGACCAAAAGCTCTCATGGCAGTTTTTCCGACGGGAAAACCGGTCGTGTGTACGAGGCTGGAGAAAGAAGAGAGGCTTTTAGCAACAGTTGCTTCTGATGTGACCTCTGACATTGGAGAAAATAGGACTTGTGCCCGTTATACACGGAAAACCAAATTCCAGGTCACATCCCTTTTCCAGCATGCTGGGAAAACCTTGTCAGCTGACTCTCCCGCACTCTTATACAAGCGTTGCAAATCTCACACACAGCTTGCAGTGAACAGACCGGCTTGGCAAAGAAGAACACTTCCATGTGAGTTAGTGGCTGTGAAAGGTAGCCTGCTCCGGGATGAGCCAATCACTGCGGGGCACACACACACAAAAAGCGTTAATGGAAATGAAGACACACGCAGGCTGAACGCCGTTCTCACATGTCCCAGCGGAGTTTCCTCTGACCAGAACACACACAGGAAGAGATGGGATGGGTACCGACCACACATGGAAAAATAAAGGAGAGGAGGGAATAGTGAGAGGGGGAGACAAGATGGCTGCAGTCCTGCCAACCCACACCACCTCACAGCTCATGACTTCTCCATCTATCTCATTTATGTAGGTCTCCTCTCTTCGTTCTCTAATAAATGTGCCCCAGATGCTCTGGCCAGCTTCAAGGATGTGAGACCCCCCCCTGTGGATGATGGAACCTATAGGGGGTTATTTACTAAAACTAAAGAGTGCAAAATCTGGTGTAACTCTGCATAGAAACCAATCAGTGTCCAGGTTTTATTGCCAAAGCTTAACCGCTTGCCGACCACCTCACGTGGGAGTATGGTGACAGAGTGGCTCTTCTGCGCTGGATCATGTATCCAATATGTGATTCAGCGCTTCCAGGTAGGGGGGGTGCACGTGCACGCGCGCACCACCTGTGCTGCGATTAGTGAGAGCACAAGCCGATCGGTGGGTGCCGGCCAATGGATGGTGGAGATATGCTACACCCGCATATATTTACGCCGAGGTACGTGGATCTGGCCCGATATTCCCTTTGGAAGTATCTCACCAAAAATTTGATTTGTGTTGCAGGGGATACCCAAAATCAGATTTGCAGTGCAGACTTCTGGGAAAATCAGTAAGCCAATCACACAAGCAGGAAATTACATTTTTGGTGGCCATATTGCATTTTACAGAAAATTACAGCCCTGCAGATGGAAACGGAAAGGTAATTTTTTAATAACATTCAATTCCATCATGACTTGTGTAAGCATGCAAGTATATCCTATAATATTATTATTATTATTATTTGCTGTTTTGTTCCCATGGAAGTGGATTTACCCTTCAACATTTGCAACTTTGTTAAATTATTTTATATATTGTTTTTTACATTTAAAGGCAGGCCAAGCTGTCCAGCAAAATGTGACAGTTCGAGGTCCTGGAACAAACCATAAACACAGCTGAGGGGGGGGGGGGGGGGGGCATGGTTGGAAGGGTATGTCCAGTGGTCACCTTTTATACCCATGATTGGATTTTTTTAAAGGTAGTATTCCCCCCCTGCATTTGATGCATACCTGGACTAACAAAACACAGTTGCTGCAACTGCCCCCTGTAACTGTCACTTTTATTGTGGACAGCTTGGCCTTCATGTAACTATTGCAAAAGAAAAAAAGAAAAATAATATATATACACACACTGTTATATATATATATATATATATATATATATAAAAAGGCATGGGAGTTTATAGAGTGAATACAGTCATGGCATTTATTATCCACACAGAATCACCAGATCCCGATACCCCAGGCAAGTGTCCAGTTGTGTTTAGTGTCAAATATATAATTTGATGTGACACTTTGTATACACACACATTTGTGAATGTTGTTAGTTCTCTAGTTTTTTTCCGGTTTAGTTGAACTGATCGTAAACGAAAGTCTGTACTTAAAATAGAGGTGAAGGTGCAGTGTCCGAGCCGAGCGTAGGTGACACAGATGAGGGTTTCCTGTATGGCGTGCGGGGGAGGGAAAGAGAGCTATGAGAGGAAGGAGGGGGCAATTTCCTGCCCTTATCTTTGCCGGACCCACAGTGGAAAATATCTGCCCCCCCCCCACAGACACCTTTAACCAAACTGATGAGAGGAATCAAGAGCCGTGTCTAGCGTGAGAGAGAGCGAAATAAATTCTCCAGCCCAACAGCGAAACTTCTATAGCACTATCAACCTTCCTGTAATATGTACAGACTGAGCCTGACACCCTCATAGTTCCAGCCCGACTCCCTCATAGCTCCAGCCCGACGCCCTCATAGCTCCAGCCCGACGCCCTCATAGCTCCAGCCCGACTCCCTCATAGCTCCAGCCCGACGCCCTCATAGCTCCAGCCCGACGCCCTCATAGCTCCAGCCCGACGCCCTCATAGTTGGGGCCCAACGCCCTCATAGCTCCGGCCCGATGCCCTCATAGCTCCGGCCCGATGCCCTCATAGCTCCGGCCCGACGCCCTCATAGCTCGGGACTGACTCCCTCATAGCTCGGGCCTGACTCCCGCATAGCTCGGGCCTGACTCCCGCATAGCTCGGGCCTGACTCCCTCATAGCTCGGGCCTGACTCCCTCATAGCTCGGGCATGACATTCTATGCGTTTTGAATGCTGATAAAAAAGCACTGGAACACGTGGTGTGAACTAGCACTAAAAATAAGTGCCTATACTGTTTCAAATCCAGTAATACGCTGTCTCACCCTGCTCTGCACATGCTCAGTTGCTCTCTATTCTCGGCACTGTGCTTAAAATCAGAGCCACTAGAGGCTGATCTCCTGACAGCTTTAAGATTTACTGTTGCTGAAGGGGGAAGAAAGCAACAGGAATGACACAGACTGTGCAGGGAGAACACAGATTAGGGAGAGAGAAAAGAAAATCAGGGAGAGGTGACAGGACAAACTCTGCTGCCAGGGAGACACAAAAAGAGTTCAACTTACAGGGATAGGCCCGGATTCACAAAGCACTTACGCCAACGTATCTCGAGATACGCCGCGTAAGTGCAAATATGCACCGTCGTATCTATGAGCCGTGCCCACAAACTGAGATACGCCTAAAATAGGCTTCATCCGACCGACGTAACTTGCCTATGCCGGCGTATCGTGAGCGCATATTTACGCTGGACGCAAGTGGCGCTCCCATTGATTTCCTATTCAAATATGGAAATGAGGGAGATACGTTGTTTCACGAACGTACTTGTGCCCGGTGCATAATATACGCGGTTTGTGTAAGTCGTACGTCTGGCGTAAAGTTATTCCCCATATATGAGGCGCAACTCATGCTAAGGTATGGACCACAGCCGTCGTATTTT
Organism: Rana temporaria; assembly: GCF_905171775.1. NCBI lineage: Eukaryota > Metazoa > Chordata > Amphibia > Anura > Ranidae > Rana > Rana temporaria. The sequence continues at coordinate 14,781,426 of NC_053500.1, forward strand.
ACGTCGTTTACGTAGTACGTGAATAGGGCTGGGCGTAGGTTACGTAGAAAGTTACAGGAGGAGGCGGAGACAAGACGAGTCACCCTGCACAAGGAGAGAGAACAGACCTGTGGGAGGGGCCCAACAGGTCACACCCACTACATTCTGCCTGCAGAAAGCTACATGAGGGGGCGGAGACAAGACGAGTCACCATGCACAAGGAGAGAAAGCAAAGCTGTGGGAGGGGCCCAGCAGGCCTCGCCCACTACAGGCTGTCTGCATAAAACTACAGGAGGGGGCGGAGACAAGACAAGTCACCCTGCACAAGGAGAGAGAGCAAAGCTGTGGGAGGGGCCCAACAGGTCACACCCACTACATTCTGCCTGCAGAAAGCTACATGAGGGGGCGGAGACAAGACGAGTCACCATGCACAAGGAGAAAAAGCAAAGCAGTGGGAGGGGCCCAGCAGGCCTCGCCCACTACAGACTGTCTGCATAAAACTACAGGAGAAGGCAGAGACAAGACCAGTCACCCTGCACAAGGAGAGAGAGCAGCAGTGACTGGTCTGTATTACAGGAAACTCCCACACAGAGGCAAAGGGCAGAAGTTGCTGCACAGATCTGAAAGGAATACACAAAGCACACCAAAGCACACCAAGGAAGAATACACATACCTCTAGGTAGATTCAGGTAGAATGCCGCAACTTTGCGGCGGCGTAGCTTAAGGAATTTAGGCTACGCCGCCGTAAGTTAGCTAGGCTAGTAATGATTCACAATGTACTTTCCTGCTAAGTTACGACGGCGTAGCCTAAATCGGCGGGCGTAAGGGCGCCTAATTCAAATGTCTTGGAGGGGGGCGTGTTTTATGGTAACGTTTTTGACGTTTTTTTTTTTACTGCGCATGCACCGGACGACTACATTTCCCAGTGTGCATTGCGGCTAAGTACGCCGCACGAGCCTATTGATTTCGACGTGGATGTAAACTACGTAAATCCCGATTCGCGGACGACTTACGCAAACCACGTAAAAAATTTGAATCTCGCGGCGGGAACGGTGGCCATACTTAACATTACTATTCCACTAGGGCCTAGCTCTAACTTTACGCTGCCTATCTCTTACGTAAACGGCGTAAAAAAGTACTGCGTCGGCCGGGCGTACGTTCGTGAATCGGTGTATCTCCTAATTTGCATAATCTACGCCGACCGCAATGGAAGCGCCACCTAGCGGCCATCCGAAATATTGCAATCTAAGATAGGACGGCGCAAGCCGTCGTATCTTAGATATGTTTAAGCGTATCTCTGTTTGAGCATACGCTTAAACTTAGGTCGACGTAGATTCTGAGTTAGGTCGACTTATCTACTGATACGCCGGCCTAACTCTTTCTGAATCTACCTACTCGTATTTAAACAATACACAGAATTCAGCTTTAAATCTCCCTAACTATCCAGAACTAAAGAAATAACATTTGGCTGAACAGTAAATGTGGAAGGCGATTTTTCTTTAGTGATTTTTGAATTAATCAATCGCTAATTAGCATGTGATGATAAGCGCTAATTGCAGTGGGATTATGTGTCATTGTAGCGGTCTGTCACTCCTCAGGCAGGCAGTCTCTAATGATTATACAGATCATTAATCCCGCCATGCTGAAGCAAAGAAGGAGATAATAAATGACATGTTTGCAGTTTCTGTTAGTTTTCTGATGGTGTGAAAAGAGCAGAGAACTAAATTTATACAATACTAGAGATTCTGAGAATGAGAGCAATCTTTCCACAGGAAGAGGTGACCAGCCACAGCCATAGCCACTCTACAGAGACACGTTTCCCCTTACCTGACACTGATCTCCCTCTGCAGCAGTGGTGGGACAGACACACAGACATGATGAGACCAAGGACAGACACACAGCTCACCTACAAAACAACAACGCACAGCACCTTGCTCTACACAGACTGGGAGATCACCCAATATTACAGTTAAAGAGAACCTGTCCAGTTTTTTATTGCTATCTAATACAGTGATTGTTGCCCCCTGGTGACACAAATGAGGGGAAATCACAGACAGCAGTAAAAATCTGATGAGGGTCTAAGCCTTCACCATGCTACAAATATAAAAAACAAACATTGATTCCCCTCTAGATTGTTGAATGATCTCATTGTGCATATCAGGCTCCTTCTTTGTACATCATTTAGGGCTGAATTCAGGCGTCTAAATCAACCCGAGTTGGGGTAAGAGGCTCCCTCAGGTTTGGCAGTGCAGTGATCTCCTCGGTCACCATTATCACAGGCACCTCTGATCATCTTTGGCAGACTAACCTACAAGAAACCTTTAACCTTAAAGGGGAACTCCAGAAATTTTAAAGGAGAGGTGTGGGACAGCAAAACAAACATACATACTCACCTTTATGTCGCCTGCCAGCTCCAAAAACAAAAACGGAGTGATCACATGATCGCTGTTCTCTGTCTTCACTGAGCAGACAGCAGCTGAGTCCCCTCCAGCACTCACTGAAGCACCAGGCTGTGGAGGGGGCGGAGGGGCAGCTGGCTCAGGCTCTCAGCCAGGCACCGAGAGGCTAAGCCAGCTGCTGGTCATCTGGATGGATCCCAACCTTAAGACCCCTTTCACACTCGGTGGTAAAACGCTGCTATTTTTACCGCCGACGCTATGGGTGGATTTGCGGCGCATTTCGGCTGCTAGCAGGGCCGTTTTACCCCCGCTAGCAGCCGAGAAAGAGTTAAAACCGCCTGCAATGCGCTGCTGTAGAGTAGCGGTGGAGTAGCAGCGATCCAAAGATGTGGCTAGCAGGACTTTTTTTTTACCATCCTGCACCTGCATCCTGCACCGCTCCAGTGTGAAAGCCCGAGGGCTTTTACACAGTGGAGTGAATGTGACAGCTGTTTTAGGGCGGATTGCAGGCGCTATTTTTAACGCTATAGCGCCTGCAATACGCTCCAGTGTGAAAGGGGTCTAAAGACTGGAGCGGCTCTGTGATGTCAGCCAACAGCAGGCTTTATCCTGCTGTCGCCTGAATCTGGGTCACAGGAGTGCACCCAGAAATAAGTGCACTCCTGTGTCCCAGAAGAGAAATATGGCCCAAAAATTTTTTTACTTCTCTTTTTAATCCACAAGCCACTCCCTCCCCTTTTCCTGTACTGTACTTACCTTTTTTCTTGAAGTCTTCTTGTTAGTTTAGTGACATCACCGCAGCCTCTTCTCCTTACAGAAGTGGTGTTCTTCCAGGACTGAGTGATGATAATGTAATGACTTTTAAGCGCTACTCAGTCCTTAAGTACTGTGAGCCCAAGTCTGCATGATAGAGAGTGACTAGGTGTCCCGGAAGCCGCACATCAAGTCAAGACCTTGTGTATGATAGTGAATGGCAGTCTCAGCATGCACCCCCGCCAGGCCATGCCTTCAATGTGTTATACTCCGCCCACTGGAGCTTACTCATGGGGATGTCATCCCCATAAGTAAGCTGTGGTGGGTGGAGTGAAACATGTTGGAAGCGTGGACTGGTGGGGGGTGCCATTCACGATCATACAGAAGGTCTTGACTTGATGTGTGGCTCCCAGGACACCTAGTCACTATCTATCAATGCCTGGAGTATAGACAAGCTCCCTTCCCAGCCAGTACTCACAGTGGTGGGCACAGGACTTCATTCCCATACAGCAGGGGTAGGCAACCTCGGCACTCCAGCTGTGGTGAAACTACAAATCCCATCATGCCTCTGCCTCTAGGAGTCGTGCCTGTGATTGTCAGGGTCTTTAAATGTCTCATGGGACTTGTAGTTTCATCACAGCTGGAGGGCCCAGGTTGCCTACCCCTGCCATACAGCCTGAGCAGCTCACACACATATCCTTGGTTCGCACCCAGTCTGCATGATGCTGTGCCCCATAGGGGGGTATGCAATCATAAGACTGGGCTCACAGGAAACAGACACAATGGCCCATATTCTCTCTAAAAATCCGCGGGCTGCGCTTAAGGCACTTAAACTCTGCTGTCCCAACTTACAGGAGCAAGTGTTGTATTCCCCAAACACTTGCTCCATAAGTTGGGACGGCGGAGTGTAAATGCCCCGGCGTAGCCTGGCGGATCTCCAAGGGGGCGGCTTGTATTCAAATTAAGCGCGCCCCCGATTCTAATGAACTGCGCATGCGCCGGGCTTCAAAAAGCCCAGTGCGCATGCTCCAGTTCTCGGCGGAAAACGTCAATGACGCCGACATGTGCGTCATTGACGTAAAGTCGTATTCAAGAATGACTTACGGAAACGACGTACCCGACAAAAAAAACACGACGCGGACCCGACGCCATCCGTAACATGGCCTACGTGGGACTTGCGGAAATTTACTCCTCATATAGCAGGACTAAATTTCCGCTTACGCAAACGACGTTAGCGACGGTTACGCGACGCGAACTCGTTCGGGAATCGGCGTAGAAGGATCATTTGCATACGCAAATGAGTCCTTCACGTAAATGCCATCTAGCGGCGGCTGGCGTCATTACATTTAAGATCCGCCAGTGTAAGTGACTTACAGATGACGGATCTTAAGTGTATCTATGCGAAAATGATTCTAAGAATCAGTCGCATAGATACACGGGCCAAAAAAGGGAGATACGATGGAGTATCCTGAGATACTCCATCGTAACTTCTATGAGAATATGGCCCAATGACAGTGTTGTTTTGCCCAGTAGAGGAGCTCCATCACTGGACTGGCACAGTAAGCACAACTTGCCACTATATTTTTTTATTCAGCAGGAAGTGGCATAAGAATTTAAAAAAATCCCGGAGTGCTGCTTGAAGGGATTAGTCTACTGAAAACTGTTATTTCACTTCCTCACAAAGTCCAGAAATCTGAATATGTGCATTTAATCTCGTGGGAATTCCTCCTGCTGAACTCTCCCCAATGCAAAATAAAAAATCTAATCACGAGAGTCAACTGAATCATGGCTATAGCAGGTGGGCGGAGCCTGGAACATAGCCAATGAGTCATTAGCATTGCAGCATCAAAAACTAAAGTATGAATATTGGGGGGCCGACCCCTTAAAGCGGAGGTTCACCCTCAGAGAGCACATTTTCCCCTTAGATTCCTGCTCGTTTTGTCTAGGGGAATCGGCTAATTGTTTTAAAATATGAGCCGTACTTACCGTTTACGAGATGCATCCTCTCCGTCGCTTCCGGGTATGTGCTGCGGGAATGGGCGTTCCTTCTTGATTGACAGTCTTCCGAGAGGCTTCCGACGGTCGCATCCATCGCGTCACGATTTTCCGAAAGAAGCCGAACGTCAGTGCGCAGGCGCAGTATAGAGCCGCACCGACGTTCGGCTTCTTTCGGCTACGAGTGACGCGATGGATGCGACCGTCGGAAGCCTCTCGGAAGACTGTCAATCAAGAAGGAACGCCCGCTCCCGAAGACCCATACCCAGAAGCGACGGAAGAAGATGCAGCTCGAAAACGGGTAAGTACTGCTCATATTTTAATACAAATAGCCGATTCCCCTAGACCGAACGAGCAGGAATCTAAGGGGAAAAATGTAATAAATGGGTGAACTCCCGCTTTAAGGTTTATAAACATTATGATGACATAACTTTCACTCACCTTTTCCAGCTGGCTGTGAACGTGCTGTACAATCAGATCAATGGCCACTGTGTTTCCGCTACCTGGAAGACACAATGTGATGTATTAGAGTCTGATTGCCTCACAGAACCACGTGGATGTTGGCTGTTTCTGCTACGCTCACTTACCTCTGGGTACCACAATATCTACTAGACGCATGGTGGGCTGGATGTGTTGATCAAAGGCCGGTTTCACAAAAGTATGGTACTGTTTAAGGACACCCTCGATTTCTCGCCCTCTCTCTGAGATGTCCCTCCTCAGCCTCCGTACCAGACGGATATCAGAGTCCGTTTCCACAAAAATCTTCATGTCTAGCAACTGCAAAGGGAATACAAATTACAAAACTAAAATCGGTTTTTATTACATACCTTATTTTAGTCCCACTGACATCATTTCTGCTTTAGGCAATGCAGGTGGTGAAATGATATTGTGTACTGGGGACACGAAAAAGCTGTGTCTGGCGGCCATGTTGTTCTGGAATCATAGGTCGGCCATGACAGTTTTGTAGAACACATTGCCACACATTGCAGCAGCAAATATCTAAGAATGCACTTCCATTGCTTTTTAATTTAGCTCACATTTCAAAGGTTATCTCCACTGAGACCAGAGATCAGGCAGGGTCTGCTAGCCATTAACTCCTACAGCTTATCACTTTTCTGAGGGGATTGGAAGTGACCTATTGTAAATCTATAACAAAATCCTTCAATTCAGCCAACTGTGGTTTGTAGGGCAATCAAACCCATTAGGAATACATAGCCCATGCCATAAAATGTCTACCCAGAACTAATTGTATTGTAAAAAAAAAAAGCAGTTAGTCTTGAGGCGACCTTTCTGAGACCCTAGCCCAATTCACAATTTAACAAAATCCATAAATTCAGATAAGAACGCGACACATTAATATTAAGTACCATATATACTCGAGTATAAGTTGACCCGAATATAAGCCGAGGTACCTAATTTTACCACAAAAAACTGGGAAAACGTATTGACTCGAGTATAAGCCTAGGGTGTCCATCTGCATGCCTCACTTTGCCTAACTGTGTCCGTGTGCATGCCTCAATGTGCCCATGTCTCACTGTGCCCATGCCTCACTGTGCCCATGACTAGACTTACGTTTAACATGGGAGTATATAGAAGGGGTGCCCGGGTTTGAAAAATCGGTGCTCCCCAGCTATATGTGTCCCAGACAGCAAACTTTGAACACTTGAAGATGAGAACTGGGGCTACATGTGTGCCAAGTTTTGGGTCCAGGGGACCTACGGATGGCCGGCATCGGGTCCCCAAATTTACTGGAGAAATGACCGTTTAACATGAGAGTCTATGAAAGGGGTGCCCGACTTTGAAAAATTGGTGCTCCCCGGCCGTAGGTCCCCCAGACAACAAACTTTGCACACTTGTAGAGGAAGAGTGGGACTGTATGTATGCTATGAGTTTGGGATCAAGGAGACCTACGGCCGGCCGGTACCGGGTCCCCAAATTCCGAGAGATTAGGCGCAAAAAGGTGACTCGAGTATAAGCCAAGGGGGGCATTTTCAGCACAAAAAAGATGTGCTGAAAAACTGGGCTAATACTCGAGTATATACGGTATTCTCAATAAAAAACTTTATGGGGATAGCTCTACAACCTGACCCAACTATAGCATTTTTAAATCTCAAATCGCCAAACCTATCCTAATGCCAGTTCAAACTCCTCTTGCAGGTCACAATGGCTGCCAATCAAATCACCGCCAAATCCTGGAAAACTTCCAGCCTCTTTGTCCTTGCGGTCACACAAGCGATGATCCACACTAAAATAGAGGCCACCATATCCGACAAGGTCGCCAAATACGAAGCCCTTTGGTCCGCTTGGGTGACACACTTTCTCCTACCCAATTTTGATGAATCCCATTTTCTCCCATAAGAAGCATCCTCTCCAAGGTATCTCTTGCCCAATCTGACTGATACAAATAAGAAAAACCTGGCACCCCACTCCTCCCCTCACCCTCTCCACTCCTCTCCTACCCTACCCTACCTCCCTACCAATCCTCTCCTCCTCCTCTTGTTACCCTATTCTCTTCCCTAAATATCCTGCCTCCCTTTTCCAGTAGGTAGTTGACATTCTACTATTCTTTTCTATATATAAACTTATCGCCAGGTCAAGCTTACAGCTTTGTTAATCTTTAAGTATATGATTGCTAATTATATGGTTTCTTCACAGTTAACAATTGTCGCATGCACACGTCAGTCTATTGATTCTCTGGGATTTTATCCCTAGTCTTCATAAATGGTCGGCTCCTCTCCAAGGGCACAACCTTCTCTTGACTCACTGACGCTGGCTATTCTAATGTGTTTAGTTCATACTTAGGACATTTATTTGTCTACAATTCACCTCACACTATTATATACACTTGTTTACTCCAAGAAAATTTCAAGTGATTGTAAAGGCTCATTAGATAACCCCCTATAGCTTCTCCTAGGGGGCTATCTGTGGGGCCAAGTCTGGCATTCGTGTCTATGGATGCAAATGCTGGACTCGGGAGCATGTCTGCAAGCTCTCCTTGGGGGGGTTACCTTGCAGACACGCTCCCGAGTCCAGCATTTGCATCCATAGACACGAATGCCAGACTTGGCCCCACACCCGCTTCATTGGATTTGATTGACAGCAGCGGGAGCCAATGGCTGCACTGCTATTAATCTATCCAATCAAGAGCTGGGACCCCGTGAAGAGAGAGAGGGACACCATGTTCCCACCGAGGGGAATACGGGGCTCAGGAAAGTAAAACGAGGGGGCTTTTGTTTTTTCACCTTAATGTATAGGATGCATTACTGAGGCCTCACACCTATGCATTACATACTACAGTCCATTTAACATGGTTTCCTATGGGTCACGTTCACATCAGTGCATTTTATCGAAAGGGCCAGGGACTTTTTTCTGGTTTCAAAGATGTCAATGGATAAAAAAAACGTAAATTGTAAAATGCAAAATGAACCTGGAATATGCAAACTGCAACCCGCATATGTGTGAACCAGGCCTGAGAGAGGAAAATTCCCACATTATAACCATGCTTCTAAACCTTCCCCACTTTCTAAAACTCAAAAAAAGAAAAAAAAGATTTGGCTTTAGCTCAACTTTAATAAATTCCATCAAGAACGACTTTTAAAAAGCTACTCAATTTAGCCAGTTTGTTTTGAACAACCTAATTTTAATTTTTTTTTCTGTTGCACCTTGGTATTGAAGGAAAATGTTGCTGTTTTTTCCTAAACTCTTTTGTATCCGTTTCTTTGTATTTCCCGTAAATCTAAACTGTAATAGAAATATTTTAACAAGGATCCCTTCCTTACCTTTAGAAGTTCTGCATTAGCAAACGCCATGATCCCTTCAAATATTATCACGTTTGCTCCATAAAGAGTTTTCTAAGACAAGAGAAAGAGGAAAGGTCAGTTGTGATCAGGTGATATGATAGATTGATCCTAAACTGATACATGCATAAAGCAGTGTAAAATATTTATCTTTATTTCACTACTGATGTCAGTCCTGTAAGTTAATATAGAACAGCTATTCTCAACCAGGGTTCCATAGATCTATAGGGTTCCTCCAGAGGTTGCTAGGGGTTCCTTGAACTGTGGCCTATTGACTTCCCAATTAATGGTGCCTGGCGATCAACTCATGTCTATGGCGGAGGCAAATTCCTATCTGTAATAGGAAGAAAAGATGGCTAGTCTTGGCCAAGCACTACTGTTTCCCAGAGATATGCCGCTGTAGGGGTTGTTTGCCGATACCTCCATCCTCATACTCTCTACAGCAGCCATTCTCAACCAGAGTTCTGTGGAACCCTAGGTGGCTAGGGGTTCCTTGAGCTGTGGCTGACCTCCCATATAAAAGGGGTTGTAAAGGTTTGTTTTTTATTTACGAAATAGGTTCCTTTAACCACTAGAGAGCTGCGCTATAGACAATAGATGTCCACAGCGCGGGTCTCAACTGCCGGGTGGACGTCCTTTTATGTGCATTCCCCGAGCGCGCCGCTGGGGGCGCGCAGCGGGGAAACACTGTGCCCGGCGCAACGCTGAGATGCCGATGCGCGTGACTGTCGGCCGCGATGTCGCCGGGTTACCCGCGATCGGCGGTGACAGCAGGGACGTGGAGCTCTGTGTGTAAACTCAGGAGAAACAGGAAGTTAGGAATTCAGACAAAGAAAAAAAAAAAAGCACTAGCTTAAAAGGAACCTATTTATAAAATAAAAACGAACCTTTACAACCCCTTTAATGGTTCCTTCACTATTCCAGGACTAACACCAATTGGTAAGGTCAGCAGCATGACACCAAATATGCCTTTAGCTGTATGTAAGGGTTTTGACCACCACACTGTAAGGGTTGCATTCATCCTACTGATGCAAGGGTCATTTTTCCCATTGATATCTGATGAACTGGTTATAGTAGGGGGGCCCAAGACCTGAAACGAACTTTAGGGGTTACTCTGGGTTAAAAAGGTTGATAGAGGCCGGTATAGAAGATCACCAGGGGTAATAATGAAGCGCCATACTAGAGATACTTTTGGCCAACCTCTAAGACCGCCAGTCCTCTGGGTGTCTGACCCATTCCATCCTCTATAGGTACTAACATGTGTGCACATTGGAATAATTATTCAGCAAAATGAACAAGGAAGTGACCTCCAATGTAAGCGACTGATCTTACCCAGTCTTTGGTTCGGCTGTGAGTGGTGAAGTCATAGGTGGGAATTTTTACACTCTTCCCCTGTTTCAGCTTCTTCAGCGTACTAACGACCAACTCAAAGTCAAAAGAGTCCGGGTGGTCAAAGTTGTACTCGTTGCGGGCGGCAAGGATCTGCTGCTCCTCCGTCAGCACCTGAAAAGAAAATTCACGCAGTGTAACGAAATCCTGATCACGTCTCCAGAGTAGTACAGTGCCACTATGGTAACAATGCACTGCTCTGGTTACAGTAAGTTTTTTTTAATAATTGAAAAAAATATTAAAATCAGATACATTTTTTTAAATACTGTCACTAGTCCGTGTCCCTGATCATCGCCACACCAGTCACAAAGCAACGCTGTACTACTCTGGTAACAGTATGTAAAAAAAGTTGCATTAATGTGAATGAAATGGGTAAAATATGGCTTCAGCTTCTGTTCTCCACCTGTAAAGCACTGCTCTGACATGTTTCCCCCTTTCCGGGGCTTACTTCTAGAGGCCTCTACGATTATGCCCTGAAAAGGGAGAAACACATCTGAGGAGTTCTCTACAGGTGCAGAACAGAAGCTGAAGCCTTCTTTCACCCATTTCATTCATGAAACAGGGAGTCGCTGTTTGTGTGCAGATGGTCGCCATTTTGTTGAAGTCTACTGGACAAACAATCCTGTCCATCTTGCAGCAGTCTATCCACATGCTGATCCGACTGATACAGGTTTGGGGGCACTTGAGCTGTACTATTTTCACTGTTTTGGCAAATTTCATTGATGTCTTTATTAAGAATGAATAATGTCACATTAAAAGCAGGTAGAAGGGTCAGGAGAGGCTTGTCTTAAAGCTCCTTTACTGTCTGTTAAAGGGGTTGTAAAGGTTTGTTTTTTATTTTCTAAATAGGTTCCTTTACTCTAGTGCATTGTTGGTTCACTTACCTTTTCTTTCGATTTCCCTTCTAAATGTTTTTTTTTCTTTGTTTTCTTTGTCTGAATTTCTCACTTCCTATTCCTCCTCAGTAAGCTTTTCTGGCTGACTAACCCCCAGCTGCCAGAACGGCTTGGATGATGGGGGCAAGCTTACTGAGGAGAAACAGGAAGTAAGAAATTCAGACAAAGAAAAAAACACATTTAAAAGGGAAATCAAAGGAAAAGGTAAGTGAACCAACAATGCACTAGCGTAAAGGAACCTATTTAGAAAATTAAAAAACGAAACCCTTTAAGAATGTGTCACAGGTACACTTTATAGTCAAAAAGAGCTTTAAATATTACCTTGTAGAAGGAGTCCATAGACAGGAGGACCACCCAGGGCACATCGAGGGCTTCTATAATCATTCTGGCCACTGTGGTCTTACCAGAGGCACTGCCGCCTCCCAGACCTGTGATATGGAGAAGAGAATGAGGATGAGTAGCTGTGTGGACCGACATTTACCGGAGCCCCTTTTTCCTTCCCAGTGATAAAGCATAAGTTCACCTTTTGACAAAAAAATAAATAAAAAAGCATTTTTTTGCAGGTAAAGAAATAGGCAATTATAAATTTTTGTTGTAGGAGCCTAGAAAGCATTGCACCAGCGATCAGCAGATCACCGATACCATGCAGGACTACTGCAAGACCTGTCAGTGTGTCTGCTTGCTCGTACCTGGTACGGACAAGCAAATATATTCTAACAGGAAGAATCAATGATCTACCACAGTGCTCCCATCGCCGTGACAGTTCATGGAGAACTACAAGCCGACAGCCGCTAAGGCTGTTGGGACTTGTAGTTTTCCATTCAGAGAACACTGTGAATGAGTGATACGGCGGGGTGTTTTTCTTAAATTTTAACAGCTAGCGGGGGGAGAAGATCCCCCGCTAGCTGTGAAAGCGATAGATAGGGCCACTGAAACCATAGGATCAGAATGACAGGCACCTAGCACTGGAGGTCGGCAATGGCAATGTTTTACTTTTTTCCCAGCAATTCAAATTCTTCCAAAAATACAGCCCTCATGAGCTGTGCTTGTAACTGTATCCCTTCATATGGTAAAGCACTATGCAAACTGTCGGCAGTATATAAATTCTGTCTAATAATGATAATGTACTAAGCTGCCAGCTGTTCTCAGCCACCCCAATGCTTGCAGTGCCATTCTCACCTATTACAAACGCCTCCTTGGACTGAGTGCCATGCTCGTTGTACCAGGGTGGGCGCCCAGCTGTGTAGATTGTCCTCTTACTGGTCCGCAGCAGGGGCGGCTCTGATTTACACTGACTGGTCGTCCGCCGTCGTCTACTTCGTCCCGGGCTAACAGGGGGCAGCGAGCCATGACTATTGGAATCCCCGCTGCTGGTGACACAGAAAAAGAAAAAACAGAACAGCAGAATTAGATTCTGTTCGAATATTTTTTTTATTTTTTTTTTTATTTTTTTTTCTGTTCAAATATTTTTATTGTGATTCAACAAAGGCAGAAATAAGTGCATTAATGCCGACGCAGCAAAATTAGATTCCAAGATCGATTTGTCCATCATTTAGACTCCATACTGCCTGTGTTCCCTGCCGTTTGATCCAATTCATTGCCTGTAATATGCAGGCCCATGTCATACAGTTGCTGGTGCCAACCTGCCAGGGACAGGAGGATCGCTATGCAGGACAGAGCAGAGAAATACTCACTCCTATGGCTGGTGCCAACTCGCCAGGGACAGGAGGAGATCGCTAGGCAGGACAGAGCAGAGAAATACTCACTCCTATGGCTGGTGCCAACTCGCCAGGGACAGGAGGATCGCTAGGCAGGACAGAGCACAGAAATACTCACTCCTTTGGCTGGTGCCAACTCGCCAGGGACAGGAGGATTTCTATGCAGAACAGAGCAGAGAAATACTCACTCCTATGGCTGGTGCCAACTCGCCAGGGACAGGAGGATCGCTATGCAGGACATAGCAGAGAAATACTCACTCCTATGGCTGGTGCCAACTCGCCAGGGACAGGAGGATCGCTAGGCAGGACAGAGCACAGAAATACTCACTCCTTTGGCTGGTGCCAACTCGCCAGGGACAGGAGGATTTCTATGCAGAACAGAGCAGAGAAATACTCACTCCTATGGCTGGTGCCAACTCGCCAGGGACAGGAGGATCGCTATGCAGAACAGAGCAGAGAAATACTCACTCCTATGGCTGGTGCCAACTCGCCAGGGACAGGAGGATCGCTATGCAGGACAGAGCAGAGAAATACTAACTCCTATGGCTGGTGCCAACTCGCCAGGGACAGGAGGATCGCTAGGCAGGACAGAGCAGAGAAATACTCACTCCTATGGCTGGTGCCAACTCGCCAGGGACAGGAGGATCGCTAGGCAGGACAGAGCAGAGAAATACTCACTCCTATGGCTGGTGCCAACTCGCCAGGGACAGGAGGATTGTTAGGCAGGACAGAGCAGAGAAATACTCACTCCTATGGCTGGTGCCAACTCGCCAGTGACAGGAGGATCGCTAGGCAGGACAGAGCAGAGAAATACTCACTCCTATGGCTGGTGCCAACTCGCCAGGGACAGGAGGATCGCTAGGCAGGACAGAGCAGAGAAATACTCACTCCTATGGCTGGTGCCAACTCGCCAGGGACAGGAGGATCGCTAGGCAGGACAGAGCAGAGAAATACTCACTCCTATGGCTGGTGCCAACTCGCCAGGGACAGGAGGATCGCTAGGCAGGACAGAGCAGAGAAATACTCACTCCTATGGCTGGTGCCAACTCGCCAGGAACAGGAGGATCGCTAGGCAGGACAGAGCAGAGAAATACTCACTCCTATGGCTGGTGCCAACTCGCCAGGGACAGGAGGATCGCTATGCAGGACAGAGCACAGAAATACTCCTATGGCTGGTGCCAACTCGCCAGGGACAGGAGGATCGCTATGCAGGACAGAGCAGAGAAATACTCGCTCCTATGGCTGGTGCCAACTCGGTGCCAACAGCAGTGACTGTCAGTTACCGCACTCCCACCTCCAGCACCCACTGGAGTGCCGGGCTGGAAGGCCGCACGCTGAGAGGTGGAGCCAGCTGTCAATCGGGCAGCTGGATGGATCCAAACAATATTGTCAGGATCCTTCCCCAGAGCCTGCAGCTGACAGCGGACTTTAGCTTTGGCCATACTTCTCTTTTAAATGCAGCGAGGAGGAGGACCGGGCTGTGCTGCCTGTATCAGGTAAACTATCTCACATGCATTTTAATAGCTAGATTCACGTAGAGTTACGCCGGCGTATCAGTAGATACGCCGTCGTAACTCTGAATCTACGCCGTCGTAAATTTAAGCGTATTCTGGAAATCAGATATGCTTAAATTAGGCTAAGATACGAGCGGCGTAAGTCTCCTACGCATCTTAGGGGGCAAATTTAGGCTGGCCGCTAGGTGGCGCTTCCGTTGTTTTCCGCTTCGAATATGCAAATGAGCAAGATACCCTGATTCACTAACGTACGTACGCCCGTCGCAATTAGTTACGCCGTTTACGTAAGAGATACGCCGGCGTAAAGATAAAGCTGCTCCCTAGGTGGCGCAGCCCATGCAAGGTATGGACGTCGGAACAAGCCTATCTTTTTACGTTGTTTGCGTAAGTCGTACGCAAATAGGGCTGTGCGTAAGTTACGTTCACGTAGTAGGCAGTGTTTGACGTATCTTAGGCATTCTATCCGACGCATGTGCACTGGGATTCTTTCACGAACGGCGCATAAACGTCAAATACGTGGGGTCACACTAAATTTAGATAAAACACGCCCACATCATCCACATTTGAATTAGGCGGGCTTACGCCGGACCACATACGCTACGCTACGCCGCCGTAACTTAGGGCGCAAGTTCTTTCTAAATACGGAACTTGCGCCCTAACTTACCGACAGATACACTCTTGTATCTGAATCTGGCTATAAAAGTTTGTGGCTGAAGTTCAGCTTTAGGAAGCCAAGACACACAAATCATCAATACAGCAGAAAAGCCCCAGAAAGGTTTGGCACCAGCTATACATTATTAGAAAACATTACCCACCAGCTCTGGGCAATGCCAGTGTCACATGATCCCTACGCTCTCCCTGTAATGTTGTTTAGGTCTGTGAAGTGTCAGTGACATTGTGTACTGAGCAGCAGTGACACCCAAGGAGCAGCGCTCAATCCCTCCACCACAGACCGACAAGGACCACCACAAACATGGCAGACTATTCTGCTGCGGCTAGGGGGCAGTGTGGTCGCCGGGCCAGGTAAGTGTCACTCACCTGTTGTGCGCTCTGAGATTCCAACAAGCGGTCACCCCGGGGCCCGGACACACAGGCAGGCTCATCCTGATAAGCCCAGTGTGTCCCCCCCCTCCGCAGGAGGAGATTAGGTTCCAGGCTGATATTAATAGCGTGCAGGTGATAAATATGGAAAGCCCAGAGCCGCGCACAGCGCCAATCACTACAAACATGCCTGATCACAGGAGACGTCACACAACAGAGGAAAACGGACAGCCCAAGTGCACCCGTCATACACTCTGTATGTTTACAGGAATGGCATTCACGATGTATAAGAAAGCTGAAGTTTAACCACTTCAGCCCCGGAAGGTTTACCCCCTTCATGACCAGGCATTTTTATGTGATACGGCACTGCGTTATTTTAACTGACAATTGCGCGGTCGTGCGACGTTGCACCCAAATAAAATTGGCGTCCTTTTTTCCCCTCAAATAGAGCTTTCTTTTGGTGGCATTTGATCACCTCTGCGGTATTCTTTTGCTCTATAAACAAAAAAAGAGTTACAATTTTGAAAAAAATAAAATAAATGAATATTTTGTACTTTATGCTATGAAACACAACCAATAAAAAAGCCAATATGTATTCTGCTATATGCTGTTGGTAAAATATAAAAACAAACAAAAAAAACTTTTACTTTCTGCTATAAAACATGTAAAAAATAAAAAATCGCATTTCTTCATCAATTTAGGTCAATACGTATTCTGCTACATATTTTTGGTAAAAAAAAGTCCAAATAAGCGTATGCTGAACTGATTGGTTTGCGCAAAAGTTATAGCGTTTTGGGAACCAGTGATCACGTCTGCGGGTTTTATTTTTTGCGCTATAAAAAAAGAGTGACAATTAAATTTAAAAAAACAAAACAAAAAAAAATATATATTTTTTACTTTCTGCTATAAAACATTCAATAAAAAAATCGCATTTCTTCAACAATTTAGACCAATGGTAGCTGAATTCAGAGACGTTTACGCCGGCGTATCAGTAGATACGCCGTCGTAACTCTGAATCGACGCCATCGTAAGCATGGGCGTAAAATGAAGGATGGATGGCCGCACTCCAAACCAAACAGGTTGTCTTTATTTAAACGAACAGCAAAACATACCAGATCACAGCAACAGAAACAGGAGGATAACCGACGTTTCGCACTGACTTAGTGCTTATTCATGGCTTATTCGACGCCATCGTAACTCGGAATCTACGCCGTCGTAAATGTAATCGTATTCTGGAAACCAGATACGCTTAAATTAGGCTAAGATACGAGCGGCGTAAGTCTCCTACGACGTCGTATCTTAGGGTGCATATTTACGCTGGCCGCTAGGTGGCGCTTCCGTTAAGTTCGGCGTAGAATATGCAAATGAGCTAGATACGCCGGATTCAGAAACGTACGTGCGCCCGGCGCATTTTTTTACGTTGTTTACGTATGGCTTTTTCCGGCGTAAAGTTAGTCGAACAAATAGCTGGCCTAGCCAATGTTAAAAATGGCCGTCGTTCCCGCGTCGAAATTTGAAAATTTTACGTCGTTTGCGTAAGTCGTCCGTGAATGGGGCTGGACGTAATTTACGTTTACATCAAAACCAATACGTCCTTGCGGCGTACTTTGGAGCAATGCACACTGGGATATGTCCACGGACGGCGCATGCGCCTTTCGTTAAAAACGTCAATCACGTCGGGTCACCGGTCATTAACATAAAACACGCCCCCCTGTTCCACATTTGAATTAGGCGCGCTTAGGCCGGCCCATTTACGCTATATGTATTCTGCTACATATTTTTGTTAAAAAAAAGTCCAAATAAGCGTATACTGAACTGATTGGTTTGCGCAAAAGTTATAGCGTGTACAAACTATGGGATATTTTTATGGCGCTTTTATTTAGGTCTTTTTTACTAGATTTTTTTTTTTTTTTTGCGGGACATTGCTGAGAACAAATCGGACACCTGACACTTTTGACAGTTTTTTTGGGAACCAGTGACACTTTGATCACGTCTGCGTTTTTTTTTTTTTTTTTGCGCTATAAACAAAAAAAGAGCGACAATTTTGTAAAAAATAAATACATTTTTTACTTTCTGCTTAAAACATATTCATTAAAAATAAAAAAATCTAATTTCTTCAACAATTTAGATCAATACGTATTCTTCTACTTATTTTTGGTAAAAAAAATCCCAATAAGCGTTTATTGATTGGTTTGCGCAAAAGTTATATAGCGTCTACAAACTATGGGATATATTTATGCCACTTTTATTTATTTATTTTTTACTAGATTTTTTTTTAAAGGGACTGTGACATTGCTGCGAACAAACCGGACACTTTGATCACGTCTGCGGGTTTTATTTTTTGCGCTATAAACAAAAAAAAAAGAGTGAAAATTTTGTAAAAACAAAAAAACTATGGCCTAGATTCACGTACCCCGGCGTAAGTGTGGGCGGGCGTAGCGTATCATATTTACGCTACGCCTCCGCAACTTAGAGAGGCAAGTGCTGTATTCACAAAGCACTTGCGTCCTAAGTTACGGCGGCGTAGCGTAAATGTGTCGGCATAAGCGCGCCTAATTCACATTGTGAAGAGGTGGGCGTGTTTTATGCTAATAACTCGTGACCCCACGTAAATGACGTTTTAAACGTACGGTGCATGCGCCGTCCGTGGACGTATCCCAGTGCGCATGCGTCGGATAGAATGCCTAAGATACGTCGAACACTGCCTACGACGTGAACGTAACTTACGCACAGCCCTATTCGCATACGACTTGCGCAAACGACGTAAAAAGATACGATTGTTTCAACGTCCATACTTTGCATGGGCTACGCCACATAGAGACCAGCTTTATCTTTACGCCGGTGTATGTCTTACGTAAACGGCGTAACTAATTGCGACGGGCGTACGTACGTTCGTGAATCGGCGTATCCTGCTCATTTGCTTATTCAATGCGGAAGACAACGGAAGCGCCACCTAGCGGCCAGCGTAAATATGCACCCCAAGATACGACGACGTATCTTAGCCAAATTTAAGCGTATCTGGTTTCCATAATACGCTTAAATTTACGACGCATTTTAGATGTGTTTCTGCCGGAACGAGAAGGTGAATGGGGCTTATAGTGCAACAAAGCAATGGCTGGCGTTACCAGGACCCAGGGTGGTCCTTTGCTGTGCTTCCATTTTCCTGCCCACTAAGGAGGTGTATTCATGAAGTACCACAGCCAGAAATGAGCCCCTCCATCACTGTGCTCAGGCTGGGGTTGGCATGGTCCTGTGAACACCCAGTAAGCACGCTGGCCTCTCACAGAGCCCATGGCATCCATCTCTGACAGGACAGACACCTCAGGGCCCAGCACACAGGCCTACACCTGTCTCCATACAGCAGTCACCAGGCTGCCATAGAAACCACCAGCCAGACTAGCCTGTTTCCATAGTAACACCCCCTAAAGTCCCGGGTTCTTCTCACCTCTCAGCCTCCTTCCCATCCTCCGCCATTTCCGGGAATGACGTCGCCGGTAGGACTGAGGATGCCGGGAACTGTAGTTCCAAGTTGGCGCCTCCTCCAGCAGCTCACATGGCGCGCCTCTCCCCGCCGGACTACAACTCCCGGCAGCACCCGCGGCTCTCAGCGTCTCTAAGCAGAATTGTTAGATGAGTCACCATGGTGACTGAGATAATAAGAATTATAGCAGAAGATGTCCTTATTAGCATACCATGTTGTATACACTGCTAAAGACATCACATGGGCACTAGATTATATTGTATACCCCTATAGACATGACATGGCTACTAGATTATATTGTATACCCTTCATAGACGTGGTACAGGCACTGGATTATATTGTATACCCCCCACAGACATGGCATGAACACTAGATTATATTGTATACTACCCCGTTTACATGGCATGGGCATTAGATTATATTGTATACCCCCCCATAGACATGGCATGGGCACTAGATTATATTGTATACCCCACCCCCCATAGACATGGCATGGGCATTCGATTATATTGTAAACCCCCATAGACATGGCATGGGCACTAGATTATATTGTATACCCTTCATAGACGTGGTACAGGAACTGGATAATATTGTATACCCCCCACAGACATGGCATGAACACTAGATTATATTGTATACCCCCCTCCCCATAGACATGAGATGTATCTTGATATAGGACACTAGATTATATTGTATACTACCCTGTTTACATGGCATGGGCATTAGATTATATTGTATACCCCCCATAGACATGGCATGGGCACTAGATTATATTGTATACCCCCCCCCCCATAGACATGGCATGGGCATTCAATTATATTGTATACCCCCATAGACATGGCATGGGCACTAGATTATATTGTATACCCCCATAGACATGGCATGGGCACTAGATTATATTGTATACCCCCCATAGACATGGCATGGGCACCAGATTACATTGTATACCCCTACATAGACATGGCATGGGCACTAGATTATATTGTATTCCCCTACATAGACATGGCATGGGCACTAGATTATATTGTATACCCCCCATAGACATGGCATGGGCACTAGAATATATTGTATACCCCCATAGATATAGCATGGGCACTAGATTATATTGTATACCCCCATAGACATGGCATTGGCATTAGAATATATTGTATACCCCCACAGACATAGCATGGGAACTAGAAAATATTGTATACCCCCGTAGACATGGCATGGGCACTAGATTATATTGCATACCCCTACATAAACATGGCATGGGCACTAGATTATATTGTATACCCCTCAAAGACATGGCATGGGCACTAGATTATATTGTATACCCCCATAGACGTGGCATGGGCACTAGATTATATTGTATACCCCCATAGACATGGCATGGACACTAGATTATATTGTATACCCCCCATAGACATGGCATTAAATTATATTGTATACCCCCATAGACATGGCATGGGCACTAGATTGTATTGTATACCCCCCCATACACATGGCATGGGCAATAGATTATATTGTATACCCCCATAGACATGGCATGGGCACTAGATTATATTGTACATGGCATGGGCACTAGATTATATTGTATACCCCCATACTCATGACATGGGCACTAGATTATATTGTATACCCTTCATAGACATAGCACGGGCACTAAATTATATTGTATATCCCCCACAGACATGGCATGAGCACTAGATTATATTGTATACCCCCTCCCCATAGACAGGAGATGTATCTTGATATAGGGCACTAGATTATATTGTATACCCCTACATAGACATGGCATGGGCACTAGATTATATTGTATACCCCCCATAGACATGGCATTAGATTATATTGTATACCCCCATAGACATGGCATGGGCACTAGATTATATTGTATACCCCCCATAGACATGGCATGGGCAATAGATTATATTGTATACCCCCATAGACATGGCATGGGCACTAGATTATATTGTATACCCCCATACTCATGACATGGGCACTAGATTATATTGTATACCCTTCATAGACGTGGCAAGGGCACTAGATTATATTGCATACCCCTTCAGACATGACATGGGCACTAGATCATATTGTATACTCCTCAAAGACATGGCACGGGCACTGAATTATATTGTATACCCCCCACAGACATGGCATGAGCACTAGATTATATTGTATACCCCCTCCCCATAGACAGGAGATGTATCTTGATATAGGGCACTAGATTATATTGTATACTACCCCGTTTACATGGCATGGGCATTAGATTATATTGTATACCCCCATAGACATGGCATGGGCACTAGATTATATTGTATACCCCCATAGACATGGCATGGGCACTAGATTATATTGTATACCCCCATAGGCATGGCATGGGCACTAGATTATATTGTATACCCCCATAGACATAGCATGGGCACTAGATTATATTGTATACCCCTCAAAGACATAGCATCGGCACCAGATTATATTGTATACCCCAATAGACATGGCACGGGCACTAGATCGTATTGTATACCCCTCAAAGATGTGGCATCGCCACCAGATTATATTGTATACCCCCATAGACATGGCAAGTGGACAAAGCCTTAAAAGTAATGAATTTGCGTTCTGTAACTATTGATGATTAGCTGCTTAAAGTACGGTAGTTCCAAATGTTTTTTTCCTAAAATAAAAAACATGTTAAGCTTACCTGCTCTCTGCAATGCTCTTCTTTTGGGGTCCCCCATCGGTGCGCTCTCTGCTCTTCTTAGAAGTGTGCCCTCTTAGCAAGCTCTGCGCTATGGGGACACAGGTGTGGGCACGCTCCCGAGCCCATCACTCTGCATAGACAAGTCTCTGTTCTCACTGAAGTTATCGTTACTCTCCCTAATGTATTAGAGCAGCCTTTTTTTTTTTTTTACTTTTTAACACAGAGGAACCCTTGAAAAAACTTTCCAATCTCAGGGAACCTCTGCTAAAAATTACTATTAGCTAGATTCACAAAGAGTTACGCCGGCGTATCAGTAGATACGCCGTCGTAACTCGGAATCTAAGCCGTCGTACATTTAAGTGTATTCTCAAATTGAGATACACTTAAACCTAGCTAAGATACGACTGCCTGCGCCGTCGTATCTTAGCTGTCTAGTTCCGCCAGCCGCTAGGGGCGTGAACGCTGATTTACGCCTAGAATGCGTAAATCAGCGAGAGACGCCGATTCACAAACGTACACTTGCCCATCGCAGTAAAGATACGCCGTTTACGTAAGGCGTTTTCCGGCGTAAAGTTAGTCGAACAAATAGCTGGCCTAGTCAATGTTAAGTATGGCTGTCGTTCCCGCGTCTAAATTTGAAAATCTTACGTCGTTTACGTCAGTCGTCCGTGAATGGGGCTGGATGTAATTTACGTTCACGTCGAAACCAATTCGTCCTTGCGGCGTACTTTGGAGCAATGCACACTGTGATATGTCCACGGATGGCGCATGCGCCGTTCGTAAAAAACGTCAATCACGTCGGGTCACGAGTCATTTACATAAAACATGCCCCCCTCATCCTCATTTGAATTAGGCGCGCTTACGCCGGCCCATTCACGCTACGCCACCGTAACTTAGGAGGCAAGTGCTTTGTGAATACAGCACTTGCCTCTCTGACTTACGACGGCGTACCGTATATGCGATACGCTACGCCGCCTCAAAAGTAAGCCAGTCTATCTGAATCTGGCTATATACCTACAACTCATGACATTAATGTGATGGTCAGTGGGAACTTACCTGAGAAGCAAAAATTGCTCATTAGTTAAGGAACCCATAACCCCAGGGATCCATGATTTTCTGGCTGAGAAACCCTGCGTTAGTGTGATGATCAGTGGGAAGAATGCTCCTTACACTTGTGGTCATTTGGAAGAATTACCCCCTTACAGGCCGCTAAAAAGATCAATGATGTCAGTGGGAACTTACCTGAGAAGCAATAATTGCTCATTGCTTAAGAAACCCCGAGCAACCTCTGGAGGAACCCTAGGGAACCATGGAATTCTGGTTGAGAAACCCAGCACTAGTGTGATGGTCATTGAGAAGAATGCTCCTTATACTTGTGGTCATTTGGAAGAATTACCCCCCTTACAGACCGCTAAAAAGATCAATGGTGTCAGTGGGAACTTATCTGAGAGGTATACATTTCTGATTGCTTATGGAACCCTTAGCAACCTCAGGAGGAGTCCTAGGGATCCATGGAACCCAGGTCGAGAAACCCTGTGTTAGATAATCGGATTTGGATATGCTGAGCTGAGTCCCCCTTCTCTTGTTCCTTTACTTCCTTCTAGTTACTCTCCACCCCCCCCCCCCAATTCTTTCCTCCTCTAATACCAATCCCCCATCCTTGAGATCCCCATCGCCTAACCCGGTGTCTTTCTCCTTCGCCTTCTTATACCTAGCATGCTCCCTAAACTACCCTCCTCATCCTTCATGATGCTACGTGGATCGCCATCATGTTATAAACATTGCCACCCTTTATCAATAACAGACATTCTAGATTGGTGCCGAGGGTGATCTCCATACCGAAGCTCATCCTTGGGTTGATCCGATACCCTGACCCTTTCTCCCATTTTGTTACCTATTCCTGTTACCGCCATGTTAGCAACCAGCTTACTGTCTCTTAGGTAGATTCAGTTTTTTGCGCTATAAAAAAAGAGTGACAATTAAATTTAAAAAAACAAAACAAAAAAAAATATATATTTTTTACTTTCTGCTATAAAACATTCAATAAAAAAATCGCATTTCTTCAACAATTTAGACCAATGGTAGCTGAATTCAGAGACGTTTACGCCGGCGTATCAGTAGATACGCCGTCGTAACTCTGAATCGACGCCATCGTAAGCATGGGCGTAAAATGAAGGATGGATGGCCGCACTCCAAACCAAACAGGTTGTCTTTATTTAAACGAACAGCAAAACATACCAGATCACAGCAACAGAAACAGGAGGATAACCGACGTTTCGCACTGACTTAGTGCTTATTCATGGCTTATTCGACGCCATCGTAACTCGGAATCTACGCCGTCGTAAATGTAATCGTATTCTGGAAACCAGATACGCTTAAATTAGGCTAAGATACGAGCGGCGTAAGTCTCCTACGACGTCGTATCTTAGGGTGCATATTTACGCTGGCCGCTAGGTGGCGCTTCCGTTAAGTTCATAATGTTAAGTATGGCTGTCGTTCCCGCGTCTAAATTTGAAAATCTTACGTCGTTTACGTCAGTCGTCCGTGAATGGGGCTGGATGTAATTTACGTTCACGTCGAAACCAATTCGTCCTTGCGGCGTACTTTGGAGCAATGCACACTGTGATATGTCCACGGATGGCGCATGCGCCGTTCGTAAAAAACGTCAATCACGTCGGGTCACGAGTCATTTACATAAAACATGCCCCCCTCATCCTCATTTGAATTAGGCGCGCTTACGCCGGCCCATTCACGCTACGCCACCGTAACTTAGGAGGCAAGTGCTTTGTGAATACAGCACTTGCCTCTCTGACTTACGACGGCGTACCGTATATGCGATACGCTACGCCGCCTCAAAAGTAAGCCAGTCTATCTGAATCTGGCTATATACCTACAACTCATGACATTAATGTGATGGTCAGTGGGAACTTACCTGAGAAGCAAAAATTGCTCATTAGTTAAGGAACCCATAACCCCAGGGATCCATGATTTTCTGGCTGAGAAACCCTGCGTTAGTGTGATGATCAGTGGGAAGAATGCTCCTTACACTTGTGGTCATTTGGAAGAATTACCCCCTTACAGGCCGCTAAAAAGATCAATGATGTCAGTGGGAACTTACCTGAGAAGCAATAATTGCTCATTGCTTAAGAAACCCCGAGCAACCTCTGGAGGAACCCTAGGGAACCATGGAATTCTGGTTGAGAAACCCAGCACTAGTGTGATGGTCATTGAGAAGAATGCTCCTTATACTTGTGGTCATTTGGAAGAATTACCCCCCTTACAGACCGCTAAAAAGATCAATGGTGTCAGTGGGAACTTATCTGAGAGGTATACATTTCTGATTGCTTATGGAACCCTTAGCAACCTCAGGAGGAGTCCTAGGGATCCATGGAACCCAGGTCGAGAAACCCTGTGTTAGATAATCGGATTTGGATATGCTGAGCTGAGTCCCCCTTCTCTTGTTCCTTTACTTCCTTCTAGTTACTCTCCACCCCCCCCCCCCCAATTCTTTCCTCCTCTAATACCAATCCCCCATCCTTGAGATCCCCATCGCCTAACCCGGTGTCTTTCTCCTTCGCCTTCTTATACCTAGCATGCTCCCTAAACTACCCTCCTCATCCTTCATGATGCTACGTGGATCGCCATCATGTTATAAACATTGCCACCCTTTATCAATAACAGACATTCTAGATTGGTGCCGAGGGTGATCTCCATACCGAAGCTCATCCTTGGGTTGATCCGATACCCTGACCCTTTCTCCCATTTTGTTACCTATTCCTGTTACCGCCATGTTAGCAACCAGCTTACTGTCTCTTAGGTAGATTCAGTAAGAGTTAGGCCAGCTTATCAGTAGATAAGCCGACCTAACTCAGAATCTACGCCGACTTATGTTTAAGCGTATGCTCAAACAGAGATACGCTTAAACATATCTAAGATAAGACGGCTTGCGCCGTCCTATCTTAGGTTGCAATTTTTCGGATGGCCGCTAGGTGGCGCTTCCATTGCGGTCGGCGTAGAATATGTAAATGAGTTGATACGCCGATTCACGAACGTACGCCCGGCCGCCGCAGTAGATTTACGCCGTTTCCGTAAGGCATTAGCAGGCCTAAAGTTATTTCATCTATTAGGTGGAATAACAATGTTAAAGTATAGCCGCCGTTCCCGCTGCGAGATTCGAATTTTTTACGTCGTTTGCGTAAGTCGTCCGCGAATCGGGATTTACATTGTTTACGTCCACGTCGAAATCAATAGGCCCGTGTGGCGTACTTAGCCGCAATGCACACTGGGAAATGTAGGCGCCCGGCGCATGCGCAGTAAAGAAAAAACGTCAAAAACGTGAGGTCAAGCCTCATTACCATAAAGCACGCCCCCCCTCCAACACATTTGAATTAGGCGCCCTTACGCCCGCCGCATTTACGCTACGCCGCCCTAAGTAAGGAGGCAAGTACTTTGAGAATACAGTACTTGCCTCTCTTACTTAAGGCGGCGTAGTGTAAACACGCTAGGCTACGCCGCCTTAGATTTGCGCGCCCCTACCTGAATCTACCTATCTTTGTTTATTTTTATGTATATAGATCTGGGATGCTCAACCATGGCTCTGTGAGGTTCTCCAGAGGTCGTTAGGGGTTCCTTGAGCTGTGGCTTATTGACCTGCCATCTTATGGTGCCTCCATGATTCCAGGTCCAGTGCCACTTGGCAGAACCAGTGGTAAAATACAAAAATTAACATTTCACCGTGTGTGGCATTCTGATCATCACTGTAACGCCGTGTACAGACGATCGGACATTCCGACAACAAAACCATGGATTGTTTTCTGAAGGATTGTACGCTCAAACTTGTCTAGCATGCACACGGTCACACAAATGTTGTCGGAATTTCCGAACGGCAAGAACGCGGTCATGTACAACACGTACGATGGCACTAATAAAGGGAAGTTCAATAGAAGTTTGGTGAGAGAGTTTTCAGCTTCGTACTTTTCAGTCCGTTACAGAGTGATGAATGTGATATCTCCATTACGAATACTAGTTTTACCAGACCGAGCGCTTACGTCTCGTACTTGATTCAGAGCATGCGTGGAATTTTGTGAGTTGGAATTGTCCACACACGATCGGAATTTACGAGAACGGATTTTGTTGGAAAATTTGAGAACAAGCTCTCAAATTTTTGTTGTCGGAAATTCCGTAAAAAAATGGAGCATACACGGTTGGAATTTCCGACAACAAGCTCCCATCGAACATTTGTTGTCGTAAATTCCGACCGTGTGTACGCGGCATTAGAATTTAGGGCCAGATCCACAAAAGGGATACGACGGCGTAACTGCTGTTACTCCGTCGTATCCCTGTTTCTAACTATGGAACTGATCCACAGAATCAGTTTTCCATAGTTAGGACGAAGATCCGGCATGTGTAAGGGACTTACACTGCCGGATCTTAGGATGCAGTACCGCATCCACCGCTGGGGGCATTTCGTGTCGAAATGCCGCCTCGGGTATGCAAATTAGCACTTACGGAGATCCACGAAGCTTTTCAGCTTCGTTTTTTCTCCGTAAGTTTTAGTTTGCAAACGCAAAATTAGGGCTGCTTTTACAAAGTGTAAACTGTTTACACCTTGTAAAAACAGACCTTTCTGTCCAGCGACGCGATTTTTTTTTAATTTTAAAAAAAAATTTTCGCGCCGTATCTTTTTTTTTTCCCGACGCAACTTTATTGACCCGTCGCAATCCACAAAGCTCGGCGTAACGTAATTTTGCGCTATGCACGTCGGGAAAATGACGTCACAAGCATGCGCAGTACGGCCGGCGCGGGAGCGCGCCTAATTTAAATGGGAATCGCCCCCGTGAAAATAGGAACGCCTTGCGCCGGCGGAATTTAAGTTACACAGCCCAAAATTTCTAGGTAAGTGCTTTGTGGATCGGGCACTTAGGTAGAAATTTTAAGGCAGTGTAACTTAAATGGAAAAAATTAAGTTACGCCGGATCTTTGTGGATTACCCCCTTAGTTCTTCCTACTGACCACCAATAGAAGGGACATTTTTCCCACTGACCTCTGATGAATAACATTTTTGGATGGGTTCCTCGAGACCCGAAAATTCTTTCAAAGGTTCCTCTTGGGTAAAAAGGTTGAGGATGGCTGATATATATGTTAGAATGTATCTTGCATACCTTTCTTTGCAATTTACATGCTTGCTCCCATTTTGTACACCTATGGTATCCACTCTCATTGTATTTTGGAGAAAAGAATCTTTTGTAAAAGAAATATAATTATACAGACTGTAACAGACATGTGTTATTCTGCTGAATAGACAGCTGAAGAGACAGCAAATGTCTTTCCAAATTATAAATACATAGGGCCAGATTCTCAAACGAGATACGATGGTGTATCTCCAGATACACCGTTGTATATCTGTTTCTGAGCCCGGGTATCTATGCGAGTGATTCTTAGAATCATTTACGCATAGATACGGCGTAGATCCGACTGGCGTAAGTCACTTACACCGTCGGATCTTAGATGTAATTCCACGCTGGCCGCTAGATGGCGTTTACGACGATTTCTCATTTGTCTTTGCAAATGAGCCTGATACGCCGATTCCCGAACGTTTTTGCGCCGCCTCGTCGTCGTTTCCGTAAGCGTAAACTTACCCCTGCTATATGAGGGGTAAGTTTACGAAGGTCCATCGTATGCCATGTTAAAGCGGAGGTTCACCCATAGAGAACATATTTTCCCCTTGGATGAAGGCTCGTTTTGTCTAGGGGAATCGGCTAGTTGTTTTAAAATATGATCCGTACTTACCGTTTACGAGATGCATCTTCTCCGCCGCTTCCGGGTATGGGCTGCGGGGCTGGGCGTTCCTTCTTGATTGACAGTCTTCCGAGAGGCTTCCGACGGTCGCATCCATCGCGTTACGATTTTCCGAAAGAAGCCGAACGTCGGTGCGCAGGCGCAGTATAGAGCCGCACCGACGTTCGGCTTCTTTCGGCTACGAGTGACGCGATGGATGCGACCGTCGGAAGCCTCTCGGAAGACTGTCAATCAAGAAGGAACGCCCACTCCCGAAGACCCATACCCGGAAGCGACGGAGAGGATGCATCTCGAAAACGGGTAAGTACGGCTCATATTTTAAAACAACTAGCCGATTCCCCTAGACAAAACGAGCAGGAATCTAAGGGGAAAAGGTAAAAAAATAAATAAATGGGTGAACTCCCGCTTTAAGTATGGCGTAGGGACAGCGTCGTCTTTTTCCGTCGTTTTACTAAGTCGTTCGCGAATAGGGCTTTACGTAAATGACGCTCACGTCGGCTTCATTGACGTTTTCCGTCGTGAGCTGGAGCATGCGCACTGGGCTATTTTTACGGCCGGCGCATGCGCAGTTCGATCGGCGCGGGGGCGCCGATCGAACACCATTCCAACTGCCAGGCTGATATGGGGACATTGGGTGTTAATTTAGTCCTCATATTAAAGCGGAGTTCGACCCAAAAATGGAACCTCCGCTTTCGGAATCCCCCCCCCTCTGGTGTCACATTTGACATTTAAGGGGGGGGGGGGCAGATAGCTGTCTAATACAGGTATTTTGCTCCCATTTCTGGGCATAGATATCCGAGCCACGCGTTGGTATCTACGCCACTTCAGATGCCTTGTTCGTCCCCCCCCTGCTGTCTTCTGGGAGACACACAGGTCCAGTGGGTTCGCACAGCGCAGATCGCGCATTCCCTTACCGAAGATAGAAGAGAGCCAAGGGACATATCGGCTTCGGGTGCTGAGATCGCGGGCGCCCTGGACAGGTAAGTGCCCTTATTTTAAAAGCCAACAGCTGCAGTATTTGTAGCTGCTGACAAAAAAAAAAAATTATAATTTTGCAGAACTCCGTTTAAGGAACCAAAGCAATCAGAAACATTACAATATTAAATCATGTGAATTTATTGTAATATGAAGCCAGCTGCTACATGACAGATAAAGTATGACAAAGAACAGTCAGTAATCAGCAAACGTACTACGGAAGTAAACCATAACATAGGCTAGTCCTGTATATTCAGCTTTGTTATGCTGTAGGCACCTACACACATATATTTCTACAGGTGTCTGTAAGTCTAGCCGTATACGAAGGTAAATATGTGCATAAAATGTAAAATGTTGTGTACAGACGTGTGCAAAGGAAGCATCTATGCAAGTTTCAATAAACGCGTCTAGGTCAGCCATTTAGACTCGGCAATGATGGAGAAAATGTTTCATCTCTGTCAATCTTGAAATGAAGATAGCCATTTTGAAGCCTATCCATTCACTAGAGACCAGTGACATCACTGAGAATGCAGCCTATCCATTCACTAGAGACCAGTGACATCACTGAGAATGCAGCTTATCTATTCACTAGAGACCAGTGACATCACTGAGAATGCAGCCTATCCATTCACTAGAGACCGGTGACATCACTGAGACTGTTTCCTATCTATTTACTAGAGGCCAGTAACCTCAATGGGAATGCAGCCTATGCATTTACTTGAGACCAGTGACCTCACTGAGAATGCAGCCTTTCCAGTTACTAGAGGCCAGTGATCTCAATGAGAATGCAGACTATACATTCACTAGAGAGCGGTGACATCATTGAGAATGCAATCTATACATCCATTCACTAGAGACCAGTGACATCAATGGGAATACAACCTATCCATTCACTAGAAATCAGGGACCTCAATGGGAATACAGCCTATCCATTCACTAGAGACCAACGACCTCAATAGCAATGCAGCCTATCCATTCACTAGAGACCAGTGACCTCAATGGGAATGCAACCTATCCATTCAGAAGAGACCAGTGATCTCAATGAGAATGCAGCCTATCAATTCACTAGACCGGAGACATCACTGAGCATGCAGCGTATTCATCCATTCACTAGAGACCGGTGATCTTAATGGGAATGCAACCTATCCATTCACTGGAGACCAGTGATATCACTGAGAATGCAGCCTATCCATTCATTAGAGACCAGTGACCTCAATGGGAATACAGCCTATCCATTCACTAGAAATTGGTGACCTCATTAAGAATGCATAGGAAATAGGTGGGGGATGGGTGCGCTAAGAATATATATTTATATAATAAGAAACTGTGCAAATATATAAATATGTGAAACACCTGTGAATAATGATAAATCTAACATTAAAGTCCATGTGCACTTGATTGAATATGAAATCAAGCCCAGATCCCCATAGTATTATACTTGGTAAGAACTGGGCTCAAGTGAATCAGTCCAGTGATGGTGAATGAATATAACAAAAAGAAAAAGAAAAAGCGTCCCAAAGTAGATCCTCAGGAAAAAACTGAAGAGAATAGTGCTTCCAATGTATTCCACCTTCACCATATAACCAAACACCCGAAGTGGATAAGTGAAATGGCTCCTTACCAGATGGATATGTCCCTTAGTTTGGTATCAAACAAGGAGACATAAATAGCTTAAAACAGGATCACTTTGTAGAGTCTGCTGTATCCTAGCAAGGATATGAATACCAGTCTTGGACGTCCCAATATATAACATGAAAGACAGAATGGTGCCAATATAGTGTAGTAGGTTTATTAAAATTAAAAAGGCTTAACATAAAAGGAGCCAAATGGCCGCCTACCATAAGAAGTGCCTGTGACCCGGCACTGAGGCTGTATCGCGTAGGGTTGGTATGTCACAATGTATACCACGAGTGTATACCGCTGTTTCGACCTCTCGTCGGTGGAGCGTGCGTTCCACCTCGGCAATATCCGGAACCAGCGTTAGCAGGAAGTGACGTTTCGTGCGTGGTTAAGTGCCGCCCCTTATGGTAGGCGGCCATTTGGCTCCTTTTATGTTAAGCCTTTTTAATTTTAATAAACCTACTACACTATATTGGCACCATTCTGTCTTTCATGTTATATATTGGGACGTCCAAGACTGGTATTCATATCCTTGCTAGGATACAGCAGACTCTACAAAGTGATCCTGTTTTAAGCTATTTATGTCTCCTTGTTTGATACCAAACTAAGGGACATATCCATCTGGTAAGGAGCCATTTCACTTATCCACTTCGGGTGTTTGGTTATATGGTGAAGGTGGAATACATTGGAAGCACTATTCTCTTCAGTTTTTTCCTGAGGATCTACTTTGGGACGTTTTTTCTTTTTCTTTTTGTTATATTCATTCACCATCACTGGACTGATTCACTTGAGCCCAGTTCTTACCAAGTATAATACTATGGGGATCTGGGCTTGATTTCATATTCAATCAAGTGCACATGGACTTTAATGTTAGATTTATCATTATTCACAGGTGTTTCACATATTTATATATTTGCACAGTTTCTTATTATATAAATATATATTCTTAGCGCACCCATCCCCCACCTATTTCCTATGTTATAATCCTTTGATTATTTTTGGGTAGCTGCTTATATTCATTTATTTAAAAAAAAAATCATTAAGAATGCAGCCTATCTATTCATTAGAGACCAGTGACCTCAATGGGAATGCAGCCTATCCATTCACTAGAGACCAGTGACCTCAATAGGAATGCAGCCTATCCATTCACTAGAGACCAGTGACCTCAATAGGAATGCACCCTATAAATTCACTAGAAATTGGCGACCTCAATGGGAATGCAGCCTATCAATTCACTAGAAATTGGTGACCTCAATGGGAATGCAGCCTATCCATTCACTAGAGACCAGTAACCTCAATGGGAATACAGCCTATCAATTCACTAGAAATCAGTGGCCTCAATGGGAATACAGCCTATCAATTCACTATAGACCAGTAACCTCAATGATAATACAGCCTATCAATTCACTAGAGACCAATGACATCACTGAAAATACAGCCTATCAATTCACTAGAGACCAGTGACATCACTGAGAATACAGCCTATCAATTCACTAGAGACCAGTGACATCACTGAGAATACAGCCTATCCATTCACTAGAGACCAGTGACATCACTGAGAATACAGCCTATCCATTCACTAGAGACCGGTGACATCACTGAGAGTCTATCACCACATCGGCAATATTTTTTATTTACATACCACCACCATATTCCACAGCACTGTACAAGGATTTTTTGTCATCGCTGAATCCTATTGGACCAATAACCTGCAGTCACAATATGGCTTCTTCCACATTCTCTCGTTAAATGGCTGACCTCGCCTTTTTTGAAACAGAGTAAATTATTTTCAGTAGGTGCAATAACATCAACCTATTTACTATGTGCAGCTGTCTCCTGAGAACAGACTACTCACCAAGGCTCATTTACAAACATCAAAAAGGACCGGCCAGGACACAGCGCCGTATTCTGGGTCAGGACTGTGCCCACCTCCTGGCGCCTGCCCACTCAGCACTTTTAAGTTAGTAAATGACCCTTACTGACTAATTAATAAGTGCTTATTGAATATATAAATTAAATATATCATAAAAATCTAATTTGCACTGAATAAAGAATTTACATCCTTTTTTTTGTGGCTAGCAAACCCCTGTATGTACTGCAATCTGATATATTGTCATTATATTTACTTTCTGTTTTAAAGTGCAATTCCACAAGAAGCTTTTAGTGAGAAATGCAGAATAAGTGCAGTATTCACCAGTATAAATGTTTACCTTAATTGTGTCTCTTTCTGTTGGATGGAATTCCCCCCCTTTGTCTATTAAAAAAGAAAATCCCTATTGGGTTTCCATCTTATTTTTTTTTTTAAGCCCAACTCCAGTCTAATTTTTGTTGCCTCTGTCCCCCCATTAGGGAGGATTAACCTTACTCCTCGAACAAGAAATGTAGGGAATAGCCAGAGCCGATCCTAGGCAGGGTGCACAGGGTGCATTGCACCCAGGCGCCTGCAGAGGTGGGGGCGCCGAACATCTAACAGACTCTCTAGCAGAAGCCCTCTCTGTGTCCATCAGAGATTCCCCCCTCCAGGTCCCAATAAAGTACTTTGCTTCTCTTCCTGTATTTTGTTTATTGTTAAGAGATCATGTAAGGATCCCAGGTGAATGAAGACTTTGCGGGGGAGCATCTCTGTGGTTAAGTCATTGCCATAGAAACATTTGTAAAGGGGAGGAGTTAGTAAAATGATGACTCCCATGAGGGGGCACCAGAAATATTTCTGCACCCAGGCGCCTGTGACCCTAGGATCGGCCCTGGGAATAGCGGTCACCAGGACTCGCCTGATCGCGATTAGACAAGGTCCGTTGGACTGCTCATGCTAGTCAATGGTCAGCTAGCAGTGCCTGTGCCACTGACCTAAAACTGACATCTGATCTGGGCTACTACAGGGCAATGCTCCCAATGGCCATCTTAACAATGCACATGCAGCATGGCCTATGAGGCACCACATGACCCTCTTGTTTGCGGGTGGAACTTTGATTACCAAGACCTGCCCATGCCTACACACGATCTATGCACAGTTACGCTAGCAAGGACTCAAAAGGCAAAACACCATTGCTATTAAAGAGAACCAGTCACGTTGGGCTTATGCAAGAAAGAATATGCAATCCTAAATTATTACTAGTAAAAGTGTATCCACATGTGGGTTACTGGAAGTCCAGTTGAAGTTTGATAATATTTTATCTCTTCATTGTCCTATAAAAATACCTTAAAGTACCATAAAATGGTGCTTCCAACCTCCCACACTGTGGTGCTCTATATCTGCATAACAGAGTAGAGAGAGAGAGAGAGAGAGAGAGAGAGAGAGAGAGAGAGAGAGAGAGAGAAAAGAGGGGTGGAGAAAGAGAGAGAGAAGAGAGAAAAGAGGGGTGGAGAGAGAGAAGAGAAAGAGAGAAAAGAGGGGTGGAGAAAGAGAGAGAGAGAGAGAGAGAGAGAGAGAGAGAGAGAAAAAGAGGGGTGGAGAAAAAGAGAGGGAGAAAAGAGGGGTGGAGAGAGAGAAGAGAGAGAGAAAGAGAAAAGAGGGGTGGAGAGAAAGAAGAGAAAGAGAGAGTGAGAGAGAGAGAGAAAAGAGGGGTGGAGAAAGAGAGAGAGAAGAGAGAAAAGAGGGGTGGAGAGAGAGAAGAGAAAGAGAGAAAAGAGGGGTGGAGAAAGAGAGAGAGAGAGAGAGAGAGAGAGAGAAAAGAGGGGTGGAGAAAAAGAGAGGGAGAAAAGAGGGGTGGAGAGAGAGAAGAGAGAGAGAAAGAGAAAAGAGGGGTGGAGAGAAAGAAGAGAAAGAGAGAGTGAGAGAGAGAGAGAAAAGAGGGGTGGAGAGAGAGAAGAGAGAGAGAAAAAAAGAGGGGTGGGGAGAGAGAGAGAGAGAGAGAGAGAGAGAGAGAGAGAGAGAGAGAGAGAGAGGAGAGAGACAGAGAATAGAGAAAAAGAGAGAGAGAGAAAAGAGACAGAGAAGAGAGAAAAAAAGAGAGAAGAGAGAGAGAGAGAGAAAGAGAAAAGCTGCCCATACACTGTTAGGCAACCCATAGATGATTCAACTTTGTTTTGATGGGGAAATCCCTCCCACAGCGCTATTGTGTTCTGCCGGCCAGGAGAACACAATGATTCTATAGCTGCTGACAGTAGTTGCATGAAAAAACATCCAATAGGCTGGCTGTATCCAATTTGATTGAGGGATCAACTTGGGTACAACCAGCTTGCCCATAGATGGATCAAATCTCGAGATTCAAACCATCGATGGCCGGCTTTAGTTTCTTTTCCTTCAGCTAAATGAGGTGAATGAAGAAATCCACCACTGGAATTCATCCAGTCCCTGTGTGGGGAGGTACAGCGTCACATGGGGCACCAGCATCCAATTGAAAAGCTTCCCCAGTGACCCAGGAAACCATAAAGGAACCATGTTCCCCTTGATCAGTGGCCTACTTTACTCTGGTGCCTACTGGACTGCACATTCATATTTTATTATTATTTATATATATTATTATATCATTTTTTTTTTTAGGAATGAATAGTAAAAGGCATTTAAAACACACTGTGCTGCAACCACATGGCATTAAAAAACAGAGATGTAACTTCTTGACTTACCGTATTTATCGGCGTATATCGCGCAAAATCGTGGGTGCGCGATATACGCCGATACCCGCGCCAAGTTTTGAATACTGCGCCGACATATACCGAGCGCAATACACTCGGGTATAGTCGGCCAGTCTCAGCTTCTTCCGCGGTCACGTCCTGGATGTACAGGACGTGAGCGCGACAGTTTTGCCGAGCCTGCCCGAGTGTACTGCGCTCGGTATATGCTGGCGCAGTATTCAAAACTCGGTGCGGGAAACGAGCGGGGAGGACGCGAGGAAGCCACGAGGACGCGGCAGAAGGACGCCGGACCCGCCGAAGAGGACACCGGACCCACCGCAGAAGGACACCCGAAGCCGCAGAAGGACACCCGAACCAGCAGAAAGATGCCGGACCCGCCGAAGAGGACACCCGAAGCCGCAGAAGGACGCCGGACCCGACGAGGCCGCCGATGGACGCCGCGCAAGACACCAAAACTTTTTTTCCACAGGATTGGGGGTCACTTTAGGGGTGCGCGGTATACGCGGGAGCGCGTTATACCGCGATAAATACGGTAAATGTGGCAAAAGCTCCTCCTTCACCTGTACAACTTCCCCGTCCCAGCTGCCAGGAAGGGTTTGCAGTGTGCGTATGATAAGCAGACAGAGCGAGGAGATGTCCTTTATGAGAGAAGTGGAGCATGTGCATTCTTCTAACGAGCTGTCGCTTGACTCCTGAGTGTGCACAACAGCATCAAATAATACAGCCCGAACAAATTAAAATTATGTTTTTTTTTTCAATTGCTGTTATGCAAACCCAGAAGCTGGGAGACAGTGTGTGATGTCGGGCAGCAATAGTCAGACGTCAACAGACTGTTGCACATCAAGGTAAAGAGTCAAATTCAAAACAAAAGAAAGTCGCCATATGGTCACTGTGGACAGATAACTTTTCTGATCTTACCCAGGTGCCTTCTAGCCTAAATGTATCATCATTAAAGCTAGCAGACCCAACACTGGTTCGCCGCGACCAACCTAGACAATAGCCACCCAAACATACCCCTAGCCAGAGGGAAATAAATCTTTCATATGCAAGTATGTACAGCTGCTATATTAAGACTTTATATTCTGATTCATGCATAAGTCCAGCTGTCACAGGTTCTCTTATAGAAGAAAGCCACTACATGACTTATTTACCCCATACTAGCTCGGGGATCGAGACTAGTGACTTATTTACCCCATACTAGCTCGGGGATCGAGACTAGTGACTTATTTACCCCATACTAGCTCGGGGATCGACACTAGTGACTTATTTACCCCATACTAGCTCAGGAATAGACACTAGAGACTTATTTACCCCATACTAGCTCAGGTATAGACACTAGAGACTTATTTACCCCATACTAGTTGGGGGACAGACACTAGTGACTTATTTACCCCATACTAGCTCGGGGATCGACACTAGTGACTTATTTACCCCATACTAGCTCGGGGATCGACACTAGTGACTTATTTACCCCATACTAGCTCGGGGATCGACACTAGTGACTTATTTACCCCATACTAGCTCGGGGATCGACACTAGTGACTTATTTACCCCATACTAGCTCGGGGATCGACACTAGTGACTTATTTACCCCATACTAGCTCGGGGATAGACACTAGTGACTTATTTACCCCATGCTAGCTCGGGGATGGACACTACATGACTTATTTACCCCATACTAGCTGGGGGATAGACACTAGTGACATATCTACTCCACACTAGCTGGGAGATAGACACTAGTGACTTATTTACCCCATACTAGCTTGGGGATAGACACTAGTGACTTATTTACCCCATACTAGCTGGGGGATAGACACTAGTGACTTATTTACTCCATACTAGCTCGGGGATAGACACTAGTGACTTATTTACCCCATACTAGCACAAGGATAGACACTAGTGACTTATTTACCCCATACTAGCACAAGGATAGACACTAGTGACTTATTTACCCCATACTAGCTCAGGGATAGACACTAGTGACTTATTTACCCCATACTAGCTCGGGGATAGACACTAGTGACTTATTTACCCCATGCTAGCTCGGGGATGGACACTACATGACTTATTTACCCCATACTAGCTGGGGGATAGACACTAGTGACATATCTACTCCACACTAGCTGGGAGATAGACACTAGTGACTTATTTACCCCATACTAGCTGGGGGATAGACACTAGTGACTTATTTACTCCATACTAGCTCGGGGATAGACACTAGTGACTTATTTACCCCATACTAGCTGGGGGATAGACACTAGTGACTTATTTACTCCATACTAGCTCGGGGATAGACACTAGTGACTTATTTACCCCATACTAGCTCGGGGATAGACACTAGTGACTTATTTACCCCATACTAGCTCGGAGATGGACACTACATGACTTATTTACCCCATACTAGCTCGGGGATAGACACTAGTGACTTATTTACCCCATGCTAGCTCGGGGATGGACACTACATGACTTATTTACCCCATACTAGCTGGGGGATAGACACTACATGACTTATTTACCCCATACTAGCTCGAGGATAGACACTACATACTAGCTGGAGGATAGACTGGGGTGAGGAGAATAAGCTTTACTGCCTCAGATATACACATACCAGTCATGCCATGACTGCTTCTATCAAAGCTTGACAACACAGGTGTTTTGCTTCATGACAGGATGGTCGCGGAGGTCCACATACACTGTCTAAGTCTAGTAATAGAGCAGACTATTCCTACCCAGTCAATGGTTCTCCCGATTATTGTGCTAATTTCTGAGCCCTTCAAACAGTCCCAATCATCAGTGCTAAGCGATTTTCCGCTCCCTAGTTTGGGTTCCTCTGATGGAACCCTCAAAGAATATGTCATGTGACTTCTCATCAACTGCCGCTTATCCAGAAAGGACTGCGGCATCCTTTCCCGCACTTTAAAATATAATATTGACAGTATCATTTACATCCTCTTATTTCTCTATCCAGGTTATAAATCTGTAGAGCGATATTTATAGCAATCTTATTTGGTCCTGTGCAAGGTGGCAGAAGTGCATCAGTGTCAAAGCCTCGGAAAAACGCAATTTTCTGAAGGCTACAAAACTCGATTCTGGGATTGGCGCCCTGCGGCACATTGTGTTATTTCCCTCTCTTAAATGTGGCGACTTTCTGAATTTTCTCTGGGGGCTCCACATTATGTGCATTGGCGATAACGCTACCTGTTGCCGTGTTAGAGTGTGTATTCAGTGCAAGCAGAGTCTCTTTGTCCAGGGGTGTGGCAGTAGGGGTGGAACCGACCAAGAGTTGCTCCTCTATCTTCCTCTTTTTCTTCTTGCCGGTCACTTCCATTGCTGACTTATTAGAGGAGAAGTTTTGCTTTATTTTCCTTTTAACAACTGAAGAGACGGCAGAAACCCGGAACCAGTTCTGGGAATACAAAAAGATTTAGGCACTGCACTATGACAACACAACTGTGAGACATCTGTAGGAAGTGTTATTTCTTCCTTTCGGTAGGGGGGTAGTTTGATTTTTTCTTCCAGAAGGTTTATGCTAGACGTTTTTCTTACTCTACAGGTGGCAGACATGTTTCTTGCTGTACCCAGTACCACCATCCAAAGAGTCTTGCCCAAAAAGGCTTAACCTCTTCCTGCCCCCCCTGGCGTACCCTTTAAAAGTTCTTAATGCCCAGGGGGTGGTAAAGATCAATGATCATGGGACCACTGTAATTGGTTGTCATAGTGGTCACATGATCAGAAGCCGGTCCCACCGACTACCTATGTTTTTTTTGGAACGAGAGCTATTTTCGAGCAGGCTTGGTCTTACATTACCCGCCCAGAAATGCATGTGCAGCGTGTGGGCGTCAAAGCCCAGATTTTTGCTGCCACCACACATATGGGCTACTGGGGCGTAAAGGGTTTAAATATTGATGACCTACACTCAACTTCAACAATGATTCTAAGGTGTATCTCCTACAGTACGTTCAGCTCCTCTCTTCCTTTTTCCTCTATTATCGGCAATTACCTACTGTCAAAATGACAGCCGAGAATTGCCTAGCTTTACATAGCAGAAGCGGCTGTCAAAATGCAGCTGCTGCTGCGTAAAATAACACTTGCAGATCGGCAGCACGTATCTTTGAGTAATACACTCCGAAGAGTCTTGCCCAGAATGGCTTAACCCCTTTCCTGCACACCCTGGCATACCTTTTAAAAATTCTTAATGCCAAGGGGGTTGGAAGGCTCAATGATCATGTGACCACTGTTGTCACAGTGGTCACATAATCGGAAGCCAGTCCCAGCACCTACCGATGTTTTTAAGCTGGCTTAGTCTTTGTGCTGAGAGCGGCCTCCCAACACATAAACATCGCCCACCCATTGATGTATATGTGTGGCGTGTGGGCCCCAAAGCCCAGCTTTTTGCCACCAAACATATGGGCTACTTGGGCGTAAAGGGGGTTAAATATTAATATTATACTCAACTTCAACAATGATTCTAAGGTGTATCCCCTATGTTCAATCCCTCAAGTTCTGCTCCTCTCTTTCTGTTGCCTCCCCATTTGGCTTCTATTATTGGCAATTGCCTACTGTCAAACTGACAGCCGAGAACTGCCATGCATTACATAGCAGGAATAGCTGTCAAAATGCAGCTGCTGCAGCGTAAAATAACACTTGCAGATTGGCTGCACGTATCTTTGAGTAATACAGTGCAACAATGTATTGTTTAGAGATGCACCGAAATTTAGTCGGCCGAAAACTGTTTCTGTCTGTTTCCTAATGCCCTTGGAGGTTCCTACATGATGGGATTAGCCTTGTGTCAACTTTACCTCGTTATCTAACCATTGTGTGATGATTTGGGTAATATTTGGTTTCATGTGGTGACTGCCCTACTTTTCAAGTGTATAAGAACCTGTATTTCTGTTCAATAAAAAGTCATTCCTTTGGTTCTGTAACGGTATGGCCCGTGGGACCCTCTTGAAGGGTGTGGGGTACTCCTGTTTCAGCTTCACCAATGACTCTTGTGTCTAGGGTCATCCTATGTCCACTAGGGGCATAGGATGACTGAGAACTGATATCTTGGATTACATGAGATGGGGCAGTAATGATAATCCACAATATATTCAAGAATGTCTGCAAATAACTAATTACAGGTTGTTGATTCTGAACCCAACAGGTCAATAGGAGAGTGACTCATTCAATGTGGAATATAGACTGTTAAGGTGGTAATTAAGTCTGCTACTGTCATTTAAACTAGCCTTAGTCTGGCTTCTAAAGACCTTTTCATTGTGTGATGCTAATTAACACTGTTTTGGGTGAATTTCTATTGATGATAAATGTGTATTGTATAGCAAGTGAGAAAAGCTGGAGAATTGATGTCTGACTTGTCAGCTGTAGCTAATTAGCTCATGTGGATTATATCAGTGCCAGAAAGTCTGACTAAAAATGTGTATTGGGCTCCTTGTGTCATGTTGTGGTTGGAGTTCAGTCATTGTTCATATTTGGTTGCTGACTGTATATAAGAGCCTGAGTTTTCCCATTAAAGTATCTATTTTGAACCAGAGAACAGAGCTGTGTGTCTCGTTTTCTGGGGAATCCTATGGGCCATGTTCATCTGCTGGATTGTGGAGTGTCGATAAGCTGTCGTGGGTTGGTGGAATGGAATATCTTAAACGGCGTTAACCCCTGACCGTTACAGGTTCCTATCCCAACATCTTGTCTGTGTATAAAGCTTGGGGTAAAAGGGCTGGTATTAGCTCTCGGCCTGCTACAAAGGTTTGAAGGGCAGGAGGCACTGTTTGGTGGAAGCACCCAAGCTGAGTGCCAAGCGATTTGCCACACCCAACATAGCTTAGGTGTTTCAAGCGGCCTTTTACTACTAGAGTGGTAGGTTATCTATACCTATAGAACGGTCAGTTGGATAAAAAAAAATTCTCCTCACCTGCGAGTGTGTCTTTACGATGTGGTACTTCACTCCACTCTCAGAACTGAACTCCTTCTGGCACAGGAGACATCTGTATTTGCCCACCAAGTACTCACCCTGCAAGACACAAAGCAGCTGGAGGCCAAACTCACAAAGATTAACAATTGCAAACATACAAAGCTTGACGTTAGAGTTAGACTTCTGCTGAATTGTTTTTTTAGAAATCGTCAATTTCCTGGTTGTCATGCTCATTCCCTGGTTTCGTTGCTTAGTGGGATCGCCAATGACAGCCCTGGAACTAGCAATTTTAAAAGTGGGTCAGTACTCCAACACTTAAAGTGACTTAAAGTTATTTAATTTATTTTTGACAAGAGAAGTATGGGAATGTTTTTTTTTGGTAATTGTACTTACCTAGGTGGATGCTGCATCTGTTCCCTGCCAGCTCTAAGACTGAAAACCGAGCCATTAAACACTCCCAACCTGTGACTTTCACCGGCTCTCTGCTCTGATCCCCCTCCAGCGCTGGGCTGTGGAGGGGGGCGGGAGGAGCCAGCTCAGTCTCCCAGCAGCTCGCTGAGAGGCTGAGCCGTGTACCATATGGTCGTGATCTTTCCCGAGTCCGGACCGGTTCTGTGACGTCAGCCGACAGCAGTTTTCAGACCGCTGTCGGCTGAAAACGGGTCACAAGAGTGAAGTACGAACTGCACTCCTGTGATCCATAGGATCACAAACTTTGTATGTACTTCTCCTTTAATTACAAACATATCATACTTGCCTGCTCTGTGTAATGGTTTTGCACAGAGCAACTCCGATCCTCCTCTTCTGGGTCCCCCCGCTAGTGCTCTGGGCTTCTTTTCTTCTCTGTGTGTCATTTTAGGGAGCAGCTCGATCCTGGGCCGCGCTGTGTGTGTCCATTGACGCACAGAGCTTGGCTTGGCCTTGCCCCCTGACGCCCGCGCTCCCTTGTCACTGGATTTGACTGACAGCAGCAGGAGCCCTCCAGTGAGGAGGGAATGAGAGAGGGAGAGAGGGGACAGAGAGAGAGCTGCACCGCTGCTCTCAAGCTCAGCGCTGGATCGAGATTGGGCTCAGATAAGTTATCTGGGGGGAGTATAATAGAAATAGAAGTTTTTTTTTACCTTAACGCGTTAAGGAAAAAACGTCAGCCTTTACAACCACTTTAATTACATTTATAACAACAAATACTTTCTGACATAATGAAAAAACCTTGAAATGTTATAATTTACCAGGCAAATTCCTGATCACAAGCTCCTTATCACATGAACAGTACTAAGGCAGAGTTCAAGCGGTTCCCACCAGACAACAGGGGGGGGGGGGGGGACTATTACCAAGCCAGCCACTAAGCACCTCTGCCTGAACAGGGCAGCAGACAGAAATGACACTTAGAGCTTTGGACTGAGACAAGTGCACACTATAGAAGGATATGCTTTGTTCATATTTCATGTCTGTGGTTTAAAACCACTTTAAACATGAACATCAGTTTAAAAGGCACAATGAGCTTCCAGTTATGTTTAACCACTTCCGGACCGCCGCATCTACATTTACGTCGGCAGAATGGCACGGACAGGCACATTGGCGTACCTGTACGTCCCTGCCTAGACGTGGGTCGGGGGTCCGATCGGGACACCCCCCACGTACATGCGGCGGTTCCCGTGGCTTCAGGAGCGATCCGGGACGGGGGCGCGGCTATTCGTTTCTAGCCGCCCCCTCGCGATCGCTCCCCGGAGCTGAAGAACGGGGAGAGCCGTATGTAAACACGGCTTCCCCGTGCTTCACTGTGGCGGCTGCATCGATCGAGTGATCCCTTTTATAGGGAGACTCGATCGATGACCTCAGACCTACAGCCACACCCCCCTACAGTTGTAAACACACACTAGGTGAACCCTAACTCCTACAGCGCCCCCTGTGGTTAACTCCCAAACTGCAACTGTCATTTTCACATGCATTTTTTGCTGTGAAAATGACAATGGTCCCAAAAATGTGTCAAAATTGTGCAAAGTGTCTGCCATAATGTCGCAGTCATGAAAAAAATCGCCGCCATTAGTAGTAAAAAAATAAAAAAATAATAAAACTATCCCCTATTTTGTAAACGCTATACATTTTGCGCAAACCCATTGGATAAACGCTTATTGCGATTTTTTTTACCAAAAATAGGTAGAAGAATACGTATCGGCCTAAACGGAGGAAATTTTTTTTTTATATATGTTTTTGGGGGATATTTATTACAGCAAAAAGTAAAAAATATTGAATTTTTTTCAAAATTGTCGCTCTATTTTTGTTTATAGCGCAAAAAATAAAAACCGCAGAGGTGATCAAATACC
This sequence comes from Rana temporaria, assembly GCF_905171775.1. Lineage (NCBI taxonomy): Eukaryota > Metazoa > Chordata > Amphibia > Anura > Ranidae > Rana > Rana temporaria. Next base: position 14,825,268 of record NC_053500.1, read on the forward strand.
ACCAAAAGAAAGCTCTATTTGTGGGGAAAAAAGGACACCAATTTTGTTTGGGAGCCACGTCGCACGACCGCGCAATTGTCTGTTAAAGCGACGCAGTGCCGAATTGTAAAAACCCCTTGGGTCATTTAGCAGCATATTGGTCCGGTCTTTAAGTGGTTAATAATAAAAAATAAAAAAAAATAATATATATATACACACACACACACACACACATATACATACACATATATATAATTTTTTTGTTATTTATGTAAAATAACCAGGGGCCTTTTGCTGACTACATCCACCAATAACGAGGACAATGGTAAATCACTGTAATGGATGCTGTATACCTTGTTGCAGTTGGCAAGATGAGCCTTTAGCCCGGACACACTGGAATATATTGCTTCACAACACTGGTGACAAGAGAAAACGAATGTTAAACACTGAGACTTTACACTTCTAATGTTCATGTTTTAGAAGAATATGGTTAAAGCGGGGGTTCACCCTTAGAGGGCACTTTTCCCCCTTAGATTCCTGCTCGTTTTTACTAGGGGAATCGGCTATTTATTTTAAAATATGTGCAGTACTTACCCGTTTACGAGACGCATCCTCTCCGTCGCTTCCGGGTATGGGCTTCGGGAATGGGCGTTCCTTCTTGATTGACAGGTTTCCGAGAGGCTTCCGACGGTCGCATCCATCGCGTCACGATTTTCCGAAAGAAGCCGAACGTCGGTGCGCAGGCGCAGTATAGAGCCGCACCGACGTTCGGCTTCTTTCGGCTACGAGTGACGCGATGGATGCGACCGTCGGAAGCCTCTCGGAAGAATGTCAATCAAGAAGGAACGCCCGCTCCCGAAGACCCATACCCGGAAGCGACGGAAGAAGATGCAGCTCGAAAACGGGTAAGTACTGCACATATTTTAATATAAATAGCCGATTCCCCTAGACCGAACGAGCAGGAAGCTAAGGGGAGATTTTTTTTTTTTTTTTAAATGGGTGAACTCCCGCTTTAATGGTTAAATGTTAATATTGTTTCCTACAACCCCTGAGTGGTAACCACCTACCAAAATACTTACAGTCACCCCAGCTCCCCTAACTGCCCAGCGCCAACAGCTTATTCAGAAAACTGCCCCAGCTTTGTCCAGCTCCTGCTTCACAGGAACTCTGCTCGCCCCATTCTTTCCTTTTGCTTGATTTCATGCTCGGCGGCCCCCTGCCGTAGGAAAGACTGAGCTTGCACGATGCTAGATAAACGCAAGCAAAACAAATGGGGGCTCGTCCGGGATCTGCGCTATAATTCAACTGAGGCAGACCTGTTTTTCTGTGGTGTGTTTTGTAGCTTGTACTGTACTCCTAATATTGTAACTTTTGTAAAGTACAGCATTTTTGTTCAGTTAAAGTCCTTGGGCCAGATTCTTGTAGAATCCGCGGCGGCGTAGCGTAAGCTATTTACACTACGCCGCCGCAAATTACTGGAGCAAGTGCCGTATTTTTCAAGCACTTGCTCCGTAATTTGCGTCGGCGTAGTGTAATTGGCCCGGCGTAAGGGGGCGGCCTCTATTTAAATTATATATATATATACTCGCCAGCACACCAGGAATCATAACGTCCAAAGATTTAATGCATATCTATTATGTCAAAAAGAGCAACGTTTCGAGGCCACGCAGGACCTCTTCGTCAGGCAATTTAAATTAAGCGCGCCCCCGCGCCGATCGAACTGCGCATGCGCCCGGCGGAAAAATAGCCCAGTGCGCATGCTCCAGCTCACGAAAACGTCAATGACGCCGACGTGAGCGTCATTGACGTAAAGTCGTATTCGCAAACGACTTACGAAAACGACGTAAACTACGGAAAAAGCCGTCGCTGACCCGACGCCATACTTAACATGGCATACAACGGACAAACGTAAATTTGACCCTCATTATAGCAGGGGCAAGTTTACGCTTACGGAAACGTCGTAAAATCACTGCGTCGTCCGCGCGTACGTTCGGGAATCTCGCGTAACTAGCCAATTTGCATAGACGACGGGGAAAACGACGATGCAACACCTAGCGGCGGGAAAAAAAAATTGCATTTAAGATCTGACAGCGTAAGAGCCTTACGCCTGTCAGATCGAATGGGTATCTATGCGTAACTGATTCTAAGAATCAGTCGCATAGATACGCCGGACCAGATTAGGACTTACGACGGTGCAAATGGCGTTGCGCCGTCGTAACGCCTTTGAGAATCTGGCCCCTTGCCTTTAAAACCAAGTAACCTTGCTAGATAGACGCAAGCAAAACACATGTGCGGTAAGTCTGTGCAGTACCTGGATGGGCTGCACAGTGAAGAACTCAGGAGAGGGGCTGAAGGTATTTTATTTAAATATTGTATATACTCGAGTATAAGCCAAGTTTTTCAGCCCATTTTTTAGGCTGAAAAACTCCCCCTCGGCCTATACTCGAGTGAATCGTACCTTTCATTACTAAAACAGCGTGCGTCTCCCGCTGTGTAATGCAGTCTGTTCGGCCGTCCATTGTAAGAAAGCCCCGCCTCCTCCTCGTCTGTGATAGGTGCAACATTGATACAGTTTCCCAGCATCGTATCAGTGTTCCTCTATCATGGACGGACAAGGAGGAGGCGTGGCTTTGTTTCAATGGACAGCCGAACAGACTGCATTACACAGCGGGAGACACACGCTGTTTTAGTAATGAAAGGTACGGCTGCAAATGGGCACAGTGAGAGACTGCAAATGGGCACAATGAGAGACTGCAACTGAGCACAGTGAGGCTGCAACTGGGCACAGTGAGACTGCAACTGGGCACAGTAAGGTTGCAACTGGGCACAGTGAGACTGCAACTGGGCACAGTGAGGCTGCAACTGGGCACAGTGAGGCTGCAACTGGGCACAGTGAGGCTGCAACTGGGCACAGTGAGGCTGCAACTGGGCATTGTTTACCCAGTAGCTGCTGCATTTTCCCACCTTAGGCTTATACTCGAGTCAATATGTTTTCCCATTGTGGTAAAATTAGGTGCCTCGGCTTATATTCGGGTCGGCTTATACTCGAGTTTATACGGTATATTAAGTTTATTTAATAGCCATAAAAGATATTAATTGACTTTGTGTGTACTAAATGCCTTTGCAAAGCCTTATATCCCCTTAAAAAGGTAGCCGCGGCATGACATCATCTCTGGTGCTGTACATAGCCTGAGCAAGAAGCAGAGCTGTGGGAGGGGCACAGCAACTGCACCCACTACACTCTGCCTGTAGAAAACTACAGAAGGGGGCGGAGACAAGACCAGTCACCGTGCGCAAGGAGAGAGAGCAGCAGTGAGCGGTCCTGTTCCCATCCTGGCTCCATCCATCCCCCAATCCAATTCCGGCTCCATCCATTCCCCCGATCCCATTGCGGCCCTATCCACCACCCTGATCCCATCCCGACTCAGTTCACCCCCCCCAATCCCATCCCGGGCTCCATCCGCTGTGGCAGGTTAAGGGGAAGAGCCACACCGACGCACTAGCCTGCTTAGTACCGGGTGACGCCAACCCTAGTGACGCCACTGGTTAGAACTTCTGCCAGCATTTACCGCCCCTTCACTTCCTGCCCAAGTGACAAATGTGTCACCAGCGTAGGAAGTGAGGGGAAATCTCCAAGAAGGACACACAGCAAGAAAAAAAATGTCAATGTTCCAATTGGAAAATGTTCCTCACTTCAGTCCAGGTGACAACATTTTTTAAGCTAGCCATACACGTAAATATTTCCCACAATCAAGCCACGGGCTGAATGAGAGAAATCTAATAGATCCCTCCATCCATGCTAAGCAGCGTGGATGGAGAAATTTCTCCTGCGATTTGTTGTATTCAGACAGATGCAGCACCAGTAGTTGTCTTTATACCTGAACAGCGACTGCATCTGACTGGCTGAAGTCACTGTTCAGTTGCCAATGTACCACCTGACTCCTTTGATTTTTCACATTTTGAGGCTTCTCAAGCGTGGTGCCGATAGGGCCACCTACGACTCGAATTTTGGCTGATTTTCTAAATTAGAGTCATGTTGTGCGGGCGGCTTTATTAGGAAATTCCCCTCGTGAGGACCCAGACAGTGAAAAGAACAGAGAAGTTCTAATTCTCCCCTCCCCCCTCACAACCAAAAACAAAACAATTCTTTTGGTTGGAGTTACTCTTTAACTATTGCATACTGCGATACACCATATTTTTAAGGATATTAGGAATACTTATACACAGTGACTCACACTATTAGGGCAGCAGATGAAGCCGTTTTCTTTAACATTGGTCTTCCAAGTATCCAGAAGTTTGGGGTTAAAGGTCGGCAGGCCGGGACGGAGGTAGTTCAGCTGTCATAGAAGACACGGGTTAGCCGTCATGCCTCTTCCATACAGAAAGGGGTCTTTTTACAGGCATCTATAGATATAATATAACGCTTACATGTCTGAATGTTGTAGGAGGTTAAAGAGCCGTCCACCCAGGACAAATGTAAATCAGATCAGCAATTTCAGCAATATATGTGTGGCAACATCCTCTCTATTAAAAATGCCCAGAATATGCTGATAGGAGCAGACAGCAGAGTGACGGAGAGATAACCTCGTCAGTCTGCTGCTTCTCCTTCACTGCCCGGTCACAGGCTGGGGGGGAAGGACAAGACCTAGCTGTACTGCAGAAGAGCTGTGTGACAGATTTCATCTGTGTGCAAGGCCGCCATCATGAATTATGGGGCCCCTTACACAGCTTCAGGCATGGGCCCCATATATAAAAAAAAAAGAAATAAAAAAAATATATAAAAAAAATATTTTTTTTTATAAAAAAAAGGGGGATTGTCATCCGGGGCCCTGGGGATCTCCGGACCCCTAAAAAAAAAAAGGGGGGGGGGGGTTGCCATCCGAGCCCCTTACAGGTGTACTGCCTGTACCCCCCTGATGGTGGCCCTGTCTGTGCGTTTGACTGTTTGCCTGCAGTTAGAGTGTTACTAAACCCACAACAGTAAAACCAGTCCGTCTACAAAGTAAAGCATGCTTGTTATACTCGCTGTGGAAACTAAGGGGTTATTCCTCTGTATTGTGTAAAAAGGCTGATCCTGTCTTCCCTGTCCCTCCCCTTTTTCACTGCCCCCAATATATCTCCTAATTGTACAGAGAATTAGGGGACAAGCTGCACATGCTCAGTTTGGTGTGTGTTGCTTTTTTTTAATCTTGGGAGAGTGCATGTGATCAGCACAGGGCCAATCAGCACGGCCCAGACAGAGGGTCAGGGGTTCTGCAGCCTACTGCTAATAATAAAAGGTATTTAGCAGTTTATATTTACTAAAACTATTGCATTTCCATGTTCTGTGTACTGTAGGAGACCAGATATAGTGAATGCAGGTTCTGGGTTTAGTAACACTTTAAGCTTTCACAACAGAACATTTACCATGGGTGGAGTTGGGAGCTCCAGTATGGAAAGCTTCTCACAAGTCCCCGAAAGACACAAGGATCCAATAGGTACACAGCCTGCTAGTATCGATCCCATAACTGAAAATATATATGTAGCCAGGTGCTGGGCTACAGCAATATGGAGAAGACATTGGCTTTTATTCTTCTCTCCCTCTACTGAGATACTGATGCTGCACCATTCTACTCAGGCCAGCAGGGGGAGAGCTGAAGAGAGTTGAAGTTTGTGATGGCAGCCATATAATGGGGCCAATTGACTCCTTACACCATAGTGCACACTGTGCAGTAGGAGTGAAGAGATGTTAGAGAGAAAGCACCTCTGTCTGGATATTCGCCTACCAGTGGGAGACCACGCCAGCGATGATCCAAGCCCGAGACTGAAGATACTTGATGGCAACACAGCCCCGCCCACAGCACCTGCACCGCTGGCTATGGGAGACTGGAGCGTGCTCTCACCCTCTACTTCCCATTGCTGATCATTGGAAGCCTTTGAGGAGATACTGAGGAGGGCCCCCCTTCTTACAGCGAGAGGTCCCTGCAACATCTCGGTGACTAGTGAGAGGGCTATTCACCCATTGCTGATACTGCTAGCAGGGATTGAGCCACTGAGAGCTGGACACCAACTATACTCAATCCACTCTGCACCCATACTGCACTCTAGAACGTACTTATTCCAAACCTAGACTGCACCCATACTAACCCTATACTACAATATACTAAACCTTTACTGCATCTGAACACCCACATCTACTTTGTACCTGTGCCAAGACTATACCGTACCTATACTGCATGCAGTTTAACTGGGGCTGTCATTAAGTGCACTAATGCTCTTAAAGGGCCCCAATGTTAGCCAGCAGAAGAACATCTCAAAGTACTGCCCCCCCATAATATTAATTCTGCAAATCCCCTTTGTTCCTCTGCCCCTTCCTCTACCATCCTCCTTTTCTTTTGGACGGTGCAAACCCAGTCGGTCTAGGACTAGCATCGCAGCCATAAACGCACTCTTGCAGTATAGTCCCAGCACTCGGTAGATGAAACTTTACTACTGCACTTGAGGTGGTCTTGCAACTGTTTATGCTAATCTGGACACCAAGGCCCAGATTCTCGTAGATCGGCGTAAAAATGGGCGGGCGCAACGTATCTGATTTACGTTACGCCGCCGCAAGTTTTTTCAGGCAAGTGCTTTATTCACAAAGCACTTGCGTGTAAAGTTGCGGCGGCGTAATGTAAATCACCCGGCGGAATTCAAATTCGGCGGGTAGGGGGCGTGTAGCATTTAAATGAAGCGCGTTCCCGCGCCGAACGAACTGCGAATGCGCCGTCCGTAAAATATCCCAGGGTGCATTGCTCCAAATGACGTCGCAAGGACGTCATTGGTTTCGACGCGAACGTAAATGGCGTCCAGCCCCATTCACGGACGACTTACGCAAACGACGTAACTTTTCAAATTTCGACTCGGGAACATTGGTTGTGCCTCATAGACCCAGGGGCAACTTTACGCCGGAAAAGCCACGAGTACATTCGGGAATTCGCGTATCTAGCTAATTTGCATACTCGACGGGGAAATCGACTGAAGCGCCACCTAGCGGGCCAAAAAAAAATTGCAGTTAAGATCCGACGGCGTAAGAGACTTACGCCTGTCGGATCTAATGGATATCTATGCGTAACTGATTCTAAAAATCAGTTGCATAGATACAACGGGCAAGATTAGGACTTACGACGGCGTACATGGCGCTGCGCCGTCGTAAGCCCTTTGAGAATCTGGTCCCAAATGTCATCCTATGCCTAGTCCATACCGTTAATCACTTGTATGCTAAATTGTGTTACTACCATTGTTAGTCCGTTTTATGCTTGCCTACTTACCAACAATATTGGGTGACAATATATTAGGTTTGCCTTTACTACCTGGTTTGGTGCCCGTTTTCTTAGATATAGCACCACTATTGGGTACAAAATATTACTTTCAGTGATTTTCTGTTAAATTTTATGCTTGTACAACCAACTTGGTGTGTTAGAGTGGGTGAGGTTATTGAAAAGGTTGAGGCAAAGATCAGAGTACCCATCCTATCCAGCGGCTTCTACAGGGGTAGCGCTTCATATGGTTTTTGCACGAAGCGAGCCATTAACCATGCCCACATCACTAATAAATACATTGGTGTGCAGATCGCATTGGGCAAAGGGACGAGTTCCAACTCACCCTCTTACTGTCCGGTACAAGGTCCTCCTTCATCCTCCTACGACTTCCCTCCTTTGTCAGCTCATCCTCTGCGATCTCTTGTAGATGGAAGACTGCGACCTGAGCTGACCGCCTCCTTACTCGCCCACTTGGGGTCCGTTCAAAGTCCTCAATCTCCACTTCCTGCTTTGATGGCAGCTCTGGTTCTTCTGGACTAATCAAGTCCTAGGGAGAAACAAGAAAGTGCCATTCTTGAATTTAAAACTGTTCAAGTGCACCATGGCTAACGGCAGTTACAGCTTCTTTTTTTTTTTTTTTTTTATAAATTGTATTTTTTATAAAAATAAAAAAAATTCTACAAAAATACAGAAAGAAAAGAAATGTCAAACATTTCTCAGAACGTAATAAGTGCAATCATTGAAAAAGCACATAACATACACCGAAGCCTTAAAGTGGATGTAAACCCACATTTATTTTTTTATGTCACAATGTAGAGTATAAGATTTCCTATCATCTGTGCCCAGTCTTGCCACACAGAGTTAATCCAGCTCTGAGCAATCCTCTTTTATTGTTCAGTGAAAATTAACAGAATTCCAGATAAAACCTGTCTAAATAAAAAGTCCTTTCCTCTCTCCTTGCTTTGAGTGACAGGTTATTTACATATCTAGCTTGGACATGTTTATCATATGTTATGTTATGTTTATCATAATATGAGGTGATCCACAGTATAAGGCCCGGTACACACGAGCAAACATGTACGATGAAACCGGTCCGTCGGACCGTTTTCACCGTACATGCCTGCCAGAGGGCTTCTGTACGATGGTTGTACTAACCATCGTACAGAAGTCCGCGCGTAAACAATACGCGGGGCGTGTCCGCGTCGTCACCGCGACGATGACGCGGCGACGTGGGCGGGCCTGCCATTTAAAGGCTTCCACGCATGCGTCAAAGTCATTCGACGCATGCGAGGGACGGCGGGCGCTCGGACATGTACGGTAGGTCTGTACTGACGACCGTACATGTCCGAGCGGGCAGGATTCCAGCGGACGGTTTTAAAACACGTCCAGGAATATTTGTCTGCTGGGAAAAGGCCCGGCGGGCAAATGTTTGCTGGAATTCGGCCCGCTCGTGCCTACACACGACCGAACATGTATGCTGAAACTGGTCCGCGGACCAGTTTCAGCATACATGTTTGGTTGTGTGTACGGGGCCTAAGGCTTCATTTCCATGGACGTTTTTACAGCCACTTTTCTGAGCATTTTTTGCAGCTTAAAAACAGCTCTACATGTTAGTCTATGGCCTCATGCCCACCATGACGTTTTTGAGCTGTAGATGGCTGAGCCGTTTTTAAGCTGCATAAAAAAACCAGGGCCAGTGCGTTCTGAAGCTCCAGAGTAGAGCTGTAAAAACGCCAGACGTTAAAAAACACTCAAAAACGCGCAAAAACGCTACCGGTCATCAACGAGAGGAAATAAATAGCTGCACATCAAAGGAACGTTCCAACGTGTTCATTCCAAAATAGCAAATGACAGCTGACAAGACAAAGTGGCCGAACCCAGGAGGCGATGCGTTTCACACTGACCCACCAATCAGAGGCTATCACAGCGATCAGATTACCCGAAATTGGGTGTTCCGGGTCCTGATCGTTGAGACGCCAGTGCCAAGCACACTCCCAGCATATAGGGAGATACGCAAATATGCAGCCCCACGGAAAAAAGCCCAGTCTCGTGGAGCCACATATTTGTGTGAGGTAGACGTCAAGGGGTTAATTAAGCAGAGAGTAATCGATAAAATGTATTTAATAAATTCAGACCAAGGAAAGCGGCTGGAGGTATTGCCCATAGCATGCAATTATGTTTCGGTCTTTCTTTTTCAGGAAAAATAGAAGATTAAATGGAATTGGCTGCTGAGTGAACAGCCCCGGCAGTATTCACAGTCTGTACTTAATTTGAACTTACTGTGCAGTGTTCGGTCCGCATGTGGTAGTCTCTCCCAGCTTTGGATCGGTATGCCTTGCTGCAATGAAGACAAGAGAAGTGCAGTTTCTCCCGGTCGCACTGCTCTCGCCCGCAACGCTGTGTGTGGTACTGGTAACCCATTAGACTGGAGAATGAAGCCATGCAATTCTGGGGGGAAAAAAAACATACTGGGTAATTCTAAAGGAAAACACTGTTAGCCAGATTCACGTAGTTTGGCGTATGTTTAAGCCGGCGTAGCGCAGCTCATTTGCACTACGCCAATGTAAAATAGAGAGGCAAGTACAGTATTCACGAAGCACTTGCTCCGTAAGTTACGTCGGCGTAGCGCAAATGGGCCGGCGTAACCCCGCCTAATTCAAAGTAGGCATGTAGTGGGCGGGCTACATTTAAATTGTAAATGAAGGCCGTTCGTACGGCGAATGCTCAGAATCACGTCGCAAATACTTGAGTGCTTTCGACGTGAATGTAACCTACGCCCAGCCCCATTCACGTACGCTTACGCAAACGACGTAAAATACGACGGCTGTTTCGTTGTCCATACCTTGCATGGGCTGCGCCATCTTTTTGGTGGTTTATCTTTACGCCGCCGTATGTCTTACGTAAACGGCGTATCTTACTGCGACGGGCGTACGTACGTTTGTGAATCGGCGTATCTTGCTCATTTACATATTTGACGCGTAAATCCACATACACGCCCCTAGCGGCCAGCGTAAATATGCACATAAGATACGACGGCGTAGGAGACTTACGTCGGTCGTATCTTGGCCACATTTAAGCGTATCTGGTTTCCAGAATACGCTTAAATATACGACGGCGCTCATTCGGACTTACGACGGCGTATCTACTGATACGCCGTCCAAAGTCTACCTGAATCCGGCTATGTACCGTATTTATCGGCGTATATCGCTCACTTTTTTGCCCTGAAATTCAGGGCAAAATCGTGGGTGCGCGATATACGCCGATACCCGCGCCGAGTTTGAACCACTGCGCCGGCATATACCGAGCGCAGTACACTCGGGTATAGTCGGGAAGGCTCGGCTCCTCTCGCGGTCACGTCCCGGACGTACAGGACGCACAGGACGTGACCGCGAGAGGAGCCAAGCCTGCCCGACTATACTGCGCTCGGTATATGCCGGCGCAGTGGTTCAAACTCGGCGCAGGAAGCGGGGATCGAGCGGGGAGGACACCGCAGAAGGACGCTGGACCCGACAAGTAGGACACCACCGAAGCCGCAGACGGACGCCGGACCCGACGAGGCCGCCGATGGACGCCGCGCAAGACACCAAAACTGTACTAAAATGTTTTTTTTACAGGATTGCGGGTCCACAGGGTGCGCGCTATACGCCGGAGCACGCAATACCCCGATAAATACGGTATTTTTAATGGAATTGGCAGTTACTAAAAACATAGTTAAGTCTGGTTGTATATTCATTTAAAATCATTCAATGTATGTTGTAATATATAGTAAAAGCACCTGAATCTGTCCTTATATTAGCTATAAGTAATAGACCACACAACAGGACAGGAGGGGTCAGTACATGCCTAAATGCATTGAGTTGCTACTACCATGTGATTGGCTGATTAGCAATTTGTGTTACCAAGCAATTGAACAGGTGTACCTAATAAAGTGGCCGGTGAGTGTGTATTTTGCCGTTTGCGGTACAACTTAAAAAATAGGCTTACAGTTATTACTGCAACATTTAATAATCATTTACACTCGATTAACATGACCCTACAGATCTGTATGAAAATGACAAGCTTGATCTCCAGATTGTGCAGAATACTGGACATAAGGAATTACCTCCTTGGGGCAGCGCAGTTTTCCCATCTGCTTGAGAACTTTGCGCAGGCGTTCCCGCTCCCTGGGGTCATCCACCGGGACCTGGTCAGGGCTGGAAGACTAAATGGAAGTGGAGAAAGATCAAAGTCTGAGGGAAGTACAATCATCTCACGACCATCACGATGGATTTAACAACTTGGCCATTGCAGCACAGTCAGATCACTCCTAGAGATGGGCGGAATGATTTTGCAGCAAAATTGATGCGGGACCCGATCGCCGCTGGAGTCCCGCGATCGCTCCCCAGAGTTGAAGAACGAGGAGAGCTGTGTGTAAACACAGCTTCCCCGTTCTTCACTGCGGCGCCGTGATCGATCGTGTGTTCCCTTTTATAGGGAAACACAATCGATGACGTCACACCTACAGCCCCGCCCCCTACAGTTAGAAACAGACAGGAGGTCACACATAACCCCTTCAGCGCCCCCTTGTGGTTAACTCCCAAACTGCAATTGTCATTTTCACAGTAAACAATGCATTTTTAATGTATTTTTTGCTGTGAAAATGACCCAAAAATGTGTCAAAATTGTCCGATGTGTCCGCCATAATGTCGCAGTCACGAAAAAAATCGCCGATCGCCGCCATTAGTAGTAAAAAAATAATAATTGATACAAATGCAATAAAACTATCCCCTATTTTGTAAATGCTATTCATTTTGTGCAAACCAACCGATAAACGCTTATTGTGATTTTTTTTACCAAAAATAGGTAGAAGAATACGTATCGGCCTAAACATGGAAAATAAAAAAATTATGGGCCAGATTCTCAGAGCAAGTACGGCGGCGTATCTACTGATACGCCGGCGTACTTTCAAATTTGCCGCGTTCGTATCTTTAGTTTGAATCCTCAAACCAAGATACGACGGCTTCTGGCTTCGATCCGACAGGCGTACGGCTTTGTACGCCTTCGGATCGTAGGTGCAATACTTCGGCGCTCGCTGGGTGGAGTTTGCGTCGTTTTCCGCGTCGGGTATGCTAATTCGTTTTTTCCGGCGATCCACGAAGGTACGCGCAGCCGTCGCATTCTCTTACGTCGTCGCTAGTCGGCTTTTCCCGGCGTATAGTTAAAGCTGCTATTTCGTGGCGTATAGATAGACCTGCCATGTTAGTCAAGTATGGCCGTCGTTCCCGCGTCGAATTAAATTTTTTTTTTTTTTATGCGCAAGTCGTCCGTGAATAGGAAAGGACGTAACTCACGTCGAAGTTCAAAAAATGACGTCGGTGCGACGTCATTTTGCGCAAAGCACGGCGGGAAATTTCAAAACGGAGCATGCGCAGTTCAATCGGCGTGGGGACGCGCTTCATTTAAATGAATCACGCCCCCTACCCACCCAATTTGAAATACCCGCCGAGAAATACACTACGCCGCCGTAACTTACGGCGTGAAATCTTCCTGGATTCGACTTAGAGCCAGGTAAGATACGGCGGCGTAGCGTATCTCTGATACGCTGCGCCAGGGCAATTCTATGTGAATCTGGCCCCAAATATTTTTGGGGGATATTTATTATAGCAAAAAGTAAAAAATATTGAATTTTTTTCAAAATTGACGCTCTATTTTTGTTTATAGCGCAAAAAATAAAAACCACAGAGGTGATCAAATACCACCAAAAGAAACCTCTATTTATGGGAAAAAAAGGACGCCAGCTTTGTTTGGGAGCCACGTCGCACGATCACGCAATTGTCAGTTAAAGCGACGCAGTGCCGAATCACAAAAACTGGCCGGGTCCTTTAGCTGCCTAAAGGTCCGGGTCTTAAGTGGTTAAAATCACTGAAACATGCTGGCTTTAATTACAATTACATTTTTTAGCCCCTTTTTACAGTCAGTGGGTGGTTCAGCCAAACCAGCATCCATCCATCACTAGAATAAGGCCCCGTACACACGATAGAATCTATCCGCAGATAAATCCCAGCAAATGGGTTTCTGCGGATAGATCCTATGGTGTGTACACGCCAGCGGATCTGTTTCCGCGGAGAAATCTCCTCTGGGATGGATTCCAGCAGATCGGATATTTGCTGACATGCACAACATATCCATCTGCTGGAATCCATTCCAACGGATGGATCCGCTCGTCTGTACAGACTTACCGGATCCATTCGTCCGAAGGGATTCCCCGCACGCGTCGTAATGATTTGACGCATGCGTGGAATTCCTTATATGACAGCGTCGCGCCCGTCGCCGCGTCATAATCGCGGCGACGGCGCGACACGTCATCGGCAGAGGATTTCCGCGCGGATTTCAATGGGATGGTGTGTACACTCCATCCCATCGAAATCAGCGGATATCTTTGAGAGGATTTATCCGTGGAAACGGTCCGCTGGACCGTATCTGCGGATAAATCCTCTCGTGTGTATGGGGCCTAATACTTTGGGGTCAACTATTTAGGGGCATTAGAACCTATGCTTTGCCAATATAGGGCTAAGCAACAGGTTCACAGTAATGAAGATCACTCCAGACGCAAATACTTATCTTCCTGTTGTTCCCCCTGCCACTATATTCCGCTGCAAGGAGTGGAAGGAAAGCATTGTGCAGCACTGGAGCTATAGACCAGTGGTTCTCAACCATGTCCTCGAGTACCCCCAACAGGCCATGTTTGCAGGTTTTCCTTTATCTTGCACAGTGTCAATGACTTGGTATTTTGGACAGGTATTTTATTTTAGAGAAATTCCCAAAACATGGCCTGTTGGGGGTACTTGAGGTCAGGGTTGAGAACCACTGCTATAGACTACCTATGTGATAGCACTGGTTGAACCAGTGCCGCCATAGTAAAGGCACCCATAGAGTGCGATTTTCTTTCCTGCAACCATGAGTTGCAGAAAAGAAAATCACTTGATTTCCCCCCATCAACACAGTCAGTGTTGATGGGGGAAACCCTCCCGCAAAGCTATTGTGTTATCCCACGAGGGTGGGGGGAGGGTGGGGGCAGTGGTAAAGGGAGAACACACAGTGATAATGGACGTGGCGTGGCGTAATCAAATGAAAAATCAGACAGGTTGGTTGTACCCAAGTTGATTGATCAATCAACTTGGGTACAATCAGCCTGCCCATACATAGTTACATTTTCATCCATTCCCTGCTGAACCTGCTAAGATTCAAACCATCTATGGTTGGCTTTAGTCACATGCCCCTCTCCATACCTAGAAGTATGAACAGGAAACATAATTGAATGTGCTGAACAAGGTGTCAGGGAAAAATCAAGATTTTATATATATATATATATATATATATTATATATATATACACACACACACACACACATCTATATCTATCTATCTCTATAGATATATATGTATGTATATATATATATATATATATATATATATATATATATATATATATATATATATATATATATAGACAGGGCTGCCATCAGGGGGGTACAGGCAGTACACCTGTAAGGGGCCTGAAGGTCCCCAGGGGCCCGGATGGCAATCCCCCTTTTTTATTATTAATATTATTATTTTTTTTGCAAGGGGTCCGGAGGTCCCCAAGGACCCGGATGGCAACACCTCTTTTTTTTATTTATTTTTTATAAAAAAAAATATTTTTATATATTTGTTTTTATTAAAGGGCCCAGAGGTCCCCAGGGCCCCGGATGACAACCCCCCCTTTTTTTATAAATTTTTATTTTATTTTATATATATATATATTTTTTTATTAAAGGGTCCAGAGGTCCCCAGGGCCCCATGTTGCAACCTCCCTATTTTTTTTTATTATAAATGTTTATTTTTTTATTTTATTTTTATATATTTTTTTTTATTAAAGAGCCCAGAGGTCTCCAGGGGCCCGGAGTTCCCCAGTGCCCCGGAGGGCAACCCCCCTTTTTTTATAAAAAGAAATAAAACATTTTGTATACAAATTTTTTTATTTCTTTTTATTACTTTTTTTATATATATATTTTTTTTTATTATTTTTTTTATTAAAGGGCCCAGAGATCCCCAGGGCTCCGGATGGCAACCCCCCCTTTTTTTATATATTTTTTTAATTTATTTTTTATTAAAAGGGCCCAGAGGTTTCTTTTTTTCTTTTTATTAAAAGGCCAAGAGGTCCCCATGGTCCCGGATGGCAACCCCCTTTTTTTTGTATTTTTTTTAAAATAAATATATATATATATATATATATATATTTTTTTTTTATTATTAAAGGGCCCAGAGGTCCTCAATTTCAAGCGGTAGCACCCCCCCCCCCCCCCCCGCCCCGGTTCTCTGCTCCAGGGGGCCCATGCCTAAAGCTGTGTAAGGGGCCCCATAATTCCTGATGGCGGCCCTGTTTTTATATATATATATATATATATATATATATATATATATATATATATATATATATATATATATATATATATATATATATATATATATATATATATATATATATATATATAGATAGATATATAGATAGTGCTGGATATAGGTGGAACAAGACAAACAAGTTAAGTTGCTCTGAATGGCACAGTACAGGATTTTGTTAAGCCACCATGGGATTATATTGACATTGCTATGATTTTAATGTGTGTGAGTGTTCCATTACCTTATTGACGTGTTCGGCCATAGTGTGGTAATTCAGTCCAGCTTTTGATTTAAACTGTTTCCTGCAGTGCTGACACCTCAGAGCTTCTTGTAGCTGATGGAGAGAGAGATCCAAAGTCAGAAGCACTTTCTTAGGAGACATAAAAGACTGGCGGGCTAAAAGGAGAAGATTACTTCTAAACAGATTTGGCCACTTTAAAATATCCCAGAAAATGAAACAGGTTTGTATGTATAAATCTTCAGCTGCCATCAAGGATCCTGTCAGTTAAAATGTACTTCTGTGTACTTTATGCAAGGCACGATACCCAATCCTGACACTTGTAGCAACTCGCCAGAGACAGGACCAATGTTCCTGGTCCCCAGTGTTTTCTGCTGCCATCCTCCAACATCACTACAGGCCACAGCAGTGAGGTGGAGAACAGCAGAGGGAACCAATGAATGCAGATCCAGATTGGGTTCAGGTGAGTATTTATGGGGGGGGGGGGGGGCTGGGTGTGTGCTAACATAAAAGTTTTTTTACCTTAATGCAGTGATTGCATTAAGTTAAAAAAAAACTTTTACCTTTACAACCACTTGTAGTCACCCAAATAGTGAGTGCATCCAATCAGCTGCAGTCACTGTCTGTGTCATAGGTGTGCGCAGACCATTGGCGGCGGCTCCATTAGGGGCGCAGGGGTGCCGCCACCCTATCCATCCATCTGGCCGTCTAATCTACACGCGGGGTACCGGACGCATGGATTACAATGTTTTTTTTGTGTTTGTTTTTAAAGCACATGATTAGGGCCTGATGCTCTAATAGGTTTTAAAAATGGGTGGGCTCGGGGCACAGAGCAGTGCGCCCCAAGCCCACCCATTTGTGTGACAATAGCAAATTAATATTTGCGGTTGTCACACTGATTCTCTTCTCAGCCAATCAGTAAGCGGGTCCTGAGACCCGATTGGCTGGAAGTTCAAAGACCCGATTGGCCGGGAGTCCTAAGACCTGATTGGCCGGGAGGAGAAGGGACCACCAGAACTCGGGAGGGGACCAGGTACGTTTGCCACCCCCCAAAAAATGAGGGGGGAGATGTCCCGCAGGGGAAGCCGTGCCGCCTTGAACCAGAGGAAGGAGGATGCAGTGTGAAGCCGCCGCCTGCCGTTCCTGGAGGTAGCCCGTGCCATAGATGGGGTTAGTTCTTGGCTGCTGACCGACCGACTGGAGGGGGTTCAGTGCACTGCCACACAGAGCAATAATGTTAATGCAAACTTGGGTGATTAGGGTGTGCCCAGGCACACCCAGCACACCCTGTGCGCACACCTATGGTTTGGGTATTCTGACAGCCACGGGTTCCATCTGTCACAATACAATAGAGGGCAGTGCACGGTTTGGCATGGATGGGGGAATCTGTTTTTTACGCGTATTGCCAGCTTTAGACAGAAGACCACTCTAGTGCTACCTATAAAACAGTATTCCAGGTTTAGTTATCTCTATTCACTTTGAAGACAGGAATGAGCATTGACTGAAAAATCAAATTTCCAAGTTTATCAATTGATCTGGGCTAAATTCTTCTCCGTTGCTCACATTTTACCCACAATAACCCGCATGTGGACATGGCCAAACCTTCAAAAGTATTCTCTCGAATTGTGCAATTTACTCTACCACCATAAAGTCTCGTTCATTTGCACTAAGCAGCTGGTGGCTCTTAAGGATATTGTAGTTCGTGGGCAACTTTGGAGCCGCCCATTATCCGCGGTGAACCTATAAAGATGCAGAGCTGCACGCTGGTTATCACACATATTGCGCCTCACCTGCTCACATACATCCATGTGCTTCCGCAGTCCTGCCACCGTCTTGCGGGTAACCGATCCACAGTTCGGACAGGTCACCTCCCCCCTTTTGTTAGTCTGTCGTTGGAACTTGTCGTCCACACTGCCTGGTACAGGGGGGGGAGGGAAGAAGTGTGAAAGTGATCCTTATCCAAAATTACATTTTATTTACAGGAAAGCACCACTTTTATTTAAAAGTAGAACACTGAATGCCCAACTACATATTCTGAGAAACTTCCCACCGCCCTGCTTAAAAAAAAAAAATATGAAAATTTCTTGAAGCGGAACTTTACGCCTAAAGGGAAGTTCTGCTGATCCTCCTCTCCTCCCCCCCTCCTGATCCACTTTTGGGGAGCAGGTACCTAGTTGTGTCAGGTACCCACTACCACTTCTATGCCTAGGCGATCCCAACAGAAGTTCTCCCTACCCCTGCAACTTCCTTGGTGGCGGGACCATTCACAGGGTGCAGTGTGGCTCGTGCATGCACAGTGGGGAGCCGCAAGGAGCCACAGCCGGCTTGTCACAATCAACGCGGTGGACCCAAAGACCGGGGGAAGAACCAGCTCAGGGGAGGACAGCGGTGGATCCCATGACATTTTTTTTCCAAAAGCAACTGAAGATCCTTTTTAAGCACTACTCACCCTCTTCAGGCTCTTCCATTGCCCTCTGCTTCCTTCTCTGTGGTCAGTCCTATTCCAATCCCTGTAAGACAGGGCTGTCATGAACCAGGCTGTCATGAATCAGGTTGTCACGGGCACATTCCCTAGGAGTGCGTTATCATAAAGCCTAGACCCACAGTAGAATTCTGCATTAAGGACGGTGGAAGGACCCCGCCAATAAGACTGGCCAGAAGACACCTGCAATTTAAATGTAGGTATGCATGCAGAGAAAATGTTAAGCATTTTCTTTTTTTTAAAGAAAAATTATGGCCAAAACTTTTTTTTTTCTCTTCTGGGTAACAGGAGTGCACTTATTTCTGCTTTCATGTGACCCACATTCAGCTGACAATAACAGAACCGGTCCAGGTTCTAAAAGAATTCCGACCAGTGGCAGCCCATCCATTAAGGGGGGACCGGGTACAGCCCCCCTATCCATGCGTCTGGCCCCCTAATCTACATACAGGGCGGCGCTGGATGAATGGATTTCAATGGGGAAGGGGTTTGAAGCACGTGATTAGAGCAAGGGCCTCTAATAGGCTTCAAAAAAGGGTGGGCTCGGGGAGCAGAGCACTACGCTCCGAGCCCACCCAGCTGTGTGAGAATAGCGTATTCTCACCCTGATCCTTCTCCCAGTCAATTACGAA
The DNA here is from genome assembly GCF_905171775.1 of Rana temporaria. Classification (NCBI taxonomy): domain Eukaryota; kingdom Metazoa; phylum Chordata; class Amphibia; order Anura; family Ranidae; genus Rana; species Rana temporaria. Next base: position 14,844,293 of record NC_053500.1, read on the forward strand.
GCGGGTCGTGAAACAAATCACCAGATTGGCTGAAAGGACAAGACAGGTGATCCTATTGGAACGCCTAGGGGAAGGAGGGAGGAGACGGACGGCGGAAGTCGCCGTGATGCAGAGGGGGAGGAGACGCCCGCCACCCATCACCCATAGGAGCGCTGCCAGCCTGAAACCTGGATGGGGTAATTGCTGGATGACAGTGAGACCCCGGGGAGGGTATGGGGTTGCCTGCAGTGACGCAGTCATGTAGGCGAGTATAGATGTTTATTTTTTTTTCAATCCCTTACTGAATCCTTACTTTGAAGGACATATAAGGTTTTTCATTTGGTACACTGGTAAACCCAACACTACTCTACACCATAAGATTTTGAGTGTAGTGGGTGAGTCTGTGATGTCCCGTACTTACAGTATGAGAGTCATTCAATGTGGAAGACTGAGGGCATCTTGTGTTGAAAGAGAGGTACTGCTGAGTAGAGGTAGACCGATATATCGGCCGATATTTGGCCGTTTTTGTGAAAGAATCGGCCGATTAGCAGGTAAAGTGTCCAGCCCGCATGGCCGCCTGCCCTGCAGTACTGACCCCACTCCCATGTATCCGATTCCTCCATCTGCACGGCCACCACAGAAGGGACATAGATTTCACTGGCATCGCGCCGCCAGCCGTGCCCCGCCCCCTCCCTCGGCTTGCTGTATTAGGGACAGGGAAAAAACAAACAATCATTGGCTTACAACTGCTGCCTGACTAATGTAACTCCCCCCAGCAGGAATGTCTTCCTTCCCTGCTGGCATTACACCAAGTTCTAAACAATGATTGGCTGATCAGCTCATCAGCATGCACCTAGCCTATTAGGTGCATGCAGATAGATTTGGATTATGATACCAGCATGTATGGAGGGTAAGTTGCCCAAATTATGTGCTACTGTGCCCCCCTGCAGAATTTATTAAAACTCCTTTTAAAAGGGAAACCTGGCTGAGGCTGGCATTGAGAAAATGGATGAGGATGACTTTGGGTGGAAATGAGTTACATTGTGGAGATCCTTCTCACAATGTAACTCTCATCCCCACACAGAGTCATCCTCATCCATCTTCACAATGCAACACAATCCACCCCACTCCAACGCATCCCCTGCACCATCCATCCCTTTCCACAACACATCCCCACCCACGTCCAGCACCATCCATCCCTCTCCACAACGCATTCCCATCCACCCCTCTCCACAATGCATCACCACAACGCATCCCCACCCACGCCCAGCACCATCCATCCCACTCCACAATGCATCCCCACCCCTCTCCACAATGCATCCCCACCCATGCCCAGCACCACCCACCCCTCTCCACAATGCATCCCCACCCACGCCCAGCACCACCCACCCCTCTCCACAATGCATCCCCACCCATGCCCAGCACCACCCACCCCTCTCCACAACGCATCCCCACCCACGCCCAGCACCATTCATCCCTCTCCACAACACATCCCCACCCACGCCCAGCACCATCCATCCCACTCCACAATGCATCCCCACCCCTCTCCACAATGCATCCCCACCCATGCCCAGCACCACCCACCCCTCTCCACAATGCATCCCCACCCACGCCCAGCACCACCCACCCCTCTCCACAATGCATCCCCACCCATGCCCAGCACCACCCACCCCTCTCCACAACGCATCCCCACCCACGCCCAGCACCATTCATCCCTCTCCACAACACATCCCCACCCACGCCCAGCACCATCCATCCCACTCCACAATGCATCCCCACCCCTCTCCACAATGCATCCCCACCCATGCCCAGCACCACCCACCCCTCTCCACAATGCATCCCCACCCACGCCCAGCACCACCCACCCCTCTCCACAATGCATCCCCACCCACGCCCAGCACCACCCACCCCTCTCCACAATGCATCCCCACCCATGCCCAGCACCACCCACCCCTCTCCACAACGCATCCCCACCCACGCCCAGCACCATTCATCCCTCTAAACAACACATCCCCACCCACACCCAGCACCATCCATCCCTCTCCACAAAGCATTCCCACCCACCCCTCTCCACAACGCATCACCGCAACGCATCCCCACCCACGCCCAGCACCATCCATCCCACTCCACAATGCATCCCCACCCACCCCTCTCCACAATGCATCCCCACCCATGCCCAGCACCGCCCACCCCTCTCCACAACACATGGCTGTGGAGGAGGCGGGTACAGAGAGGTGGCTGTGGAGGAGGCGGGTACAGAGCGGTGGCTGTAGAGGAGTGGGGTACAGAGAGGTGGCTGTAGAGGAGGGGGTACAGAGAGGTAGCTTTACAACCACCTCTCTGTACCCCCCTCCTCCACAACCACCTCTCTGTACCCCCCTCCTCCACAACCACCTCTCTGTACCCCCCTCCTCCACAACCACCTCTCTGTACCCCCTCCTTAAAATGACTAAGATTGTATTTTTTTCTTTTTTAATAATTATGAGGTGGCACTGATGGGCTGCACTGGTGGGCACTAATGAGGTGGCACTGATGGACACTGATAGGCTACACTGGTGAGCTGCATTGGTGGGCACTGATGGACACTGATAGGCTGCACTCCACCTCTCCACCCTAAACAATAACCTCCTCCCCAACCTAGATTTTCTGAGATAATAAAAAAAAAAGAAAATCGGCCTAAAATATCGGCCGCAAATATCGGCCTAAAATATCGGCCATCGGCCGCCCCAATTTTGAAATATCGGCATCGGTATTGGCCAGAGAAAAACCCATATCGGTCGACCTCTACCAGTGCTGAGGACAAAGAGCTGTGCCCATGAAATGGAATCTTCCAAATCGAGAGATACCTCCTACGATGTGCTCCCTGTTCACGTCACTCCAGCGGATCAGAAAATCAGCTGGAGTGTGGCTACATCCTGCGCACTATTCGATAGGGGGCACTTGTCGACAGAACACCGGAGGCGGTGGCAAGCAGGCAGTTAGAGGGATTTTATTACAGAAGAGACCGTGCATGTCTCTTCTGCCTGCTTGCAGTTTTTTTTTTACAGGGGGACTTTGGTTCCACTTTAAAGGTAAAGGTATGATACAAGTTTATAATATTCTGTTTGAACCCAAATAAAGGGGCCAGAGCTATAATTTTCTGCACTTCAGTTGCTTGGTTTTCTTTATTATCATGAATAATTAGATTGTTACTGTGTGGGTGGTGTAGGGGTGGTTGCTTGTGGGGTTGTACAGTCCCGTGTGGGGGGGAATAGCAGCAGCTTTGATGTTTTAAACGTCTTCTGGAGAGCTAATAAAAAATAAAAATGTGGGCTTTAAAAAGACATTTGTGTTCGTTCCTCACGCGGGGCACCAAAAAAAAAAGAAAAAAAGAAAGACACTGGTATCCACTTCAACATACCATCATAATTCCTGAGGGTGTATGTGCCAATTCTGCTTTACAGGGTACATTAATGTAAAAAATATCTATAAATATGTTAATTAAGGCCGTTTCACTACTTCAAGCGTTCTGTGGATGACTCATAAAGGAAATTAAAAGGAGATGTATTATTCATGAGTGGAGATGCTTAAAGTAAGTCTACAAGATGCTTTAAACACGGCTTTGACACATTGAGGCTTATATAAAACACTGAGGCCCAGATTCTCGTAGATCGTGCGTACCTCTGCGGCGGCGTAACGTATGTCATTTACGTTACGCCGCCGCAAGTTTTTCAGGCAAGTGCTTTATTCACAAAGCACTTGCCTGTAAAGTTGCGGCGGCGTAGCGTAAAACACCCGGCGGAATTCAAATTCGGCGGGTAGGGAGCCTGTTTCATTTAAATGAAGCGCGTCCCCGCGCCGAACGAACTGCACATGCGCCGTCCCTAAAATATCCCAGCGTGCATTGCTCTAAATGACGTCGCAAGGACGTCATTGGTTTTGACGTGGACGTAAATTACGTCCAGCACCATTTACGGACGACTTACGCAAACAACGTAATTTTATAAATTTTCGACGCGGGAACGACGGCCATACTTAACATTGGCTGCGCCTCATATAGCAGGGGCAACTTTACGCCGGGAAAAGCCTAACGTAAACGTTGTAACTTTACTGCGTCGGCCGCGCGTACGTTTGGGAATTCGCGTATCTAGCTAATTTGCATACTCGACGCGGAAATCGACGGAAGCGCCACCTAGCGGGGAAAGAAAAAATTGCAGTTACGATCCCACGGTGTAAGAGACTTACGCCTGTCGGATCGAATGGATATCTATGCGTAACTGATTCTAAGAATCAGTCCCATAGATACGACGGCCCAGATTAGGACTTACGATGGCGTACATGGCGCTGTGCCGTCGTAAGTCCTTTGAGAATCTGGGCCTGAAACTCTTAAAAACAAAACATTTTTTGCTAATAAAGTTTATGTAAATCAGTGACCCCTGTCAGGTTTTCATTGCCGTCTCTGTGCCCCACTGGGGTGATTCCCCCTCTCTATTTGTCTCGTGGACAGGTTTTAGCTTTGTACATTGCAGTGCTGCACAGAGGAACGTCTTCTCCTCTCCCTCAAAGCAAGTTTACGGATCAGGTCTGACCTGTATCAGGGATTTCCTTTCTCATATATAAGAGCTGTCATGGTATAGGCTAAAAGTTTCCTACCTGAAGAGGCAGCCATGATGTGCCCCAGTCTTATACTGGGAGTCTCCTGTCTCTTCTTTGTCTCCCCTGTTTTCCCCCGTACAAGCTTGCTCTGTCTCACCCTGGATTTGTCTTCTGCTTTTCCTATGCCTGTGAATGGGACATAAGAAACTCAGCAAAAAAAGTGAGTACACCCCTCACATTTTTGTAAATATTAAAGATTGTTGGTCAACTGAGCATCAAATTTTTGTCTTAAGGGTGTGTGCCAGGATCTTTTCTTGCATAATAACGGTGCACAATTTTCGTACAAAAAACACGAATGTAGTGCTGTACTACGAAGAATTTCAGCTCTTGAGCGCCACCCTTTGGGCCCCTTTTGCTAATTTCGTGCTTGGTGAGCATTGATTTCAAGCATGCGTCTTTGTACTTTTCGATTTTTGTGCGACAGATTTGTGTACTGTCCATACAAAAATCTGACGTCAAAACGTCTGCTGAAAATTTACTAGCCTGCCATCCAACATTTGGTGGCGGAAAGTTGGACAACAATTGTCATAAGGAGTGTACTAATGGTAAGAATTTAGGACCAGTGGCGTCACTAGGGTTGGTGTCACCCGGTGCGGTAAAACGCGGTGTCACCCCCCTCTCGGCAGGACAGGCAGTAGGGCACTGAGCAGGCTAGCGCATCAAGCACTTCTCACCCAACCCCCACCCCCAGACTGCCGCAGTGCTAATTGATAGTGTCACCCAGGACATTCTTCTCAGAGAAAAGGTGCAGGAGCTCAACCACACTCCACACCTTTCCCCAAGTCGGGGGGCGGGGGGTTCAGCGTGCCATGGCAACTGGGTGTGGGGGGTCATTAAATACCATGAGGGTGCTACATACAGAGTTGAGGTGGGTGCAGGGTGCAGATTTGAGTTGGGTGCAGACTTCAGGTGGGTGCAGAGTTGAGGTGGGTGCAAAGTTCAGAGTTGAGGTGGGTGCAGCCTTCGAGTGGGTGTAGAATGCAGGAGGGTGCAGAGTTCAGGTCGGTGCAGAGTTTAGGTAGGTGCAGAGTGCAGGTAGGTACAGGGTGCAGAGTGCAGGTGGGTGTATAGTGCAGGTGGGTGTATAGTGCAGGTGGGTGTATAGTGCAGGTGGGTGTATAGTGCAGGTGGGTGCAGAGTGCAGAGTGCAGGTGGGTGCAGTTAGGTACAAGGTGCAGTTAGGTACAGGTAGGTACAGGGTGCAGGTAGGTACCACCTTGCAAGCTTAATGTCACCCTTCCCTCCCACCTGTACTGTACTCACACCTGTTCCGAATCTGGGTGCCGGTTGGCAGCTGGAGTCTGGAGAGGAGAGGAGGGCAGCGTCACAGCGTGCAGCCGCGCCACCTGGGGGGAGATGGTAGTGTGTAGATAGTGACATCATCACGTCTGCAGTGTGAGACGTGACAGGCTGAGGCTCACTAGCTGGCTCAGTAGGGAGGAGGAAGAAGCGGCCGTGGTGCTGGAGGTGTTGTTCCAGCGGGGTGACCGGGGTCAGCTGTAAAAAAAAAAAATACCAGGGCTTTCCTCACCCTCGGGAGACTCGTGAGGGTGTCACCCCTCTAGCGGGTGTCAACCGGGTGCGGACCACACCCCTCGCGCCCCCCTAGCAACATCTCTGTTTAGGACAACAGTCTGTCAACAGACAATTCCCTGCCAACAATCGTATCATGTGTACAAAGCCTTAGAGAAATTCCCAAAAACTTGGCCTGTTGGGGGTACTTGAGGACCGAGGTTGAGAACCACTGCTGTAAGAAAAGTAATATAATAACTGGATCTGTTAACCATGTCCACAATAAGAAAGAGGCTAGTAAGGCAAGTCAGGGAGTGTATGAAGAATGGCACTTACCTTTTAAGCCAAACGTGGTGGTGATGGAAGGTTGCTCCCCTGTGAACTTTTTGGGCGTTTTCTGTTTCCTTCCTGACTCCAACCAGAGCACAAAGAAAACCGCTGCATTACAATCATTTAAAAGAAATAGGTGGGGCAGAATAGAATAGTAAAAAAATATAGAAACTGGAATTCAGAGTAGCTTCAGGAATTTCTACACATACAACGTATCAAAGAACCCAAATCGCCCCTCCGTAACCGGTACTCCCAATATATGCACATGGAGGGTCTGGGTCAAGTGGGAGTATTGTATTCCCCATCTGGGCTCCCTCTTCTCACTTTTACTATCCTGCACTTACCCCCTCCTTCTTCCATACTTTATTACAGACCTTCCACCACCCTTCCTGCTTATATGCCTTTCTATGGCCTGTTTCACACGGGCTTCAGCTTGTATAAGAGCAGTGTGAACAGCAAGCTGTTATGAAACTTTCAGCAAGCTTTTGCAAGGCTTCTGGGAAGCTTCAAGCATCTTTCTCTAAGCCTTTAAAGCGCGCTTCAGCTCCTGTTTGGAAATGTTACACACAGATCTTATTGGGAGTGCCGATTGTTACTTTAAGCAAGCTGCTAGCAGGCTTTAGCAGGCTTTCAACAAGCGTCAAGTAGGGCTGAAGCTTGCTAGCAGCTTATTTAAAGTGACGATCAAGACACTCCCATGAAGAAGGTCTGTATTCGGCATTGACGAACTGGAGCTTTGTCAAAGCTTTAAGCCTGTTAAACATATAAGAGCAGTGTGAACAGCAAGCTTTGACAAAGCATTTGCGGAGCTTTCAGTACGCTTTATTAAACGCTATTAAAGAAACACTCCAGTTTATGAATGCTGAACACAGAAACTAATGGCAGTTCTGATTGCCAATTTAAACAAGCTGCTAACAGGCTTCAGCAGGCTTTCAATAAGCTTCAAGAAGTAGTGAAGCAGTTCCCACCCAGGCCAATTCTGACATTTCTCTACTACACGTAAAAATCTGTATTTTTTTTTTTTTGCAAGAAAATAACTCAGAACCCCCAAACATTCACTGGATTGACTAGGCATGACATTCTTAGATCAGCTGTTTTCTTATGTGCTGCCACTGACACCAATAATTGGCAACTATATTGTATCTTCTATATCGGTTATACCACAACTAAACCCCTTGACCATGTCTGCATGCTTTATGTATTGAACCGTAGCAACATCACGTTTTGTGTTGAAGTAGATACAGTACACTGTAACTAATAAAGTGGCCACTAAGGCCCGGATTCACGTTGAGCGGCGTATATTTGTGCGGGCGTAGCGCATCTCATATGCTTTACGCCGGCGTAACATTGAGAGGCAAGAACAGTATTCACAAAGCACTCGCTCCCAACGTTGCGCCGGCGTAACGTAAATTGTCCGGCGTAAGCCCGCCTAATTCAAAGTAGGAAGGAAGTGGGCGTGATCCAAAATGAAGCTTGACCCCATGCAAATGAAGGGCCGAACGAACGGCGCATGCGCGCGCATGCTCAGAATCACGTCGAATTTACTCCCTAAGATACGATGGCTCAATGCCTACGACGTTAACGTAACCTACGCCCAGCCCCATTCACGTACGACTTACGTAAACAACGTAAAATACGACGGCTGTTCCATCGTCCATACCTTTGCATGGGATGCGCCTCCTATAGGTGGAATAACTTTACGCCGGACGTACGCCTTACGTAAACGGCATATACTACTGCGACGGGCGGAAGTACGTGAATCGGCGTCTCTCGGTCATTTGCATATACGACGCGTAAATCAATGGAAGTGCCCCTTGCGTCCAGCGTAAATATGCGCCCAGGCTCCGACGGCGTAGGAGACACGTCGGTCGGATGAAGCCACATTTCAGGCGTTTCTAGCATTAGGAATCAGGCGCATAGATACGATGGCGTATCTGTGCACTTACGCGGCGTATATAAAGATACGTCGGCGTAAGTGCTTTAAGAATCCGGGCCTAAATGTATATTATTTAAAGAACACAACAGCACAAAATATAATAAAGGAACAAGGGTCACCATAGCCTTTAAAGTCTGTTACAGAATAAGAGACCGGTATGGTACATAATAGAACTCAAAACAGAAAAGCATTGTATAAGACCGGACATAATAGCGTTCTATGGATCAGCAAATGAAAGGAGGAGTCTCACGCCTACTGCTGATATTAAGCCCCACCCCCTTACTGTGCTTCATCCTCTCTGGATCCTCATCGGACAGACAGGCGTCTCCCTGTTTCACCCTGCCCTTGGTGTGCGCCATGTGTCCGTTCTCCTCTGGGGGAGCCATTGTTGTTGTCTGGTTAGACCCCCTGTTGGTTTGGGGTCCTCTTTTTACCACCCTAGGAGCAGAAACACCGGTTAAACAACAGGCTGATGTCACAAGTCTATGAAAAATGCTAATTGTCATCCAGGATATTGTTTTCGGCATTTAAACTAATTCAAGAAATTGGCCATTTTTACACTGGCGTTCATCCATTCCGTCACGTTTTTCTTTTTTTTTTTTTGCTACAAAATCAGATGAAAAAATTGACCTGGATTTTTACATCCGTTTTCTAAGAAATTTCGAATTTTTGGAACGGTTAGAATTCGGATTGGTCGAAAATGTATCAACCAATACACATTCTATTTGAAGAACAGCCGATTGCTAAGGAGTGGGCTAGCAGCTGCTCGAATAAGGGTCTGGTATGGATTTTTGGGGGGACCCCCACACTGTTTTTTTTTTTCAAAATGTTTCTATTGTGGCCAATGTTGTGTTTTTTTTTTAATTATTATTATAATAGATAATAATAATAATAGAAACATTAAAAAAACAAAAAACAGTGTGGGGGTCCCCCCCAAAATTCATACCAGACCCTTATTCAAGCATGCCCTGAACATGGGGGAGGGGGGGGTTGCTTTGGGACAGGGGGGCTCTGTTGATGGGGACAAGGGACTCTTCCCCTCAACCCTGTGATGACCCCACCACCTTGTGATGTCATCGACCCATAGCATGCCCCTGCTTGATGACGTCACAAGGAGGTTGGAGTCTGGAACACTGATCATTTGATTCTGAAGGCGGGAAGTCTCCCTGCCACCAAAATACAATACCACAGCAGGAAGCTGAGCTAATAAGTTGTTTTTTGTTCAACCAACTGATTGAACAAAAAAAATTAATGTATGGCCAGCCTAAGACAGTCTAGAAATTATTAGAATCAGCCATGACACCTTCTCCTTAGAAATATCTAAGGTAAGAAAAGTGTTCACACTGTTTCAAATTGGATGCGAGATCTCCACATCCAATACGCAATAGTAAGAGAATGTGAATGGCTCTCTATGGAGCTGGTTCACATATCTCCGATGCAGCTCCGGTGTGAATTTGCACAGGAGCCCTGTGTGTCTTTTGGTCTGTTTTAGGTCCGAATTCAGCATAAAATTTGGGCTAAAATCGGACCTGAAACGGTGAACCAGGACGCACCGGACCCCTGCTGTGAGCCGTATCGGCATCCAGTGTGAACCGAGACACTGAATGGGAACACATTAACATATGGGGGCCGTTTCTATACATTTGACTGGAAAAGTGAAAATACCTTTTAACCCCCTCTAGCCAGCGTTTGGTTTTCCCACTGATCGTGTGATTGGGAGCCCACCCTACTGGTTCTGGAAAACCTCCCTAACCGGGAGGCTCCAATGCTTTCCCATAATTTACACACAAAAAGAAAGGTTATGTCTGCAGTGGGGCTTAAACAAAGCAGTTGCCCTCAAAGTTGCTCTTTGGCTTGAAGCCACCATATTTTGGTTGGAAATAACCCACATCCACCCAGTGTGCTCCCTCCCTCATTCACAGCCTCTAAACCAGGGGTCTCTAACTGGTGGCCCTCCAGCTGTTTGCGAAACTACAAGTCCCATGAGGCATTGCAAGGCTGACAGTTACAAACATGACTGCCACAGGCAGAGGCATGATGGGACTTGTAGTTTCGCAACAGCTGGAGGAACGCCAGTTTGAGACCCCTGCTCTAAATGCTATAGATGTGTCATCCAAGGTCCATAAAGAACTCTGCGCTGTCGGGGTACCCATTGCACCTCTCTTTTGCCCTGCTAGGAAGGCCCGTTGGACTCGCCCTGCTCTCCCGGCTATCCTCCTTATCTGCGTGGTTCCAGGTGAGGTGTTTCTGCAGCTGAGGTCTTGAGGCGAAAACGGCTTCACAGTGAGGGCAGGAGACCACCATCCGGGACAGGAGTGCGGCCTAGACAGAGAGGTACAGCATGTTAGAGAGCACCAAAACCCCAGAATATGATACCTACAGAAGAATTCCAGTCTAACAAAACAAATGATTATCCAGTAAAAGCAAAAAATATAACCTAGTTCAACTAGTCTGTCTCCTTTTCCATATCAAAGTATCATGACATATCAAAGTCAGGCAACTGCCACACAGAAACTAAAGTGAAAATTCACACAAAGTGACATGGGGGTTACAAGCAAATCGTCAATGTACCTCTGGGTTACATAACAAAATGGACCCTCACAGTAAGGCTTCCTCAGCACTGAAAGGGTTAACATAAAAAGCCGCCAGTACTCTACACTTCTTATTGGGTTGTGGGTGAGCCCTTGGTGTCCTCAACTACAATGCAGGACTGCTGGTCCTGCACTGTACATGATAACATTACAGTGCAACTGACGGAGCAGTAAAGAGAACAGGCTTTGGGGGACCAGTTGTGCAGCTGTTGGGGAGCTCAGCTGTAATCATTTTAATAAAATTCAATACATTTCAATAAAATAATTTACCTGTTATGTTACCATTTTATAGACCATTACTGAAATCTTTTTTTCCATATTTTACGGTGGTGCCACTACTTCCTAGTGGATCCATACAGATACAGATCATTCTCTAAAATATTGCTGGTCATTATTTATTATGGCAGACTGAGAGAGACTAAGCAGTACCATGGATAAAGTGGCCTGAAAAAGTGTCTGGAACAATATGGTGGACAGGGAGAGGTCGGAACAATATGGAACGCAGATAGTGACATGAACATTACCATTAACAAAGTGGCATGACTAAGGGGCTTCAACAATATGGAAGGCAGATGATGACCTGGAGAGCACCATGGACAAAGTGGTCTAAAAAGGGGGCTCAAATAATATGGAAGGAGGATAAGGGCATGAACAGTACTATGGACAAACTGCTTTGAATAATGGCTTTCAACAACTTGATGATGACCTGAAAAGCACTATATAGACAAATGGCTTCAAAAGGTTTTGAAACAATATGGAAGGCAGATAATGACCTGAAGAGCACCATGGTCAAAGTGGCCTGAGTAAGGGGCTTTAACAATATGGAAGGTAGATAATGACCTGAAGAGCACCATGGACAAAGTGGCTTGAGTACGGGTCTTCGAAAATATGGAAGGTAGATAATGACCTGAGGAGCACCATGGACAAAGTGGCTTGAGTACTGGTCTTCAACAATATGAAAGGTAGATAATGACCTAAAGAGCACCATTGACAAGGTGGCCTGAGTAAGGGGCTTCAACAATATGGAAGGCAGATAATGACCTGAGGAGCACCATGGACACAGTGGCTTGAGTAAGGGGCTTCAACTATATGGAAGGCAGATAATGACCTGAAAAGCACCATGGATAAAGTGGCCTGAGTAAGGGGCTTCAACAATATGGAAAGCAGATAATGACCCGAGGAGCACCATGGACAAAGTGGCCTGAGTAAGGGGCTTCAACAATATGGAAGGCAGATAATGACCTAAAGAGCACCATGGAAAAAGTGGCCTGAGTAAGGGGCTTCAACAATATGGAAGGCAGATAATGACCTGAAAAGCACCATGGATAAAGTGGCCTGAGTACGGGTCTTCAACAATATGGAAGGTAGATAATGACCTGAGGAGCACCATGGACAAAGTGGCTTGAGTACAGGTCTTCAACAATATGAAAGGTAGATAATGACCTAAAGAGCACCATGGACAAAGTGGCCCGAGTACGGGTCTTCAACAACATCAAAGGCTGATAATGACCTGAAGAGCATCATGGACAAAGTGGCTTGAGTAAGGGGCTTCAACAACATGGAAGGTAGATAATGACCTGAAGAGCATCATGGACAAAGAGACCCGAGTAAAGCTTGGTACACACGGGCCGAATATCATCTGGTATCGGTATCCGATCAGCGCTTGTAGCCAATGGCTGCGAGAGCGGACCGGTGTGTTCTGGTGTGGTGGCAGTCGCTCTGTCAGAACACAATAGCTCAGCCGGAAGATCGTTGCACTAACATCATATAGTCAGTACAGCAAGCTCCTGTACACAAAGTGGCCTGAACAAGTGGCTGGAAAAATATGGTGGACAGAGGGAGGCTGAAACAATATGGAAAACAGATAATGACCTGAAAATTACCAAAGGACAAAAGTAGCCTGAGTAGGTGGCTGGAATAATATGGTGTACAGATAACGGCCTGGTCAACATTAGAAGGTTCTCCCTGAAGGTTAGTAATGTACGTACCCCCTGGCATCTCTGGTAATGTTGTTTTAGCCCATATACGCTTGGAAACTCTAGCCAACAACCGGAGCTTGGACATTTTACTCGGGGCAACGTCTTAAACATCTCCTTCCATTCACTGATCAGAGAGGCCTGATGACATGAATACATGAAGTGTCAATCAATGGCCAAAGGAGCCACATAAAGCTCAAGCAGCAGTTGGCCAGCAAAGCAACCAATCACATTACTCACTGGCTCATGCCCTACTTACCGGTATTCCCTGTAGCTCTTGGATTCCGGGTCTGGCATATTTCCTCTGGACTGTTCTCTTGCCGTAATAGATTCCTATGAGGATAGAAGCAAACATACATTGATGAAAAGGCCTGAACAGGTCATCTGGCATTTCGGCTGCTTTACCTGACAGCGTATGTGGATCTGCAAAGGCCTCCAGGCCTCTAAGCATCATAGGGGGTTCACTGTAACCAATTTTTCTTTTTTGGTTGGCATTTAGTTTGCAAAATTCTTTGCCATTTTTTTAAAGCGTAATTCCAGGAATTCAGCCACTTTGTAAAAAGTGGTGGCACGCTGTGAGTTAAGTCCAAGGAGGTGCATGACATCTCCTGGGCTTATCTCTATTATCTGAGAGGTTTATAAATCTGCTGGGAACTACACTGGAGACACTGGCCCAGATTCAGTAAGCAATTGCGCCTGCGTAACCATAGTTACGCAGCGCAATTGCTGACTTGCGCCGGCGTAACGAGTTCTCCCGATTCAGAGAACTCGTTACGCCGACTGCAGCCTAAAATCTGCGTTGCATAAGGCTCTTATGCCACGCAGATTTTAGGCTGCATTCTTGCGATGACCGCTAGGGGGCGTTCCCATTGTGGTCAGCGTATAGTATGCAAATTGCATACTAACACCGATTCACAATGTTGCGCGCCCCCTGCGTACGCAAGTTACGTTGTTTCCGTACGGCATGTTTAGCGCAAGGCTGCCCCTTCTAATAGCAGGGGCAGCCAATGCTAAACTATACCCGGCGTTCCCACGTTGCGACGTTCAAATTTTACGTCGTTTGCGTAAGTGAATCGTGAATGGTGCTGGACGCCATTCACGTTCACTTTGAAGCAAATGACGTCCTTGCGACGTCATTTGCCGCAATGCACGTCGGGAAAGTTTCCCGACGGAGCATGCGCTCTACGCTCGGCGCGCCTAATTTAAATGATTCCCGCCCCCGGCGGGATCATTTACATTGCGCGCGCTTACGCCGGGCAATTTTGCCGGCGCGTCCTCGCAATTTACGGAGCTACTGCTCCGTGAATCGAGGGCAGCGCAAAATATTTGCGGGGGCGCAGGGCGTTGCGTTGCCCTGCGCCTCCGCAAATAGAGCGCAATTCTTTCTGAATCCGGGCCACTGTAAGGCTGCATTCACACCTTGGCGTATTTACGCCCGACGCCCAACACTCGTCCTGCTGGAGGGGCGATTTTACATTGTTGTCTATGAGATGGTTCACATCTCACGCCAAACGCCGTACGCCTGCCGTCTGAAAACAAGTCCCGGACCCTTTTTTTCAGGCGGCTTTCTGCGTTCGGCATAGACAACAATGTGTTGTAAAAAAAAAAAAAAAAAAAAAAAAGGTTTAAACGACCCGTTTTTGTCGCGGCAAATCGCGGTACAATACGCCGCAATTTGTTGCGGCAAAATACGCCGCGTTATAGTGTGAATGCAGCCTCAGAGAGGAGAAAGGCACACAGAGCAGCTATGCCCATCCCTCCCCCTCTCAGGGTTGCCAACCTCCTGCAGCATTTTTTACTGACAAAACATGGAAAATTTACTGGCGGAGAATTTTTTTTACTGGCAACCTGAGAAATTACAGAACTCCTATTGAAAACTAACACAGTGAATATTTGAACAGTATTAACATGATATGGAAACACTGACAACACCTATAACAAAGTATATTGCCTAATTTACACTTAAAAAGTTAACACAGCATGAAATTATCAGCCCCTGATATTTATTGGCAGTTGTAAAAAAAAAACAACCCAGATTTTTACAAACTGTCAGTAAATGTACTGGCGGTTGGCAACCCTGCCCCCTCTGCTGCCCATTTAAAGAGGCCTTTGTATTTTGTGAATGTGTTCACGTAATACAAAGGCTTCTGTGAATAGACAGGAGGAGGAAGGGGGGCGGGCATATCGGCTGCAGTGACTCTTCTGTTCAAGATGCATAGCACAGAAGTATCAGCGTCGCAATACCGGAATGATAGCGGCCTCCTGAGAGTACTATAATACTGTAAGATATAAATAACAGAGCTAAGGCCCAGGAGGTGTCATGCACCTCGCTGGACTCAACTCCTAGTGTGCCTTCATTTTTTACAATTCCTGAAATTCAGGCTTTAAAAATAAAATAGTTATGTTGCATCCTTTGCAGAGCTGAGTTTAGAGCTGCAAATCTCCTACAACATATAGTCCAGGGTTTGACAAATTTGCTTGGAATCTAGGAGCCAGCTAAAAACAGTTAGGAGCCAGAAAGCGCACCCCGTCCCGACGAGCTTGCGCGCAGAAGCAAGCGCATACGTGAGCAGCGCCCTCATATGTAAACGGTGTTCAAACCACACATGTGAGGTATCGCCGCGATTGGTAGAGCAAGAGCAATAATTCTAGCCCTAGACCTCCTCTGTAACTCAAAACATGCAACCTGTAGATTTTTTTAAATGTCGCCTATGAAGATTTTAAAGGGTAAAAGTTTGTCGGCATTCCACGAGCGGACGCAATTTTGAAGCGTGACATGTTGGGTATGAATTTACTCGGCGTAACATTATCTTTCATAATATTAAAAAAATGGGGATAACTTTACTGTTGTCTTATTTTTTAATTTAAAAAAGTGTAATTTTTTCCCCAAAAAAGTGCGCTTGCAAGACCGCTGCGCAAATACGGCATGACAGAAAGTATTGCAACGATCGCCATTTTATTCTCTAGGGTGTTAGGATAAAAAATATATATAATGTTTGGGGGTTCTAATTAGAGGGAAGAAGATGGCAGTGAAAATAGTGAAAAATGACATTAGAATTGCTGTTTAACTTGTAATGCTTAACTTGTAATACCAACGGCCACCACCAGATGGCGCCAGCTCACATCTGGTGGTAATAACTTGTAATACCAACGGCTCACCACCAGATGGCGCCAGCTCACACAAGGAAGAGCTGGAGACTTCACACACCTTCCAAGCCAAGTCGCCAGGACACTATTTCTAGTCACCATGGCGACTGGGATTTGTCGAGCCCTGCTATAGTCTATATGCACTCCAGCAATGGCTCATGGGTTGGTTTCCTGATGGCGGCAACGATGGACCATTCCCGTCATTGGAACGCCAGGTAACAGAATGACAATGCAGGAGAACATCCTAGGAATGTATTTTAACACGTTAAGCTCATTTGAAATGTTAGTAATTGAGCTTACATACTGTATAATTTTAAACACCAAGAATAATTGGAAGGTGGCAAATGTGAACGTATGCTTTAATCTGTTCTCAGCTGCAGCTGGCACCTTCCCGGGGGCTCTCTCAAAGTCTCCAGTGTATGAAAAGATACCTTTCGGCTCTGAGCTCCCACCTACCTCGTAATTATCACTTCTCACAGACAGAAATGGTGCGATTTGCCACATAGCGCTTGTCAGGAAAGCAACGGCGGCAGAACCACCATCCCAACCTGCTAAAAATAAAAACGAATGCCAGTTCCTGTCTCTTTTGGAAGAAAATGCCTCTTAGTCCCTCCCAACGCGTAGAATTAAAGTATCAGTTCACTCAAATCCAGATTTTCACAGTAGAGATCAGTGGATTAAACCTCCTCTAGCTAACTTCTGACAGTATGTCCCCCCCCCCACCCCGTGCATGAGTGTGATAGTCCGGGACTGGTTGCTCATACACATTCGCTTCTCTGCACGGATCAGGGACACACCATCCATGCCTCGCTGCCCTCTCAGGACTAGGGAGACCATGGTAACACGGCTACAAAAAACACCAATAAGAGAGGCTGTGCATCATCACATAAACTATTAATAATTAACAAATTAATCTACTCACAGGCGGTGTGATATGCAAAGTGTATCAAAGGAAGGATCAGCTTCAAGGTTGCTCAATCAGCTCAGCGTACTCCAGAACTTGCAAGGACACCACCTGGATCCTGACTGGTTTACGAGTTTCTAGGTGTAGTGCCCTCTTCCTCAGAGCCAGAGTTTGGCTCTGAGGAAGAAGACAACACCCTCGAAACACTTGCATGTTTCGAAGGGTAGTGCCCTCTTCCTCAGAGCCAGAGTTTGGCTTTGAGGAAGAGGATACCACCCTCAAAACACTTGCATGTTTCGAAGGGTAGTGCCCTCTTCCTCAGAGCCAGAGTTTGGCTATGAGGAAGAAGACACCACCCTCGAAACACTTGCATGTTTCGAAGGGTAGTGCCCTCTTCCTGAGAGGCAGAGTTTGGCTCTGAGGAAGAAGACACCACCCTCGAAACACTTGCATGTTTCGAAGGGAAGTGCCCTCTTCCTCAGAGCCAGAGTTTGGCTATGAGGAAGAGGATACTACCCTCGAAAAACTTGCATGTTTCAAA
Source organism: Rana temporaria (assembly GCF_905171775.1). Classification (NCBI taxonomy): domain Eukaryota; kingdom Metazoa; phylum Chordata; class Amphibia; order Anura; family Ranidae; genus Rana; species Rana temporaria. The sequence continues at coordinate 14,861,844 of NC_053500.1, forward strand.
GGGTAGTGCCCTCTTCCTCAGAGCCAGAGTTGGCTCTGAGGAAGAAGACACCACCCTCAAAACACTTGCATGTTTCGAAGGGTAGTGCCCTCTTCCTCAGAGCCAGAGTTTGGCTATGAGGAAGAGGATACTACCCTCGAAACACTTGCATGTTTCAAAGGGTAGTGCCCTCTTCCTCAGAGCCAGAGTTTGGCTCTGAGGAAGAAGACACCACCCCTCGAAACACTTGCATGTTTCGAAGGGTAGTGCCCTCTTCCTCAATGCCAGAGTTTGGCTCTGAGAAAGAAGACACCACCCTCGAAACACTTGCATGTTTCAAAGGGTAGTGCCCTCTTCCTCAGTGCCGAGAGTTTGGCTCTGAGGAAGAAGACACCACCCTCGAAACACTTGCATGTTTTGAAGGGAAGTGCCCTCTTCCTCAGAGCCAGAGTTTGGCTCTATAAAAATAAATTACAAACAAGGGGGGTTGCCATCCGGGACCTCTGGGCCCTTTAATAAAAATAAAAAAAAGAAACCTCTGGGCCCTTTAATAAAAAATAAATAAAAATATATATATTTAAAAAAAAAAAATATATATATATATATATATATATATATATATATATATATATATATATATATATATATATATATATATATATATATATATATATATATATAAAAACAAAAATAAAAAAATAAACAATTATATAAAAAATAAAAAAAAAACAGGGGGTTTGCCACACGAGGCCCCTTTTTTTAATATAAAAAAGGGGAGTTGTCATCCGGGCCCCTGGGGACCTCCGGACCTCTTAAAAAAAAAAAGAAAATGGCCCTTTAATAAAAAATAAAATAAAAATATATTAAATTTTTTTTTTTTTTTTTATAAAACAAAAGAAAAAAAAAGAGGGGGTTGCCATCAGGCGACCTCCGGACCCCTAAAAAAAAAAAAACGAAAAAAAAAAAATTGGCCCTTTAATAAAAAATAAAATAAAAATATATAATTTTTTTTTTTAAAAAAAAAAAATAAATTAAAAAAAGAGGGGGTTGCCATCCAGGCCCCTGGGCCCCTTACAGGTGTACTGCCTGTACCCCCTGATGGCGGCCCTGCATATTCTAGTTATACTTCAAGGTATTGCACCATTTCCCATAATATATTATCTTATTACAGTAAAAAGACTGTCTGTGATACCCAAAGCAAACCAATAAGATTCCAGCTGTCATGCTTTACACAGCTGAATCCTACTGGCTGTTAGGAAAAAAGAAAAAAAAAAAAACACTCCCGTTTCGCGTAGCCCAATTATGATGGCCGATCTGTAGGCATCTCTTCCTCCCACAAAAAAAAACAAAAAAAACACCTCTAAATTTGTCTCCATTGCAGAAAGTCAGCTCTGTATTTATTTCCATTTCCGGGAATGACCACAGGCAATTCAGAGGTCCCTGGAGCCCGGCTTCAAAGCTTCAACTGTTATGGGCAACCTGGCCGCGAGAGAAGCCCCCTGGCAAATACGCCGGCGCGCTTTTAAAAGGTACCAAAGGAAAAAAGTGAACCTCCTGTGGTGGTGACAGCGGTGGTGTGTTGCCGATGGCCAATCACAGCGTCTCTTTGACTGAAGAATCAAAGACTTCCCCAGAGGGAACCTTTTTTTTTTTGCCTGCATTAGGCCCGTAAAGTGATCGGAGTTTAACCACTTCCCGCCCGTCAATAGTATATTGACGTCCGGAAAGTGGTTCTGAAATCCTGACTGGACGTCTATTAACGTCCTGCAGGATAACAGCCGCCACGCGCCAGTGAGGGGCGCGCAACGCAGCGATCGGTGATGCGGGTGTCAGTCTGACACCCTGCGTCTCTGATCTCGGTAAAGAGCCTCCTGCGAGGCTCTTTACCACGTGATCAGCCGTGTCCAATCACGGCTGAACACGATGTAAACAGAAGAGCCGTTGATCGGCTCTTCCTCACTCGCTCGAGGGCCCTGGCTGCTGTATTGTGAGGGAGCCTAGAGTCCTGGAGGGGGCGTGTTTGGGAATTCCTCTCCCAAAGGTCAGCCATTGTGTTCCCAGGTCACCAGGTCACTAGAGTAGACTGGCACACCCTAGCAATGTCTGAATGAGAAACTGGAACCCTGACGGCGGGCTGTGATCCACTCTGTTCCCTGCTTCTCAAGGGCCTCATTGCCAATAACACGGAGAGATCCTTTAACACCAGCACCGCCTTCCCTAAGAAAAAGAGTCTCTGTCGCCCTCAGAAACCATGCGTCTTCGCCCACCTCCTCCTTACATAGCGCTGAAGAAGGGCGCACGTACTTGTGAGATATTTAACTGCTTGCAGGCAAGGCGAAAACCAGGGCTCCGACAAATCCCGTGGCGCCAGGTCGCCATGGCGGACTAGGAAATAGTGTCCTGGCGGACATGGCTTGGTAGGGGGGGCAAAAAAAAAAAAAACATTTTTGTGAGCTGGCGCCATCTGGTAGGTGGCGTTGGTATACAAGTTAAGCATTACAAGTTAAACAGCAATTTCTAATGAATTTTTCACTATTTTCACTGCCATCTCCTTCCCTCTAATTATAACCCCCAAACATTATATATATTTTTTATCCTAACACCCTAGAGAATGAAATTGTTGCAATACATTCTGTCACGACTTAATTTGCGCAGCGGTCTTACAAGCGCACTTTTTTTGTGAAAAAATTAAACTTTTAATTAAAAAATATAACAACAGTAAAGTTATCCCCATTTTTTTTTTATATTATGAAAGA